>NW_024070199.1:6915947-7366273 GCF_014754425.2 Oryx dammah | reverse complement strand
CACTCCAGTATTCTTGGGCTTCCCTTGTGGCTCAGCTGGTAAAGAATTCCCCTGCAATGTGGGAGACCTGGGTTTGATCCTTGGGTTGTGAAGATCCCCTGGGGAAGGGAAGGGCTACCCACTCCAGTACTCTGACCTGGAGAATACTGTGGCATTATAGAGTCGGACATGACTGAGCCACTTTCACTTTCAGAGATAGTTTATATACTTTTTTTGTTATCTACTAGTAGATATGGGCCAAGTTGGAATTTGCACCTGGGTCTGTCCAGCTCTAACACTAGTACTAATAGCCACTATTCATTATCCTTCAACCCTGTCACTATCAGAGGGTAAGGAGTTAGCATATTCATGCATTGGGGCTTGATTCTTTGCTTTTGCCTCTTCTCTGCTTTCACCTCTTCTCTGCTTTCACATGCCTTAAACTCTCTGGTTTGTTTGATGGTTTATACCTCTGGGCTGGCCTGTCCTTGAGGTCTGGATTCAAATTTCCCATTTTGTTGTTGTTACAGAACATGGAGTAACCATCATGGTCAACAAAAGAGTCCGAAATGCAGTACTTGGATGCAATCTCAAAAACGACAGAATGATCTCTGTTCGTCTCCAAGGCAAACCATTCAATATCACAGTTATCCGAGTCTATGTCCCAACCAATAACGCTGAAGAAACTGAAGTTGAACGGTTTTATGAAGACCTAACCCACTCCAGTGTTCTTGCCTGGAGAATCCCAGGGATGGCAGAGCCTGGTGGGCTGCCATCTATGGGATCGAACAGAGTCAGACACGACTGAAGTGACTTAGCAGCAGCAGCAGCACAAGACCTTTTAGAACTAACACCCAAAAAAGATGTCCTTTTCATTATAAGGGACTGGAATGCAAAAGTAGCAAGTCAAGAAACACCTGGAGTAACAGGCAAATTTGACCTTGGAATGAGGAATGAAGCAGGGCAAAGACTAATAGAGTTTTGCCAAGAAAATGCACTGGTCATAGCAAACACCCTCTTCCAACAACACAAGAGAAGACTCTACACATGGACATCACCAGATGGTCAACACCGAAATCAGATTGATTATATTCTTTGCAGCCAAACATGGAGAAGCTCTATACAGTCCACAAAAACAAGACCAGGAGCTGACTGTGGCTCAGATCATGAACTCCTTATTACCAAATTCAGACTCAAATTGAAGAAAGTAGGGAAAACAGCTAGACCATTCAGGTATGACCTACATCAAATCCCTTATGATTATACAGTGGAAGTGAGAAATAGATTTAAGGACCTAGATCTGATAGATAGAGTGCCTGATGAACTATGGAATGAAGTTTGTGACATTGTACAGGAGACAGGGATCAAGACCATCCCCATGGAAAAGAAATGCAAAAAAGCAGAACGGCTGTCTGAAGAGGCCTTACAAATAGCTGTGAAAAGAAGACAGGCGAAAAGCAAAGGAGAAAAGGAACGATATAAGCATCTGAATGCAGAGTTCCAAAGAATAGCAAGAAGAGATAGGAAAGCCTTCTTCAGCGATCAATGCAAAGAAATAGAGGAAAAGAACAGAATGGGAAAGACTAGAGATCTCTTCAAGAAAATTAGAGATACCAAGGGAACATTTCATGCAAAGATGGGCTCGATAAAGGACAGAAATGGTATGGACCTAACAGAAGCAGAAGACATTAAGAAGAGGTGGCAAGAATACACGGAAGAACTGTACAAAAAATATCTTCACGACCCGGATAATCATGATGGTGTGACCACTCATCTAGAGCCAGACATCTTGGAATGTGAAGTCAAGTGGGCCTTACAAAGCATCACTATGAACAAAGCTAGTGGAGGTGATCGAATTCCAGTTGAGCTGTTTCAAATCCTGAAAGATGATGCTGTGAAAGTGCTGCACTCAATATGCCAGCAAATTTGGAAAACTCAGCAGTGGCCACAGGACTGGAAAAGCGCAGTTTTCATGCCAATCCCAATGAAAGGCAATGCCAAAGAATGCTCAAACTACCACACAATTGCACTCATCTCACATGCTAATAAGTTAATGCTCAAAATTCTCCAAGCCAGGCTTCAGCGGTACGTGAACCGTGAACTTCCAGATGTTCAAGCTGGTTTTAGAAAAGGCAGAGGAACCAGAGATCAAATTGCCAACATCCACTGGATCATGGAAAAAGCAAGAGAGTTCCAGAAAAACATCTATTTCTTCTTTATTGACTATCCCAAAGCCTTTGATTGTGTGGATCACAATAAACTGTGGAAAATTCTTCAAGAGATGGGAATACCAGACCACCTAACCTGCCTCTTGAGAAATCTGTATGCAGGTCAGGAAGCAAAAATTAGAACTGGACATGGAACAACAGACTGGTTCCAAATAGGAAAAGGAGGCTGTATATTGTCACTCTGCTTATTTAACTTCTATGCAGAGTACATCATGAGAAACGCTGGGCTGGAAGAGGCACAAACTAGAATCAAGATTGCCGGGAGAAATATCAATAACCTCAGATATGCAGATGACACCACCCTTATAGCAGAAAGTGAAGAGGAACTAAAAAGCTTTTTTGTGAATATGAAAGAGGAGAGTGAAAAAGTTGGCTTAAAGCTCAACATTCAGAAAACGAAGATCATGGCATCTGGTCCCATCACTTCATGGGAAATAGATGGGGAAACAGTGGAAACAGTGTCAGACTTTATTTTTTTGGGCTCCAAAATCACTGCAGATGGTGACTGCAGCCATGAAATGAAAAGATGCTTACTCCTTGGAAGAAAAGTTATGACCAACCTAGATAGTATATTCAAAAGCAGAGAGATTACTTTGCCGACTAAGGTCCGTCTAGTCAAGGCTATGGTTTTTCCTGTGGTCATGTATGGATGTGAGAGTTGGACTGTGAAGAAACCTGAGCGCCAAAGAATTGCTGCTTTTGAACTGTGGTGTTGGAGGAGACTCTTGAGAGTCCCTTGGACTGCAAGGAGATCCAACCAGTCCATTCTGAAGGAGATCAACCCTGGGATTTTTTTGGATGGAATGATGCTAAAGCTGAAACTCCAGTACTTTGGGCACCTCATGCGAAGAGTTGACTCATTGGAAAAGACTCTGATGCTGGGAGGGACTGGGGGCAGGAGGAGAAAGGGACGACTGAGAATGAGATGGCTGGATGGCATCACGGATGGGATGGACGTGAGTCAGAGTGAACTCCGGGAGATGGTGATGGACAGGGAGGCCTGGCGTGCTGCATTTCATGATGTTGCAAAGAGTCGGACATGACTGAGCGACTGAACTGAACTGAACTGAACTACAGAAAGTTAAACTAACTTGGAGAAGTTGCTGCCGATGTTCAGGTGTGACGCTAGAACTCGAGTCCAGGTTGACCCGACATACAGATCTTCACTCTTTTCTCTGCTCTGCACTGCCTTGGTCAGTATCGCATTTTTTATGGTACTCAGAATCCAGGTCTACGGCTTCCCTGGTGCCTCAGATAGTAGAGAATCCACCTGCAATGCAGGAAACTGTGGTTTGATCCCTGGGTCAGGGAGATCCCCTGGAGAAGGGCATGGCTACCCACTCCAGTATTCTGACCTGGAGAATTCCATGGACAGAGGGGCCTGATGAGCTATAGTTCACAAAGTCACAAAGAGTTGGACACGACTGAGTGACTAACACACTTTCCAGCATTTTTTGGATGGACCTTCATACATACCAAAAATCGTAGTCTCTGGCTCTTTGAGCTGAATTCATCCTTGGAAGTTCTGACCACATAGACTAACGTCCAGTGTCATGAGTTCAGTTCTTGGTTGGCAAATTTACTTCTGCACCAGCCTATGCAGTGCGTCCTAAACTGAATTTGGCATCTCTCCTCTCAAGCCTTTGCCAGTCACTGTCCTTCTCTAATGACTTCAGTCACCCAGCCTGAAATCCCACCTTATTTTGAGGACTTTATTTTCTTTGCCCTTCTCGCCAATCAGTTGCTAAATCCTGCGTAGCAAGTCTTTTCTGAATATTGTTGTCTTGCCATCATTCCATTCCTATTGCCTCCTCTCACTCAGGTTTCACTCCCTCCTACAGGACAATTCTCAAGACTCCCTGTTCCTTACAGAACAAAGGTCATACCTGTAAGCTCACATTCCAGGCCCTTCTCCATCTGACCTGAGCCACTTATTCCCTGCCACTCTATTTGTGGTACACACTTTATTCAGAGCAGTGCTTTCTATAGACTATATTCCAGAAAGCAGTGGACCATCATTCACCCTTGGTCCCCCTGCTCAGGATCTACCTTCAGGGAGAGAAACCTACATTTAGGTTGGCTCCTGGACCACCGTCTCTGTTTCAAGGAGAGCAGCTCTATTGTGCTTCTGGGATTCCACAGATTTTGTTTAAGCTAGAGTTTCCATGGATTTATAGTTTGAAAACCACTGCTCTTCCAGAAAAATTGAGTCCCTGACTCTTTCAAATCTATGTTCCAAGCATTCCCATATCTGGGTGCTTGTGTTCATGTTCATCAGTACAGTCTCTACACACAGAAATGCTGTAATGACTATCACCAAGGAGGTGGTCTCACCAAGGAAAAAGCCATCAGAGCAAGGCAGGTGTGCACTGTACCTTTATCTAGGCATTCGGAGAGCTTCTTCCTCTTCTACCTATGTGTTCCTTCAGCTCTTCCATGTGTGCTAACATTGGGCCCTGTTCCTGGAATTTTCAGCCTTTCTTGTTCACATACCCGAAGTCTCTCATCCTTCATCAGTTCAGTTCAGTCGCTAAGTCGTGTCCAACTATTTGCAACCCCAAGGACAGCAGCACGCCAGGCCTCCCTGTCCATCACCAACTCCCAGAGTTTACTCAAACTTATGGCCATTGAGTCGGTGATGCCATCCAAACATCTCATCTTCTGTCGTCTCCTCCTCCCACCTTCAATCTTTCCCAGCATCAGGGTCTTTTCCCAGTCAGCTCTTTGAATCAGGTGGCCATAGTATTGGAGTTTCAGCTTCAGAATCAGTATTTCCAATGAATATTCAGGACAGATTTCCATTAGGATGAGTTGGTTGGATCTCCTTGCAGTCCAAGGGACTCTCAAGAGTCTTCTCCAACACCACAGTTCAAAAGCATCAATTCTTCGGCGCTCAGCTTTCTTCACAGTCCAACTCTCAC
Organism: Oryx dammah; assembly: GCF_014754425.2. Lineage (NCBI taxonomy): Eukaryota > Metazoa > Chordata > Mammalia > Artiodactyla > Bovidae > Oryx > Oryx dammah. The sequence goes on along the minus strand of NW_024070199.1, from coordinate 7,361,145 downwards.
ATCCATACATGATCATTCGAAAAACCATAGCTTTGACAGATGGACTTTTGTTGGCAAAGTAATGTCTCTGCTTTTTAATATGCTGTCTAGGTTGGTCATAACTTTTCTTCCAAGGAGCAAGCGTCTTTTAATTTCATGGCTGCAGTCACCATCTGCAGTGATTTTGGAGTCCCCCCAAATAAAGTCTGTCACTGTTTCCACTGTTTCCCCATCTATTTCCCATGAAGTGATGGGACTGGATGCCATGGTCTTAGTTTTCTGAATGTTGAGTTTTAAGCCGACTTTTTCACTCTCCTCTTTCACTTTTATCAACAGGCTGTTTAGTTCTTCTTTGCTTTCTGCCATAAGGGTAGTGTCACCTACATATCTGAGGTAATTGATATTTCTCCCCACAATCTTGATTCCAGCTTGTGCTTCATTCAGCCCAGCATTTCTCATGATGTACTCTGCATATAAGTTAAATAAGCAGGGTGACAATACACAGCCTTGACGTACTCCTTTCCCTATTTGGAACCAGTCTGTTGTATTTGGAACCATCTTTCATAACCTGGTGCAAATTCCCCTCCCACAGAAAGCCTTTTAATGTGGATTGTAATCTCTCTTCCTTGAGCCATATTTTAAATTTCTTCCTCTCTTATTTTCCTTAACATTTCTCACATGGGGTTACCTACCTAGTTATTTATGTTCAAGGCTCATTCTCCTCACAAGACTATGACCTCTCAAAGGTGTGATCTGATGCTGAGTCTGTATATTCTGTGCCAGTTGTTGTCGATGTCCTCAAATTAGTTAATTTAAATAGTCAATTTGACCTTTTTTTTTTTTTTTCACTTTTTACTGCTGAAAACACCAGACTGACTACAACTGTCACACGTGCTATGGGCACAATAGCACATTTCAACCTTCTGAGAACTCTTGAACAGCCAATTTAATTCCCTTTGGTTTCAGAAGCAACACTTGCAGTGATCCAAACTCATTCAGAGACCATAAAATTCCCTCTCCCGCCAGCTATATTTATAGCACAGTTAGTGAAGAACATTCTTCCCCACTGGTGTTGAGGTTTCAGGGCAGATGGAGGCTTATCAATAAGTCTCTTCAAGGTTTATTCCTGCTTGCTTTTGGAGACAATGATTTGTACTTCATTCTAAACACGTGGTTTCTTTCTATTTTTTCAGATAAGATTTATACCTAATTTATCTACTAAATTATCTTTGCCAGACATAGATCCTCACTTTATGAAGAGCTTAGGAATTTGTAGCACAACCTGTATTTCCCATTTTAAGAAAGAAACTTGATGGTCATGTTGGTGTTCTTGTCAGTTATGTGACAGAGACCGTGTTACAGCTTATCTGATTAAAATGAACACCAGGTTTGTGGTTGATGAGGATGGAATAAACATTAGCAAAGGAACATGGATGACATCAGCTCCTGAAAATAATAACAAAAATTTAACCTCTCAGACTAAGAAAAAGTTAACTAAGACACTGAATTTTTGTTCTGGAAATCAAAGCACTCAAGAAATAATAATAAAGACTAATAATTGCTTTACTTATAAGGAGGGGATTTAATTGAGGAGGATCTAATGCTTAGATTGGGTTTTTACATCTGCTATGCCTTAGAAATCAGTCAGTAGATATGTATTGCATACCTAGCAGGTGTGGGGCACTGGGCAAATTGGGATGGTGGACCTTCATATGACCAGAAAAGTCAGCAGACTGTGAGTTTCTTTTTAAAAGCAGACTCTACATTCATTCATTCAACAAACACTTATCAAAGGTCTTCAACATGCCTAGCACTGTCTAGGCTCTAGTCGGAAGGCCTTTACAAGAACAGAAATTATTAGATTGTGTGTATTTGGGGAAAGATACTTAAAATTCATTCAGCACACAATGATCAAATGTTTGTTGTGTGCTGGGTGAAGCCAGGGGCGGAGGCAGGTACCTGAATTTACAATATTGCTGCAGCGTGCTGAGTGGTACTCTGATGACCTCTTTAACTTCTTTAGGCTTAAGTTTCTGGCCAGAGATGACCACAGAATAACTATCCAGCAAATGTCTGTGGAATAAACGATAAATGAACAAGCCATTTAAATGTAATTTCTAAAAAAGACTAGATTTATTATTCTCATACAGACAAAAATGAACACACATTAAAGATTTTGCTTAACCCCTCCTGAGGGAATCAGGCATATATGATAACCAATTCAAAAGAAAATTTGAAGAAAAGACATATCTATAGATTAGGAATAATTGGCATGAGTATATGAAAGGTGGCAAACTAATATTTTATCAGAGTGGGAGAGAAGACAATTGAATCTCTACTGGGCAAAACAGAATACGCACATCCATAGATAAGAATTATTTTATATTGTGATCGGTTACCTATAATTTACATGGCTATAACATAGCTCAAAGACAAGGAAAGTGCAGAATCAGACCATCTGGAGGGGTATCCTCTAGACAGAGTATAGTTTTCCCTGGACGTACAATTCTTTTTTCTAAAGAATAGATTAAATATGGTGTGGCTGGCTGCATAAAAGGAAGGAAATCTTGGGTCACCATCCTAAACGGCTGAATACCAGAACCACTGTTCTCATGCAGGGCCCACTGTACTGGCATTTGCTTCCTGTTTTCTTTCTGAAGATTCACTTTACTTTCCTGTGAGATATTAATGTGGTAAAGTAGTATTTAGACATTATGTTACAAAGCTCCTCCACATACAGTATTAATTAATTCTTGTAACAGCCCTGTGAAATAGTCAGAAGATAATTATTTCCCTTTGTGATGAGGATGAAGAAGTCCCAGAGAAGTTCTTACTAAAACTGAGAAAGTGGTGGTTCTGGAATTCAGACTCTCATGTTCTGATTTCAAACCTCTTATGCTTTCTATCACAGAGTCAAGATTACCTCAGCATAAAGTGTGAATGATCTTTTTTTCCCTCTCTCTCTGCACCACATGACATGTAGGATCTTAGTTTCTTGACCAGGGATCGAACCCACACTCATTGAATTGGAAGCACAGAGTCTTAACCACTGGACTGCCAGGTAAGTCCTCTGAACAATTTATATTTACTTATGTTACAGACTTTTATAGAAAGCTCTCTATCTTACACAAATATAAAAATGGGTGCTTCCTAGCTTCTTCTCTCTATATCTTTCTTAAAATGACCCTGGATATAACAAATGCCTGCACGTCATCACTCTTTCATAATAACCCTTTATTATCGTATGCTGAAATGACATCAGTCAACAGGCACTGAGCACCTTCTAATAGCTAGAACTAAGAGGTAAAATGCATGCTTTGTATTTTCTATCAGGTCTCTCTGTAATTCCTTGAGAGCTATACCTTTCATTTTTATGACTGTCATTATTATCAATAACATTTACTAAGAGGTTCTGTGGCATATCTTGTCCAGACACTGTGTTAATTTAACAAAACCTTATCATCTGATTTATTCCCCACAATAATCTTAAGGCTGCTTCCCACGTAGTTCAGTCAGTAAAAATCTGTCTGCACTGCAGGAGACTCGGGTTCAATTTTTGGGTCAGGAATATCCCCTGGAGAAGGAAATGGCAACCCACTCCAGTATTCTTGCCTGGAGAATTCCAAGGACAGAGGAGCCTGGCAGGCTACAGTCTATGGGGTTGCAAGAGTTGGACACAACTTAGTGACTAAACCACCACATAATCTTAAGGGAGAGATATTTTCATACCCATTTTACAGATGATAAAACTCAGAAAGGTTAATTGACTTGGTCAAGATCACTTCTAATGAGAGGTTAGAACCCAATTCTGACTCCATAGCCTGTTTCTTTGACCACTGCAACTTATTTTTTTTTTAATTAAAAACATTTTATCTATTTCTGGCTCTGCTTGGTCTTTGCTGATTTGTGCAGGCTTTCTGTTTTTCCATGAGTGTGGGGGGTAGTCTCTAGTTGTGGTGCATGGCTTCTCGCTGCAGTGGCTTCTCTTGTGTAGCACAGACTGTAGGCACTCAGGCTTCAGTAGTTGCAGTGCACGGGCTTAGTTGTTCTACTGTGTGTGGGATTGTCTCGGAACAGGGATCAAACCCGTGTCCTTGCATTGGCAGTTAGGCTCTCAACCCACTGGACCACCCAGGAAGTCCTAACTACTGCAGTTTATAATGCAAATCATGGTAAAGTTCTTTAGGCTACATCTGGTGATTTGTTATGACTGTGTGAATGATTATCACTTAGAAGAGTGTGAACATACACGAGATGTTGACACAGTAGGAGATATTTGTTAAATTCAAATATTCGCAATGAAATGCTGAAAGATTGATGCTTAAAACACATAGGTACCATTGGAGGGAGGGGTTGAGAAGAAGACTTTGAACCGTAGTTTAGATGCAGAGGAACATCAGCCGTGAGCTGGTTTATTTTTTCTCCATAATAAACCTGCAGTGAGGCAGGGCTTTTCCCTCGTTCATGATTTTCCATGAGAACGCCCAGGATCCTCAGATGGGCTTTTCTATTCTTCCTCCATCTTCTTAGGTATGTTCCCTATAGTACCATATCTGTGTTTAATTACACAAGCAATGGGGTTCCTCTAATTTCCCTTGGAAGATAGCTTCCCAACCTAATTGTCTTCTATGTGCTTGCTTTGCCATTTCCCTTGGTGGGCAGCCTGCATTCTACTTGGCATAATTTTGTTTCCCCCGTCTGGCTCCCTTCCTCACTGTTATAATTATCCCCACTTGGACAATAGTATTTTCTGCTATACTTTTTTTTTTTCTTCCTCTCTCCTCTAAAAACCACAGGGAAAGGTAATCAGCTCACATCCTGGTCTGTCATTTGGCTGAGCAAGCGCTGTTGTCTTTGGACTGATCTCACCCTTCGTGTCAATTCTTCCTTCCTTAGTTTTTCCTTATTTTGCTTTTACACACACAGGAAAACAAAGAGGAAACCTCTGGCTAATTATGCTCAAGCTCCTTAGAAATAACCGAGCACAAATTCAACAAAATCACCAAAGTTCCATAGTTTTTTAGACTTTGCCAGTTTGTAGAATAAAACTCTCCCCTTCTTTCTGCCTCCCTTTTCCCTTCGTCTCCATTCACAAGGCTAAATAATCTGATTTTAAATTCATGTAAGGCTTCCCTGGTGGCCCAGTGGTTAAGACTCTGTGCTCCCAATGCAGGGGGCATGGATTTCCCTAGTTGGGAAACTAAGGTCCTGTGTGCATACTGCACCACATGGCCAAGAAAGGAAAAATAAAACAAAGTCATCTAAATGCTTTGCCTGCTTGCTTTGTTCAATTTTAGCCTGTTGGGATAATGACTCACAAGGACTGGGTCCTATTTCCTGAGAGTTGGACCGAGAGTTAAAACACTAAACCCTACTGTACCTCAGTTTCCTCATCTGATGGGTAGCAACAGTCCTTTAACTAAATAAAGGAACACTTGCTATCCTTGGATTAGCTCACCCGGACTCTAAGACTCTTCCTGTCTCCACTCAAGACAAATCTTCAGCCTCCTGTCCACCTTCAGATCAGACCTCTGGCTTTCTGACTGCCCTGCACATAAACCTCTGCTCCCCTGTTGACTTGAGAACAGATTCCTGGACACATGACTCTCCTCACACTGCTCTTCACACAGCTTCCTCTCACTTGTTCCTCTGGCATCTACTGCACTTGACCTGCCTCACCTGCTCTGGATCAATAGCGACTGCACACAAATCTTCTTGATGCATAGGGACAGAATAAAATCTTTTATTAATGTGGCTTGCTTGTAAAGACCCTGTGAAGTTCTCTCCACTAAGAGTTGGTGATGGGGGCTGAAACTCCAGCACTGCCATTTATCCCTGAGTTATAAAAGCAACTCTCTAGTTTTTGGAAAACTCAATTTTTGCATAAGTGAACTAGGAGTTATAACAAGGTCTGCCTTGTACATTTAATCCAGGCCAAAATGTTTCCCGTTAAAATGTTATACAATTATTTGCAAGTATATTTCCTGGGGAAAAACACCATTAGGCCATTCAAGATGATATATACATAATTCCTTATTGTCTGAAATAAATCTGTGATTCATAGATGCCAGTGTTTCCACAGTGATTTAGGACCAAAATCTCATCCTAAAGAGGTGTAATATCTATGCTCATCCTGTATTCACACATCCTTTAGGACAAACGGGATTGATTATGATCTTGGTACGTACTAGCTCAGGCTTCCCAGGTGGCTCAATGGTAAAGAATACACCAGCAATGTAGGACACTTGGGTTTGATCCCTGGATCAGGAAGATCCCCTGGAGAAGGAAATGGCAACCCACTCCAGTATTCTTGCCTGGAAAATTCCATGGACAGAGGAGCCTGGCAGGCTACAGTCCTTGGAGTTGCAAAGAGTTGGACACAGTTGAGCAATCTAGGCAGCATATTAAAAAGCAAAAACATTACTTTGCCAACAAATGCCCGTACAGTCAAAGCTATGGTTTTTCCAGTAGTCCTGTATGGATGTGAGAGTTGGACCACAAAGAAGGTTGAGTGCCAAAGAATTGATGTTTTTGAACTGTGGTGTTGGAGAAGACTCTTGAGAGTCCCTTGGACTGCAAGGAGATCAAACTAGTCCATCCTAAAGGAAATCAGTCCTGAATGCTCATTGGAAGGACTGATTCTGAAGCTGAAACTCCAATACTTTGGCCACCTGATGCAAAGAACTGACTCATTTGAAAAGACTGTGATGCTGGGAAAGATTGAAGGCTGGAGGAGAAGGGGACAACAGAGGATGAGATGTTTGGATGGCATCGCCGACTCAATGGACATGAGTTTGAGTAAGCTCCAGGAGGTGGTGATGGACAGGGAGGCCTGGCATGTTGCAGTTCATGGGGTCACAAAGAGTCGGACATGACTGAGTGACTGAAATGACTGACCGACCGAGCAACTAAACAATAACAACTTGTTAGTTCAGGATTCTAGTTGTTTCTTTCTCTGGTACTTTCCCAAAAGAAATGTATTTTAATGATTTTATTTCTTCTTCCCAGGTATTTTGACTTTTACATTACTGCACATTCTGAGATGAGATAGTCCTTCAGTTTCTCTTTTTTCTCTTGTCTCCATGATATCTAGATGTTCTTATTTATCCATTAATGAGTATGTAACCACACCACAGAAACTTTATTTCTTTTCTAATAAAGAATTGGCAGTTGATAATATGTTTTAGAGTAATTTATTGTTCTCAACAAATTTGCTCTAAAATGTGCAAACAGTTGGCATGCAATGATACAATATTATTTATTACTGTAGCTGACTTTTCCATTTGTTTTGCTATCATAATTCATTTGGTGTTTATCTCAGATGGATGTCTTCCTGTCTTTACATGTGATGGATATTTTCTCCAATACAATCAATCTTTCAATGGGTATTCCTTCTCAGATTTATTTCTGTTAGAAATATAATAGTCTATCCTAGAAGAGTTGATGTATTTGATTGCTTATGTTATATTTTGTTGCAACCACAGATGGAAAGAACTTTTGAAAGTCATTTAATCTGTTGCTCTGCCTTCAGGCAGAAAGGAACAAAACAGAATTATCTTTAGGGTATAAACAGATCTGCAAAAGAGACAATTCCACTCTTTTCGGGCAATCATTTTTTTAATATAAAATTTGCAACCCTCGGCAGCTTTCCCTCTTTTGGGAAAAGAGTATGTCTTCTTTTTAATAAGTTTGATACGCTCACTGAACTGCATTTACTGTCACTACTGTGGTTTGGCTGTCACCTAATTTTAGACTTTAAATGCTTTTTTTAAGTTTCCCTTGATTTCTATATATTGTTTGTTTTTAACCTCTGTTGATTTGCAAAATATCAGTTCAATTTTTAATTATACCTGGAATTAGTTTGCAAGTTTGAAATAAGGAACCAAATAGTGTAACTTTGTGATTCTCCCCTATGGGTTATATGAAATTTATCATATTTTTGCCTTCCTTGTCATTCCCCAGAGTATATTCTCCTTGGCTCTTCTTAGTTTGATCTGGGATTGTAAACCAGTTTATTATCATACTCTTACAATTGCTTCCTTACTGTCCTATGAATGCTCCATATTTCCTCCCCACAGACCATTCTCCCCTCTGCCTATCCAACGTCTACCAAGTTTACTCTCATTCAAGTCAATGGTTATGTCCTAAGAGCCAGAACCATGGACTTCTCTTAAACTGGAACTTTCTTGATCTTTTTGCAACATTGTCATTGAACACTTGGACAGTCTCACTCCTTAGAGAACCTGCACAGCCCCAGAGACACGTTTTCTTTCCCTTTCCCTTAATTAGCAGTTTTTCCCTTTACTGAGGCACTACTCTTCTAAGGGCTCAGCTTGATGCATCATATGGTAGTTTTTTTTTTTTTTTTTTTTGAGCTGGTGGGCCCAGGAAATATGCCCAGCCATGTGTGACCTCTCAAGATGGTTTCCTCCTGATACTGTTGGGTGCTTTTTTCTCCTGGCCTTGATGGTTTTCTTCAAATACATGTGAGCATTACTACTCAGTTGAAGCTTTGAGGGGCACACTTTGCAAATCTCTAGAGAACTCTTGTGTTAGGTACACAAGATGTATTCTCCAGTCCTTGTGTTGTGTTGTGTTCTTTCCACTGTGGCCTCCCTGTATGCAGATGCTTATATCTTTCCTTTTCTTCTTTGCTTTTCACTTCTCTTCTTTTCATAGCTATTTGTAAGGCCTCCCCAGACAGACATTTTGCTTGTTTGCATTTCTTTTTCTTGGGGATGGTCTTAATCCCTGTCTCCTGTACAGTGTCACAAACCTCCATCCATAGTTCATCAGGCACTCTAGCAGATCTAATCCCTTCCATCTATTTGTCACTTCCACTGTATAATATAAGGGATTTGACTTAGGTCATACCTGAATGGTCTAGTGGTTTTCCCTACTTTCTTCAATTTAAGTCTGAATTTGGCAAGGAGTTCATGATTGGAGCCACAGTCAGCTCATGGTCTTGTTTTTGCTGACTGTACAGAGCCTCTCCATCTTTGGCTGCAAAGAATATAATCAATCTGATTTCAGTATTGACCATCTGGTGATGTCCATGTGTAGAGTCTTCTCTTGTGTTGTTGGAAGAGGGTGTTTGCTATGACTAGTGCGTTCTCTTGGTAAAACTCTATTAGCCTTTGCCCTGCTTCATTCTGTACTCCAAGGCCAAATTTGCCTGTTACTCCAGGTGTTTCTTGACCTCCTACTTTTGCATTCCAGTCCCCTATAATATAAAGGACATCTTTTTTGGGGTGTTAGTTCTAAAAGGTCTTGTAGGTCTTCATAGAACCTTTCAACTTCAGCTTCTTCAACATTACTGTTTGGGGCATAGACTCAGATTACTGTGATACTGAAAGCTTTGCCTTTGAAACTAACAGAGATTATTCTGTCATTTTTGAGATTGCATTCAAGTATTGCATTTTGGACTCTTTTGTTGATTATGATGGCCATTTCATTTCTTCTAAGGGATTCTTGCTCTCAGTAGTAGATATAATGGTCATCTGAGTTAAATTCACCCATTCCAGTCCATTTTAGTTCACTGATTCCTAAAATGTTGATGTTCACTCTTGCCATCTCCTGATTGACCATTTCCAATTTACCTTGATTCATGATCCTAACATTCCAGGTTCCTATGAAATATTGCTCTTTACAGCATCAGACTTTGCTTCTATCATCAATGATATCCACAAGTGGATGTTGTTTCTGCTTTGATTCCATCTCTTCATTCTTTCTGGAGTTATTTCTCCACTGATCTCCAGTAGCATATTGGCCACCTACCGACCCGGGGAGTTCATCTTTCAGTGTCCTATCTTTTTGCCTTTTCATACTGTTCCTGGGGTTCTCAAGGTAAGAATACTGAAGTGGTTTGAAAGCCTTCCTCAGTGATCAGTGCAAAGAAATAGAGGAAAACAATAGAATGTGAAAGACTAGAGATTTCTTCAAGAAAATTAGAGATACCAAGGGAACATTTAATGCAAAGATGGGCACAATAAAGGACAAGTAGATGTTAAGAAGAGGTGGCAAGAGTACACAGAAGAACTATCAAAAAAGATCTTCATGACCCAGATAATCATGATGGTATGACCACTCACCTAGTGCCAGACATCCTGGAATATGAAGTCAAGTGGGCCTTAGAAAGCATCACTATGAACAAAGCTAGTGGAGGTGATGGAATTCCAGTTGAGCTATTTCAAATCCTGAAAGATGATGCTGTGAAAGTGCTGCACTCTATATGCCAGCAAATTTGGAAAACTCAGTAGTGGCCACAGGACTGGAAAAGGTCAGTTTTCATTCCAATCTCAAAGAAAGGCAATGCCAAAGAACGCTCAAACTACTACACAATTGCACTCATCTCACACACTGGTAGAGCAATGCTCAAAATTCTCCAAGCCAGGCTTCAACAGTACACGAACTGTAAAATTCCAGATGTTCAAGCTGGTTTTAGGAAAGGCAGAGGAACCAGAGATCAGATTGCCAACATCTGCTGGATCATGGAAAAAGCAATAGAGTTCCAGAAAAATATCTACTTCTGCTTTATTGACTATGCCAAAGCCTTTGACTGTGGGGATCACAAAAAACTGTGGAAAATTCTGAGAGAGATGGGAATACCAGATCACCTGACCTGCCTCTTGAGAAATCTGTATGCAGGTCAGGAAGCAACAGTTAGAACTGAACATGGAACAGACTGGTTCCAAATAGGAAAAGGAGTCCATCAAGGCTGTATATTGTCACCCTGCTTATTTAACTTCTATGCAGAGTACATCATGAGAAACACTGGACTGGAAGAAACACAAGCTGGAATCAAGACTGCTGGGAGAAATATCAATAACCTCAGATATGCAGATGACACCACCCTTATGGCAGAAAGCGAAGAGGAACTAAAAAGGCCTCTTGATGAAAGTGAAAGAGCAGAGTGAAAAAGTTGGCTTAAAGCCCAACATTCAGAAAATGAAGATCATGGCATCTGGTCCCATCACTTCATGGGAAATAGATGGGGAAACAGTGGAAACAGTGTCAGACTTTATTTTGGGGGGCTCCAAAATCACTGCAGATGGTGATTGCAGCCATGAAATTAAAAGACGCTTGCTCCTTGGAAGAAAAGTTTTGACCATACTGGACAGCATATTAAAAAGCAGAGACATTACTTTGCCAACAAAGCTCAAGGCTATGGTTTATCCAGTAGTCATGTATGGATGTGAGAGTTGGACTATAAAGAAAGCTGAGCACCGAAGAATTGATGTTTTTGAACTGTGGTGTTGGAGAAGACTCTTGAGAGTCCCTTTGACCGCAAGGAGATCCAACCGGTCCATCCTAAAGGAAATCAGTCCTGAATATTCATTGGAAGGACTGATGCTGAAGCTGAAACTCCAATAGTTTGGCCACCTGATTCAAAGAACTGACTCATTGGAAATAACCCTGATGCTGGGAAAGACTGAAGGTGGGAGGAGAAGGAGATGACAGAGGATGAGATGGTATCACCGACTCGATGGCCATAAGTTTGAGTAAACTCTGGGAGTTGGTGATGGACAGAGAGACCTGACGTGCTGCTGTCCATGGGACTGCGAAGAGTCAGACACGACTCAGTGACTGAACTGAACTGATGGGCCCCCTGAATTCTGAACTCTGTCCTCTCAATTCAGGGAGACTGGTGAACTCTGGGTACACCTTCCCTACACTGCAGCTGAGAACTCTCTCCAGAAAGTAAGTTTATCATAAGTAAGATGATAAGTAAGTTTATCATCTCGAGGCAGTATGTTATCACAATGTTCACCTACTTGGTTTCCCCTGTGACAGGGATTAATGTCCTGTTCAATTTGCTGTTAAATGTCTGAAACTGTTGTTTCATAGATTTTGTCTGTATTTTATTATTTTTCTCAGTTAGAGGGTAAACGTAGTAGCTGTTACTCTGTTGGGCTAGTGGTAAAGAACCTGCCAGTACAGGAGATATAAGAGACATGGGTTTGATCCCTGAGTCAGGAAGATCCCCTGGAGGAGAGCACAGCAACCTATTTCAGTATTCTTGCCTGGAGAATCCCAAGAACAGAGGAGCCTGGATGACTACTGTCCATAGTGTTGCAAAGAGTCAGACACAAGTGAAGCAACTTACCACAAACTCTGTCAAGGACAGTGACATCTGAATTTTGAGAGTCAATGCTGTTGTTCAGTTGCTAAGTCATGTCTGATTCTTTGTGACCCCATGGACTGCAGCATGCTAGGCTCCTCAGTTCTCTACTATCTCCCAGAGTTTGCTCAGATTCATGTCCATAGAGTTGGTGATGATATTTTACCATCTCATTCTCTGCCACCTCCTCATTTTGTCTTCAGTCTTTCCCAGCATCAGGGACTTTTCCAATGAGTTGGCTCTTTGCATCAGATGGACAAAGTATTGGAGCCTCAGCCTCAGTCTTTCCAATGAGTATTCAGGGTCTATTTCCCTTAGGATTGACTGGTTTGATCTCCTTGCAGTCCAAGGGATCCTCAAGAGTCTTCTCCAACACTTTTGTAAAGTCATCTATTGCAATATCTGGTACCTCTTAAGCACTAGTGAAAAGTGTAAAGCAGTAATGTAAAGTGAAGTCTCTGCTTTTTAGCATGCTGTCTAGGTTTGTCATAGCTTTCCTTCCAAGGAGCAAGTATCGATGATCAATATTGAGCCTGTTATATCAGGCACTGTAGTCAGAGTGGTGGAGAAGACAGTTATCATGTTTCTCTTTCTCTGTACCCCTCTAAGTGCTCAGTTCCCAGCTTTCTTCCTTCTTGTTCTGCCTGTGGATACTTGCATTTTTCTACATCATTGTGATATCTAGGTCCCTCCAACTCACCTTTCCTTATTGTCAACCTAAATATATTTATTTAATTAGTTTAAAGAAACCTTAAATAAAAAATGGTCCAAGCTTAATTTATCAACTTCCAGACATAAGGGGATTTCATTTATTCTGTTCAATAAAAGTAGCACTGTTATGTCAGAGTCATCTTTATCTCCAATCTCTTGCTCTTCACATTCAATGAATTACCATTTCAGTTATTCATTCGGATACTATTTATTGTATAGAGTATCAATCTTCTAGGTACCAAAATTGTCCACTGAACAAAACAGACAAAATTCCTGGCATCTTGTAGTTTACCTTCTTACAGGGTAAGTCAAACAGTTTTGAAAACAAATTATATAAAATGTTTGAAGATAATATGGACTATGGAGAACGATTAGGCAGGAAAGGAGTAAGGCATGGCGGAGGTGGAATTTTAATTTTAAACAGTATGATGAGGAAGGGCTTCCTGGGTGACTCAGGGGTGAAGAATCTGCCTGCAATGCAGGAAATGTGGTAACAGGGTTCTATCCTTGGGTTGGGAAGATCCCCTGGAGAAGGAAATGACAACCTACTCCAATTCCTGCCTAAAAATATCCATGATTAGAGGAGCCTGGTGGACTACCATCCATGGGGGTTGAAAGAGTCAGACAGGACAGAGTGACTAAACAACAACAACAACGTGATGAGCAAGGGTCTTTAGAAACATGACATTTGAGTAGTTGGGGAAAGAAGCCACGGGGCTATTTAAGGAGAGATTCAGGTAGAGGGAAGAGCTGGAGCAGAGCCCTCAGGTGGAATCCTGCGTGCCTGCAGTGTTTCAAGAACAGCAAGAGACCAGCAAGGGTGATGAGGAGGGAGTTAGAAGAGGGGAACAAGGAGATGACGGAGACTATATTGCTTTGGGGCTTTTTGTTATTGGAAGTTCTTTTGGACTTGGAAAGAGCTAGGAGCCTTGTGAACCTGTGAGCCCAGGGGTGTCATTATCTGACTCATGGTCCTGAAAGCATCAAGCCTTACTACTGGGTCGAGACTGGACTGCAGGTGGTCAAGAGCAGAAACAGGAAGACCATTTAGGAGATGGTTGAAATTTTTAAGGTGAGGGAAGAGGTGACTTGGACTAGGATGAGAGCTATGGAATTGGAGGGAAGTAGTTTTGGGAAAGTTTGAAGGTAGAATCAATGGAACTGAGAGAAGAGAAGTCAAGATCACTTCCTCACTCTGAGTTTGATGTTTGAACAACTCGAGGAATAGAGTTGTGATGAACTGAGATGTAGAAAACCATGGATAGGACAGGTACCAGGCAGAAGGTTAGGAGCTTGTTTGGGGGCATGTTAGCTTAAAGATGCCTGTTAGATAGCCAAGTGGATGAGTAAAGAACACAACTGCAGATATTATACAAATCTGGAGTTCAAGGCCAATATCTGATCTACAGATAAGAAAGTAAAGGTTATCAAGATAGGTGAAATGTCATATCATGGGACTAATGGGAATACCAAGGGGATGAGTATAGCCAGAAGAGAGATGAAGTCCTAATGCTAAGCCCTGGGAAACCCAAGGTAAAGAGGACAGAAGAAGAAAACAAGCCGACCAGGGCTGCTGAAAAGGAGCTACCAGGGAAGTGAGAAGAAAAACATGAGTGTGATGTCTTGGAATCCAAGAGAAGAAAGTGTTTTAAAGAGGGGAAGGTGTTTAGTCACTACATCATGTCCGACTCTTTGCGACCCATGCACTGTAGCCCGCTAGGCTCCTCTGTCTATGGGATTCTCCAGGCAAGAATACTGGAGTGGGTTGCCATTTCCTTCTCCAGAGGATCTTCCTGATCCAGGGATCGAACTCAAGTCTCCTGCATTGGCAGGCAGGTTCTTTACCAGTGAGCCATCAGGGAAGCCCTTATCAACCTGTTAAATATTTCTTGCTTTTATCCTCTCCTACTGTCAGTATCCTTGTTTCAAACTTTCACAACGTCTCACTTGGAAATTTACATAAAAACTCCAGACGGGTCTTCTTGCACCACCTCACCAGCACTCTATATCCATATACATCACACTGTCATCAAAGTGACATTTCTCAGTTCTCCCATCACATCGTTCACCATACATTTTGTTTCTTTGCCTGGTTCCTCTATCAGATTTAGAACTGCTCGAGGTGAAGCAGCAGATTCTCTCACTGTATGTTTGGAAAATGAATTAAGGAATGAAGAAGAGCTCTCCAGGATTCCTGCTGCCATCTTGAATCCTCTGACTCTAACGCCACTCATGCTCGTTTAACTCTTGATGGTTATTGGTTCTCATTTCATATGCCTTTGTTCTTCCCTTGTGGCTCAGATGGTAAAGAAGCCACCTGCAATGTGGGAGACCTGGGTTCCATCCCTGGGTTGGGAAGATCCCCTGGGGAAGGGAAAGGCTACCCACTTCAGCATTCTGGCCTGGAGAATTCCATGGACCATGGAGTCCATGGAGTCATAAAGACTCAGACAGGACGGAGTGACTTTCACTTTTCACATTTCACTTTGTTCTGTCAGGTGATGCTTATATTAAAAGTTAGGATTTATTAAGCAGTATCTGCAATGTACCAAGCCTGGCTCTGAACATCTTTATCTCTTATTTTCCTAGGCATAATTTTTACTTCTCAACAATCTGATGAAGTAGTATTATCACGTTTTTTTCAGGCAAGGAATTCAGGACTGAAAGAGGTTAAGTTAGAGAATGGTAGAGCCATGATTTAGCACAAGCATTCTCATCTATTAAGCTATATTTGGAAGAGTCATGTATTGGGCAGTCCTCGAAGCTACTGGCTGCATCCTATATGCGTTCTTACCCCTCTGGTCCTTTCTCTATACCTAGCTTCCTGGTAACAGAGAAAGACACATGGTAAGATTCCAAGAAATGGTACTAATAATCACTTTGTGGGATGGTCAAGGCTATTCTCAAGAGAACCAAATCATAGAGTGGCTAGGTTCTCCTACCTAGTCACTGCCCAGCATATGAGAGAATTGGCAAAAAGCCCAGAATGAGCAGAATCAGTCTCCAGAAGAACATGTCATCCAGGAAAGGTACATGCTGTGTGCAAGACAAATGTAAATGCCAGTCAAACTGAAAAGAGCTTTGTCAGGGAGAGAAAAATTTGCAACCAAAAAAAAGTGTTTTGGGGAAATGTCTTCAAATTGATTATTATTTTTTTAAGTAATCCCACAAATGTATTCTTTTTTTAAAATTTAAATTTATTTATTTTAATTGGAGGCTAATTATTTTACAATATTTGTATGGTTCTGCCACACATCAACACGAACCCACCACGGGTGTACACGTGTTCCCCATCCTGAACCCCCCTCCCACCTCCCTCTCTGTACCATCCCTCCAGGTCATCCCAGTGCACCAGCCCCAAGCATTCTGTATTGAACCTGGACTGGCAATTCACTTCTCATATGATATTATACATGTTTCCATGACATTCCCCCAAATCATCCCACCCTCTCCCTCTCCCACAGAGTCCAAAAGACTGTTCTACACATCTGTGTCTCTTTTGCTGTCTCGCATACAGGGTTATCTTTACCATCTTTCTAAATTCCATATATACACATTAGTATACTGTATTGGTGTGTTTCTTTCTGGATTATTTTTTAATTAAACCGTGAGCTTCCTAGAGAAAAGCGACATGTTATAACAGTGTTTTGAGCAATATAGGCCAAGCACTGTGGTTGTTGTTGAGTCGCTGTGCCCGACTCTTTGCAACCCCAAGGACTGCAGCAAGCCAGGCTCATCTGTCCTCTGCTGTCTCCTGGAATTTACTCAGATTCATGCCCACCGAGTCAGTGGTGCTTTCTAGCATTCTCATCCTCTGCCACCTTATTCTTCTTTGGCCCCCAGTCTTTCCAAGTATCAGGGTCTTTTCCAAGCACTATGCAAACTCATGTATATTTATTAATTCAGTCTCTGTTTATTGAGTAGCTATTGTGAACTAGATGTTTTCCAGTAATTGGGATACATCAACGAATAAAATAGACAAAAATGTTTTTCTCTGTGAAAGGAAATGAATAGATAAGGAATAGATGGACTACAAGCATAGTAAATCCTTAAATTACATGGCATGTTAAAAAGGTTATAGATGTCACAGGAAAAAAAAAATAGATTTAAGGCAAGTGAGATCAGGCATGTCAGAGGGAGGGAATGACAGGTGGGATTTTCTAAAACTCATTGGCTTCCTTCAAAGGTGATATTTGAGCAAAACAAAACAGCCAAGAGAGTTCTCTGAGCATATGTGGAGATGTATCTGCCAGCACCAATGTGGTTAAATAGCGTGAAGAAGAGAGTGGTGGAGGTGCGATTACCTACAGCTATATCAGCCATTGCAACAACTTGGTCTCATGATTTCAGCTTGATCCTTAGACCACTCCATAGAGGGTATTAACATTATCAACTTTAACTAAGAGATGAAGAACCTACAGCACAGACAGAGGCTGAGTGATTTGTTCACAGTTACATATAGTATGCAAGTGGGAAAGCTTGAATTATAATTTGAAGATTGAGTCTGGACTCAAAAAGGAAATTTTGCTTTTTGCATCTCCATCATCTAAAATTGTACCTAACATATAGTAGTTGCTCAATAAATGTGGATGCAGAAGTATACCATAATGACTATTTTCAGGTGGCAATTTTCCACGTCCTTTTCTCAGATTCACACTCTAAGAATCTCGTGCTTGAAAGCTAACACTCCTAACAGGCAAGATTAAAAGCAATACTTGCCAGTTTAGATGTGAAAGGTAAGGAAGGCAGATTTGGATTCATTTTGTTTGGTTTCAATGCTATTTATAGTATTTACCAGTTGTGGGACATTGGGTACTTTTCTTCTCTGAAAAATGAAGACAAAAATAATATATGCAAATATATATATAAAAGAAAAAGAAACAAAAAGGAAAAAGATATGCATATAAAATATTGTGTATGTTTATATATGTATACAAATGTACATAAGTATTATGTATATTAGGGTTGTTAATTACCAACCAAGGACTTAGAACAGTATGTGGTAAATACTTAATAATGATGGCGATGATGATGATAATAATGATACATGTTTGAAAGAGAGATAAGAAGGCTCTTGGCTGTTAAATCTCAATTTACATTTAAAAAATCTTTATTAAGGTCTGACTTCTATGGCAAAAGATTCAACAAAGGAAGGACTACATTGGAGGTGGGTGTTTTAACTGAGTCTTATCTTTTAAAGAATGAGGTTCTTTCTAGGCTCTGGCCTGGGTATAAGGGACGACCATGGGATTATTGCTCACTGCCTGCCTTGATCCTGTTTCTAAGGTTTTCAGCCTTGCCCTTTGGTGATGTTGTGGACTCAACAAAGTAAAAGAAATGAAATAACAGAAAGAGTAAGGGCAGGTGAGATATAAATCTGGTCTCAGAAACACAGAAATATGTTTTATCAGGGATTTCACTGCAGTATAAACAAAGATCAAAAATGGCGTCTGACAACCATTGATGCTGCACTCAGCCCGTGTCCATCCTTGTGCTGGATTAAGGAGTCACAGACACTAATATCATGAGTAATAGCATGAAGTCGTTGTCCTCAAGGATCTTATGATCTCTTAGGGGAGTTGTTGTTCAGTCGCTAAGCTTTATCTGACTCTTTGAGACCTCACAGACTGCAGCACACCAGGATGTCCTGTCCTTCACTGTCTCCCGAAGTTTGTCCAAACTCATGTCCATTGAGTCAGTGATGCCAGCCAACCATCTCATCATCTCCCACCCGCTTCTCCTTCTGCCCTCAATCTTTCCTAGCATCAGGGTCTTCTAAGTTACAGACTAGAGAGCTGGGATTGAACTATGAGCAGGTACACCCTGGGCAAAGAGTAAGGCTTGATTTAATTATGGTTGTAGTCTAGAGCATTGAGAGTTTCACAGTGTAACACTCAGGGAACACTCATTTCTTTCTTTCTTTCTTTTCCTTTAGTGTTTTACTTTATTTTTGGTCATGCCACTCAGCATATGGGAAGTTAGTTCTCTGCCCAGGGATTGAACTCATGCTCCCTGCAACGGAAGCACAGTGTCTTAACTACTGGACTGCCAGGGAAGTACCCCCCACCCTTTTCCTCTGCAGTTTTAGTTTTAGGGAAGGGAATTCAAGTCAAAAATTTATGTCTTTGTTTTTTTACTGTGTTATTGTTCATTAAACTTTTTATTTAATATCGAATTACAGCCAATTAACAATGCTGTGATAGCTTCAGTTGCACATCAGAGCGACTCAGCCATACACATACAGGTATCCATTCCCCCCCCCAAGCTGCCCTCCCATCCAGGCTGCCACATAACATTGAGCAGAGTTCCCTGTGCCATACAGTAGGTCCTTGTTGGTTATCCTTTTTAAATACAGCAGAGTGTATCTGTCCATCCCAAACTCCCTAACTCTCCCTTCCCCACCCTTCCTGCCCTCCCTCCCACCCCTGCAACCATCAGTTCGTTCTCTGAGTCTGTGAGTCTGTTTCTGTTTTGTAAATAAGCTCATCTGTATCATGTCTTTTTAGATGCCGCATATAAGGGATGTCATACAATGTTCCTGCTTCTCTGAAAGTTAGAAATTTCAATGGTAAAAGGTACTTGATACTGTCAGGCTTTTCAGAGCTCTTTAATGCTTCAAGAGATTTTGGCATCAAAGTCCAGATTTGGGCAAGTCTCTTTCAACTTACTGCTTGGATCTATTTGCTTGGAAAATGGGATAATGGCCAAAGGCATCAGCCTCTTAGAATCACAATGCTCTTTGAGGAAATTACCTAGCTTTCCTACATTAGCTACTCATCTCAGAGACACAGAAAGCAACACTCTCTCAGTTTAACAGGAAAGGGGGCAACTCAGAGACCCAACTCAGCTTTGAGTCTCTTACTTAGAAATTCAGTAATTTATTCCACAAATATGTATTGAATTTTTGCTACAGTCCAGGCAGTGTTGAATGATCAGGACAAAATTATTTTCTTGAAGGAAGTTACAGCCCAAGATTGCTATGGCATGACAGTAGGTTGCCTTGAGCTGTTTATAGACAAATAGGTTGATTTAACTTTGTCTAGTGCATGCTTCCGGAGAAGGCAATGGCACCCCACTCCAGTACTCTTGCCTGGAAAATCCCATGGACGGAGGAGCCTGGTAGGCTGCAGTCCATAGTGAAGAGTCGGACACGACTGAGCGACTTCACTTTCACGCGTCGGAGAAGGACATGGCAACCCACTCCAGTGTTCTTGCCTGGAGAATCCCAGGGACGGGGGAGCCTGGTGGGCTGCCGTCTATGGGGTCGCACAGAGTTGGACACGACTGAAGCGACTTAGCAGCAGCAGAAGCAGCAGCAGTGCACGCTTCACCCAAAGCAAACTTTCTCTCCTCCAGGCATGAAAAAAATGAGGCAACTTTTCATGTTATAAAATATGAAGTCGCAACAACTTTCCTTCACCCAGACCAACATTCCTGGTCCCAGGGCTGGAAACATCACGATCGGCTCTTTCCCCTTGGAGGTTGCATCTTATGACGAACGTGGTCTTTCGGTTCATGTCTAGAACGTACCAGTCCCCTGGCAGAGTTGAGTCTCAGGCACATGTACAAACTGGGAGCTGAATTTCCCTCACATGACAACCAGTCAACGTTTCCTGTTGAACTGGGGCTCCTGGCAACTCAGGTTATGAATAATGAGTAGCCGTGTCCTCTTTTTATTTAGAGACTTGAGCAAGTTGACATTTTCTGCTGATGTCCTACCTACTGAAGTTTCTCTTTTGGGAGAATATTCTTCATTAACCATTTCTCCCAAGAAAATCTGTAGACTTTTGATATCTTCAACATTTACTCTCTAGTTCGTGCCTACAAAAGCCACCACTCCCTCAACTGAAGTTCTGAAGGGTTGAAAAATCTGCATTTTGACATAACCATAGTTCTGAGAAGAGTTGTTCTCCTAATAAGCCACTATCATTGAAGGCTATTCTTGTGTTTTATACCATGTTAAATTGTCAGTGGTTGTCTATGGTTTCAAGAATGGAGTCTTCTTCTTCAAGTAAAAGATACCACGGGTTACCTTATTATAATAAATGATAAAAAGCCACTGTGAGTGTAACACCGCTTTGAAGTTAATGTTTTATCCATCACATGGAGGGCAGACATGTGTGTGACGCTATGACAATGCTCAGGGCATAAAGGGTGGACTCCATATCCCTCTGAAACAACTGCGTGCATTCCTGTTAAGTCACTTCAGTCGTGTCCGACTCTTTGCGACTCCATGGACTGTAGCCTGCCAGGATCCTCTGTCCATGGGATTCTCCAGGCAAGAGCACTGGAGTGGGTTGCCACATCCTTCTCCAAGGAGTCTTCCCACCCAGGGATTGAACTCACGTCTCCATCATTGGTATGCGAGTTCTTTACCACTAGCGCCGCCTGTGGGAAGCCGAAGAATAACTACAGTTTCCTGAAGTCCTTGGCCTTCAGTCTGGAAGCTGCAGCTCGACTGCCACAGTGATTCCCAGATCTGTCTTCTTTGTCTCCTCTCTTCTCAGAGCTTTTTAAGCAACCAACAGGGCATGCTGTTCGAGCTGCAAATTCTTTGTGAAGGAAAGCATCCTCAGCCATTAGAGGAAATAAAAAAAATCCAATAAAGCCAAAAATGCAACTTAACCACTCTGGTACAAACAAAGCAATAACTATTTAATGGCCAGTAAATTTAATTGTGGAGATGATTTTTTTTTTACAGCAATAAATGTGATTGCACTTTGGCTCTGTGCTTCCACAGCCAGCTGTGAAAAGCCATTTGTCACTTGCCAGGCTGTCTGGGTCACCTGCTCTGCTCTCACTGTCAGAGATGCTGCTAACCAGCCTAGAACCAAGCACAGTTAATTAATCCCAGAGAAGTTCTATCAGGTCACCTTCTCCACAGATGCTCTTTTGGGAAGGAAAGCACATGAAGATTATTTAAGCTTTCAGTACTTAGGTTTTACTGGTTCAGAAGATAGATATCTGGCTTAAATTTAGTATCAAATAATATGAAGTCTTGACTGATTATAAAGTGATTTTTTTTTCAAATCAGGCTGGAATATGGGGTGACTTCATGGTAGCTGAGTTAGACAGACAGTCCCAATTCCCATGCTTAAAGGACTTCCCAGGTGGCTCAGAAGGTAAAGAGTCTATCTGCCAATGGAGGAGACTCAGGTTCGATCCCTGGGTAGGGAAGATCCCTGGAGAAGGAAATGGCAACCCACTCCAATATTCTTGCCTGGGAAATCCCATGGACAGAGGACCCTGGCAGGCTACAGTCCATGGAGTCTCAAAGAGTCAGATACAACTGAGCAAGCACACATGCCTATGCTTAAATCCCAGTATAATAATTTTCTTTTAGACAGGCTGATGGTGAATATTCTCATTCTGGGTTGTGGACTGAGGGAGACCATCTGCTTCTATTTTAGTCTGAAGGAGTTTTCTGGGTTCTTTGCTGAGAGCTGAGTTTAACTGGGGAAGGAAGCTTGAGCACAGTGAGTGTGGAGAAGGGAGGGATGACAGAGATAAGGGAGAAGGATTAACAAGGTGTAGACACAGACAATGAGTACTGGACATGGGGCATTTCAGTGGATACTGCTTTACTGCTTCCAGGGCCAGTAAGGTATATCTCCAGACATTACGTAAGACTACAAAACAATGAATGGACCATCTTCTAGAGTCTGTGTGACCATAACTGAGCCTCCGTTTGGAGGCAAATTGTGTAAATGCTTGTGTTGCTCATTTAGTGCTTATGGAGGGAGAGGATGTCTTATATTGTGCTTGGATGATGCATTTTTTTGACTCTTTGAACACAGAATAACTCTTTCAGGCATCTACACACTCTCCCAACCCTTCAAATTAACAGTTTTTCTTCCATCATTCATGTCTTGCCTCAAAGGTTAGTCCTCCTTGAAGGCCTTCCTCTGAATTATTGTGTTAGGGCAAAACTTAAGTTAGTTAATGAAATCATGAGATTCCAAAAATATAATATTCTCTTCTTTTCCAATTTGGATTTCATTTCTTTTTCTCCTCTGATTGCTGTGGCAGAACTTCTAAACCTATGTTGAATAATAGTGGTGAGAGTGGACATCCTTGTCTTGTTCCTGATCTTAGAGGAACCAAAGTTAAAATTTTCACAGGATTCATGTCAATGTATGGCAAAACCAATACAGAATTGTAAAGTAAAATAAAAAAAAAAAAAAGACATAAAATCACACACACACACACACAAAAAAAGAATGATGGCGACTTACCTGGTGGTCCAGTGGTTAAGACACCACACTCTTCCACCAGCAGGGGGCAAGAGTTTGATCCCTGGTCAGGGAACTGAGATCCCACAGGCTGCATGGTGCAGTCAAAAAACTAAAAAAAAAAAAAAAAAAAAATACACCTCTTTGGACTGGAAGATGCTTTGTTCATTCAGGAGGATTCTAATATGAGGGGTTATATGTCTATATTTCTGCAGAGTGTTTGCAGAGTTTGAGGTCAGCTTCAGTTATTTTAACAACTCACACTCAAACACACTACAAGGAATTACACAAATACTGGCTCAGCCCCTCATATATTAGCTGACATAAAATAAGAGCTAAATAAATATTTATTAAATGAATTAATACATGGACAAACTCCATAGACATTTTTACAACCATCTTTTTGATAAACATTATCTATATCTTCCCTTGTAGCTCAGTTGGTAAAGAATTTGCTTGCAGTGCAGGAGACTCGGGTTTGATCCTGGGTTGGGAAGATCCCCTGCAGAAGGAAATGGCAACCCACTCCAGCATCCTTGCTTGGAAAATCTCATGGACAGAGGAACCTGGTGGATTGCAGTCCATGGGGTCGCAAAGAGTTGGGCATGACTGAGAGACTAACACACACATCTATATTTTACAATTGCCCAGGCAACAGTAATAAGAGCAATCGCTTGTATAATAGGCTGACCTGGGAAAAATCACCAAGGAACATTCAGGGATATTTAGAACCTTAAATGTTTGCCTTGCCTTCTGAGCAGCAAGGCAAACAGTTCTTTTCACAAGAAGATATTGTAATTTGTCTCCTTCTCTGCTCCTCTAATTCATTAAAATTAAAATTTAAAAATCTGAATATCTCCCAAGGGTGTTCTAACAGTTCTTGGTGTTTTGTGTGATTTCTTTGTTTAGTGCACAGGTAATCACTTGCCTTGGAGCTTCCCCGGTGGCTCAGTGGTAAAGAATCTGCTTGCAAAGCAGGAGATGTGGGTTCAATTCCTGGGCGGGTCAGAAAGATCCCCTGGAGGAGGGCATGCAACCCACTCCAGTGTTCTTGCTGGGATAGTTTCATGGACAGAAGAGCCTGCTGGGCTACGGTGCATGGGGTTGCAAAGAGTCGGACAGGACCGAAACCACTGAGCATGCACGCACGCAATTACATATGCCACGGAAGGCTTGACTGCTCTTTCAAACACAGTGGCACTTGGTTAGATTTTGAGTAGACTTTAATACTTTGGTTTTTGATGGAACCAATCTGCTTTCTTGGTTTGGGAAAAAATTGGAACCAATGTATGTAATATAGAGGTCACCTGAATTTAAGATTCAGGAAAGAATTATTGAGTACTTACTTACCAGGGGTCAGGGCTTCCCTGGTGGCTCAGAAGGTAAAGAATCTTTCTGCAAAGCAGGAGATCTGTGTTTGATTCCTGGGTTGGGAAGATCCCCTGGAGAAAGGAATAGCAACCCACTCCAGTATTCTTGCCTGGAGAATCCCATGGACAGGGGAGTCTGGCCAGCTATAGTCCATGGGGCTGCAGAGTCGGACACAACTGAGCAACTAACACACACATATAAGGGGTCACACACGAGTTACATAGTGCCAGATACTTATATATACAGTCTTTTGTCTAATTATGTCAGTGATAATTTCAGCATCTTTCCTATAAATTATCTCATTGTTGGACAACTTTTGCATAATTGACTTTTTATTTTGGACTTGTGTAAATCTTCTTAAAGACACATTTATAATTTCAGCAATTGTCTAATTGCTTATTATAGAATTGATTGATTATAGTCGATGAAGAGCTTGCTGAAACCAGGAGCTGTTCATCCATAGCATTTATCGTTTAGAGCCTGACACAGGCACTGACTCGAAATATGTCTGTTGAAAGAATGAATGAGTAAGTGACGCAGGAAACTGGTCACATCCTGCACTTTGTGTTTTTCCCTACTAAATTTAGGGTGCACCATGTGTGCCCTTATGATGCCATCTGTTAGGGATTTACTCAATAAGTTTGACAAGAGCAGAAAAAAGCTAGAAGCAGGAGAAGTGCAAGTTAATAAGCTAGCCTCATATAGCTGCTTGGGTATAGACAGAAAACATGAGACTCCTGGGTCAGAGACAAAGGGCTTTATCATCCACTGTAAAATCAGTAGCAAGAGTATTAGCATAGTCGCACCGTTCCACAGCCCCCAAGTTCCATTCAGCCACAAAGAGGCCACAAAAAAGCCAGGTAGAGCCTTTCTGCTCAGTGGGTGCACCACAGAGAGGGGCATTGGGATTAGGGCCTCTCCTGGTTTTATAGCAAGCAGTGAGCAAGCCTGTGCTGTGACCAGAGGGAGAGCACCTGCTAGCATAGGTCCACGTGGTGAATTTCTCACTTTTCAGGATTACCAACGGCACAAAAACAAGTCCCGAGAAGCAGCACAGCAGCATTTTCATGGAGTAAAAGCCTGGTCAGGACCTTGTAATTTTGGCCTCCACAGCCAAGACATGCAGGGAGTGTGAGACGCCCATGGCAGGCTGAATCCAACACCAGCGGTGGAAGACACTTTCACATGATACAGAGAAGCCTGAGGCTCTGAGAGGTGAAGTGACCTGTTCACGGTTATACCTGTTTTCAGGACAGAAGCCCATTTCTCCAGACTTTAAACCCCAACACTCTTTCCAGGGCACTACTCTTGCCTCTCCATATTACTTTTGTCATTCATCTTCCTTACAGCTCTACCATGATTTTCAGCTGTTAAACAAGATTCCTTATGTATTCCTTTGCTTTATTTTATATCCACAAAAATAAGTGCTTTGGTCCTGTGGCTCACAGCTTCACAGAGCAAACTGTATTGAACACTGGGACAGCAAAAGGTGCTATGGAAAATCATTCAATCCTCAAATATGTTTAGAAAAGACTGCACATACTGCCCCAGAGCTAGAGATTCATAGTGTAGGGAGCATACCTTATAAAGCTTAAGAGAATGGGCTCTGAAGTCAGTGAGGTTTGGGTTCAAAACCTGTTCACTGAGTTTATGATCTTGAGCATGGTATTTCAATTTTATGAGCTAGAGTTTCATCCTCAAAAAGTGTAGATGATAATATCTTTTTCACAAATTTGATGAAAAAATTAAATGAGGTAAAGTATTTAAAATGCTTGGCACATTGTCTGACATATAGCTTAAATATGGCTTAATAAGTTTGTCATAATTAACACAGAATAAATGTTCTGAGAAATCCTGAACTAAAGAAACCCACCAAACAAGCAGAGTCTCTCAAATATTCAGACCATGCAGCAGTAAATCTATTTATTTTTTGCATTGCTCATCTTAACGTTGCACAGATCTATTACTCTGAAATACACATTAAATGGAAATTTACTGAAGAAACAAAAGGGTTCTGCCTCATTTAGAGATGGCTAAACCAAGGAATTAAACTCTATAGAGAGGAGTTAAATTTCATGAATAACTTCCCTAGTATCCTTGAATCACTACACAAAACAGAAACAGTTTTGCTTTGGGCATGTTTTGAAACTCCGGTTAGGGTTCTTGGCAGTTTCTGAGATGTGTTAAAACATCCCACCTTGTTGATTTAACTGTATTCCACCAAAGAGGCTGATTTCCCTCTGCCACCACAGGGGAACCTCTTTTGATGGCAGGTTCAGTGACTTTTTATTCCAAGGGCAAGTGGCTGATTTTCTGAGCAAACACACCACTCCAGAATGCCAAAGACTCTTCCTAGACACCGGTAAACACAGGTGGGACCCAGCAGTCAGGCAGCTCTTCTTTCAATTACAAAAGGGCTCTCTGAGCTTAAGTTGGTCCAGACTCTCTGCTCAAAATTTAATAAATATTGTGCGTCCTGAGTTCCCCAGCTGAGTTCCCTAGCTGTTTAGAAAACTCTTAGTTGAAAAGTCAAACATACAAGAAAACCTTTGCCATTGCTTCTGAGAACCTGCCCTATCCTGCCAGGGTGTACTGGTTTGTAAGACTAACTATCGTCACTCTTACTTTGTGTTCAATGATGTCTTGTTGGTAGCTTGACATTGGCCTTGGTGGGAGCTTTTCCAGAACGGAAATCAGGAAACGCTATAAATCAAGCTTCTCCCACCCTCAGAGCTGGCTATCAGCACACTGCCACTGTCCTCCATCACCTTAACACAAGGGCATCACATGGATTGTTTGCTTTGCCCACTAGACTTGAGGGCAAAAACTGCATTCGCATTTCCCCACGTGTTCCACACCTATCACATGGGTAGGTATTCAGTAAAGGTGGTTGAATCCATAAATGAATTAATGAGTCTGTGAACCAGTCACTTACATGCGATTATATTTTCTGTGAGGGTGGAAAGGGTTGCGTAGGTATATGCTTTACATTCGGAGAAGGCAATGGCACCCCACTCCAATACTCTTGCCTGGAAAATCCCATGGATGGAGGAGCCTGGTAGGCTGCAGTCCATGGGGTCGCTAAGGGTCGGACACGACTGAGCGACTTCACTTTCACTTTGCACTTTCATGCATTGGAGAAGGAAATGGCAACCCACTCCAGTGTTCTTGCTTGGAGAATCCCAGGGATGGGGGAGCTTGGTGGGTTGCTGTCTGTGGGGTCGCACAGAGTCAGACACGACTGAAGCGACTTAGCAGCAGCAGCAGCATGCTTTACATTATTAAACAATGTTGATGCTGAAGCTGAAGCTCTAATACTTTGGCCACTTGATGAGAGGAGCTCATTCATTGGAAAAGACCCTGATGCTGGGAAAAACTGAGGGTGGGAGAAGAGGTGACAAAGGATGAAATGGTTGGAAGGTATCACTGACTCAATGGGCATGAGTTTGAGCAAGCTCCAGGAGCTGGTGATGGACAGGGAGGACTGGCGTGCTGCAGTCCATGGGGTGGCAAAGAGTCGACCACAACTTAGCAAGTGAACGAGATTAAACAGTGTGGTCAGTTCCACTGGAGTACTTGTACTGAATTACGTTGCAATGTCTGGAGCTGTTCCAAGGATAATTACTCTGTGTCTTTATTCCCAGAGCTGGATTCGCCTGATTGCTATGGCATCACCCTGGGTGACCATTTGGTGAAAGGCAATCAAAGCTAAGTCTAATTGCTAACCCCTCCCATTCTCTCAGGATCTAGATGGGAATGCTTCCTCCTCTGAAGGAGACTGAAGTTACAGCTTTTGCTAGAATCACAAATTATTTGTTAGGGTAGAATGTTCTGTGTCAGTATGGTTTCAATCAGGATACCTGGTAAAGACTTTATGATGAAGGATAACTGTTCTCAAGGTTTAAAGAGGGTGGTGTTGACAGATGACTAAGAATTGGTATTTTAGTCAGAACTGAATGCAGAAACCACATTTTATTGTGGATTAAAAATTAGGGTCTAAAGGAGGAAATGACTTTGTCTAACTGTGCCATTAGGATGGATGAAAGACCTTACGATCGCTTGGTTCTTGTCCTTTACATGCTGAGGCCAATGATTGTGGCCACTGCGTTCTGTGATTGGTACTAAGAGAAGTTAAATTAATTCTGATGAGAATGAAGGAGTTTTATCAGAAGAAATAAAAGTGATATTTTATTCTGTGCTCACTATGGTGCCAGGCCTGCACTAAGTGGTTTACATATATTATTTAATCAGCAAAATCAAATGAGAGAGAGACGGTTATCTTCATTTTTACAGATGAGAAAACTGGGACCCAGAGTGATTGACTTGGTGGTCCACGACCGCACCTAGTGGTCTGAACTACTTAGAGGCAGACTGGTGCTTGCATCTAAGTGTGTCTCCAACCAAAGCCAAAGCTGTTAACCAGTTTAGTACACAGTCTTCCATATACTAGGGCAGGGCTTCCTTCTCCTTCCCTCAGTATAATAGGTGAGTTTATGACAAAGACAGTCTCTGCTACACAAACTAGGCATATGTATGAGTTGCTAGAACCAGGAGCCCAAATGAAGCAGGAACAGCCTCTGGAAGGCAGCCGTGCCCTAGAGAGCTTATGCAATGTAGTTTGGTAGCACAAACAAAGATAGAGGAGGAGGTCTGCTACGCGTGGGTGCAGTAAGTTAAAAAAAAAAATCAGCTTCAGTCAAATGCAGGAAGTGCATCTCAACCATGTCCATGTTGAAAGTATGAAGGTTTTACTGTATAAAGAGCAAGACTGAATAGATGCAATTTAAGTTCCGTACTTGAGGGCATTAGAAGTCTATACCTTGTGTCCTCAACTAGTCCCCAAACCACATTTCTTTTGCAATGGCTCTTTAATCATTTCTACTGAATGAAGGTGCTACTTGCCTTGGGATCAAGCAAATTTAAGGTGAAATCTTGGTCCTACCATTTACCTACTGGCTGTCCTTGGCTAATCACTCAGCTCCCTGAACCCTGGTTTTCCCATCTGGACACCCAAACGAGGAGCAGAGCTGCCGCTTACCTGCGAAGTAGCATTTAAATCCACTTCATAGCCATTCTTTCACTGGCATCTCTCAGTAACCCAGTCTCTGGCAACGTGGTAGCAGAGCAGGAAGCTGACTCAGA
Source organism: Oryx dammah (assembly GCF_014754425.2). Lineage (NCBI taxonomy): Eukaryota > Metazoa > Chordata > Mammalia > Artiodactyla > Bovidae > Oryx > Oryx dammah. The sequence goes on along the minus strand of NW_024070199.1, from coordinate 7,331,589 downwards.
GCTTTTATTTCCATGGCTAGAAGATGCTGGTACAAAGAATATGGGTTTTACAAGAAGTGCATCCTGTATACAGAACCTCTTCTAGCATGTTTAGCTTTTTGTAACTCCTCCAAGACTCAGCCCCTTGCTGTAAAATCCCCATACAAATACTTCACTCTTGGGAAATACTGTCCCTCAGATACGTTCACATCCTTATCCCAGAATCTGTGACTATGTTCCCTTCCATGGCAAAAAGCACTTGGCAGATGAGATTAAGGCTCTTGAGATGGGAAAACCATCCTGAATTTCTCTGTTGGGCCCAATGTAATCACAAGAGTCCACATAAGACAGTGATAGGAGGGTCAGCGTCAGAGAAGGGGATATAACAATGGAAGCAGAAGGTGGATAATGGGATAATGCAGGGAAGGAGCCATGAGCCCAGGACTGCAGGCAGACTCCAGGCGGTGGAAAAGGCAAGGAGAGGAATTCTCCCTTGGAGCCTCTGGAAGGGACACACCTCTGCTGACACCTTGAGTTTAGCACTTCTGACCCCCAGGACTTAAGATAACAAGTTTGTGCTGTTTTAAGCCACTAAATCTGTGGTCATTTGTTACTGCAACGATAAGAAATGCACATAGTAATAATGATAATTTATAATAATAATGATGATTAATGACAATAATAATGAATAACAATGCTGAATAGGATATTATGTCCTTGACATTTTTCCAAGTTTTATAAATGCATATAGATTTTATATATTTTCTAGCATATATTTTACATATTGATTAATGTTTTATATATTTATATTGATATACATTTCATATGTTATATATTTACATAATATTTCAAACAACCCTCACAAAAGCACTTTACATAGGAGGAAATTGAGACAAGGAGAGGCAAAGTAACATCCTCAAGGTCACACAGGTAGGGATGGGCAAGGTTGGCATCTGAATGTAGGCAGTCTGTAAAGTACCTACAGAGAGTCTGGCACATGGTTCCTTCCTTACACATGGAGGCCAGTTATTGCTATTCTCGTTGCATCACACTGCTTCTAAATCTCTACAGCAGTGAGAGTCCTCCTATGGAAGCAATGACTGGTACTGCTGAAGTTTCTTTCTCTCTCTCTCTTTTTTAATTTGCTTTTTAATTGGAATATAATTACTTTACAACGTTGTGTTGGTTTCTGCTGTACCACCGTGTGGACCAGCTACATGTGTTCTTATCTCCCCTCCCTCCTGGACCGCCCTCTGCCACCCCTCTGGGTTATCACAAAGCACAGTGAGCTGAGCTCCCTCCTCTTCCTGCTAGCTCTCTGTTTCATGCAGGGTAGTGTCTCACAGGGGTTTCTCTCATAGCTCAGTTGGTAAAGAATCAGCCTGCCGTGCAGGAGACCCGGGTTCGATCCCTGGATCGGGAAGATCCCCTGGAGAAGGGAATGGCAAGTCACTCCAGTATTCTTGCCTGGAGAATCCCATGGACAGAGGGGCCTGGCGGGCTACCGTCCGTGGGGTCACAAGAATTGGACCCAACTGTGGTGGACACACCACCATGGTGTCTCACACTTCCCCCTCTCCTCTCCTCCCCGTGCCCACCCTGTGTCCGCAGGTCTGCTCTCCATGTCCGTCTGCATCTCTATTCCTGCTGGAGCTCTCCTCTCTTGTTTACAAATACAGTCTGCAGAGCCGTCCCCCACCCCTATCCCAGGATCGGGCGGAACCAGTTCCTCCCCTCTGTGGGCATCGGGGTCGGGACCCAAGGTGCGGGAAGGAGACTGCCCTCGGGGCGCGCCGGCTCCTCCCGCCCTTGCCTTCCCGCCCCCGCGTCCTCCTCCTTCGGAAACCACAGATCGTCCAGCCAAGCCCTGGGGACAGGATGATGGAGCGGGCGGCGCCTGCAGCTGGGCTAAGTCCACAAAGGTGATAATGAGCACTAAACGGAATCTGAAGGATGGCTGCAAAAATGGCTGCAACTGATATTTCTGGCAGCATCTGCTGCAGGAGCAGGCTGGAGTGGGTCGAGCCACGTGCGCATCCTGTGGAGACAAATGGTGGCAGCCGTGAGGAGCGCTTTCATTTGTGTGGCTTCTCTGAGCAGCTTTAACATATATTATCTAATTTTGTTTCTAGAAAACCCCTGTGACGTCAGACTCCTTTCATAGATGAGGGAAAAGGAAAGCACACACCTCAGAGGAGTGATTTCATTACTTGACCCTTGCTGCCTGATGGTCGCTTCAGAAACAGAGTGATTCTGGAATGTCAGGAAGGACAGACTTTGGGGGTTGTGCTTGGGAGGGGTCTCCCCAGACTCCTCGCTAGGACAGTTGCTTTGGTTCCACTGTTGACAGTCCCAGGCCAGCGGAGCTGTGCTTATTTGGAATTGTTCTGCCTCATAAACATTAAGGAAAGTTGAAGGCGCTAGTCACTGTGTCGTGTCCAACTCTGTGACCCCATGGACTGCAGCCCACCAGGCTCCTCTGTCCGTGGGATTCTCCAGGCAAGAATACCGAAGTGGGGAGCCAAGCCCTTCTCCAGGGGATCTTCCCCACCCAGAGACTGAACCCAGGTCTCCTGCATTGCAGGCAGATTCTTTACTGTCTGAGCCATCAAGGAAGCCCTCTCCAAGAACTGTTAGGGACCAGTATCAAAGCCCACATCTTTACCCTCCTCTCAGCACTTGGCTGGCTCTCCTAGGATCCATTCTCAAGTTCTGTGCCCCAGGTGGAAGGAGTTGGTCTAAACCCTGCAGTCCCATACTTGGCCTACTCAAATGAGGCTTTGCTCCGGGGACATCCCCAGCCTCTAGAACTGGCTCTGCACACAGTAGGTATGCGATAAACAGTTTTTGAATGACTAATTCAAGGAAATATTTAGGTTCATGAGACACAGTTTTCCATTTGTGGTTCTATAGAACATTTTTACCAAAAGCCGTTTTTAAATCAACTCATTGTTTTTGTTGTTTGTCTGTTTAGTCCTAATTTGTAAGTCTTATTTCACAGTTACATAAGAAGCTTGAATCAGCCTTGTGACAGAACCACAATGGTCATTGTTTTAAAATCACAGTGTGGTAGAAGAGCAGGAAGTCCCAGGAATCAGATAAAATGAGGACTGAGGAAGAGTGAGTTCAAGGTCACACAGTGAGTCCATGGTTCACGGTTCACGGTAGAGCCTGACAATGAGTTCAGAGTGAGCTGTGATAAGAAAGAATCAGTTTAGTTCAGTCGCTAAGTTGTGCCCCACTCTTTGCGACCCCATGAATCACAGCACATCAGGCCTCCCTGTCCATCACCAACTCCCGGAGTTCACTCAAAGTTCTGTCCATCGAGTCGGTGATGCCATCCAGCCATCTCATCCTCTGTCATCCCCTTCTCCTCCTGACCCCAATCCCTCCCAGCATCAGAGTCTTTTCCAATGAGTCAACTCTTCGCATGAGGTAGCCAAACTACTGGAATTTTAGCTTCAGCATCAGTCCTTCCAATGAACACACAGGACTGATCTCCTTTAGGATGGACTGGTTGGATCTCCTTGCAGTCCAAGGGACTCTCAAGAGTCTTCTCCAACACCACAGTTCAAAAGCATCAATTCTTCGGTGCTCAGCTTTCTTCACAGTCCAACTCTCACATCCATACATGACCATTGGAAAAACCATAGCCTTGACTAGATGAAATTTTGTTGGCAAAGTAATATCTCTGCTTTTCAATATGCTGTCTAGGTTGGTCATAACTTTCCTTCCAAGGCGTAAGCGTCTTTTAATTTCATGGCTGCAGTCACCATCTGCAGTGATTTTGGAGTCCTCCAAAATAGTCTGACACTGTTTCCACTGTTTCCCATCAAGTGGGAAAACATCTATTTCCCATGAAGTGGTGGGACCAGATGCCATGATCTTAGTTTTCGGAATGTTGAGCTTTAAGCTAACTTTTTCACTTTCATCAAGAGCTTTTGAGTTCCTCTTCACTTTCTGCCATAAGGGTGGTGTCATCTGCATATCTGAGGTTATGGATATTTCTCCTGGCAGTCTTGATTCCAGCTCGTACTTCTTCCAGCCCAGCGTTTCTCATGATGCTCTCTGCATATAAGTTAAATAAGCAGGGTGACAAGATGAGAAATGCAAATCAAAACCACAATGAGGTACCACTTCACACCAGTCAGAATGTCTGCGATCCAAAAATCTGCAAGCAATAAATGCTGGAGAGGATGTGGAGAGAAGGGAACCCTCCTACACTGTTGGTGGGAATGCAAACTAGTACAGCCACTATGGAGAACAGTGTGGAGATTCCTTAAAAAATTGCAAATAGAAATGCCTTATGACCCAGCAATCCCACTGTTGGGCATACACACAGAGGAAACCAGAATTGAAAGAGACACATGTACCCCAATGTTCATTGCAGCACTGTTTATAATAGCCAGGACATGGAAACAACCTAGATGTCCATCAGTAGATGACTGGATAAGAAAGCTGTGGTACATATACACAATGGAGTATTACTCAGCCATTAAAAAGAATACATTTGAATCAGTTCTGATGAGATGGATGAAACTGGAGCCAATTATACAGAGTGAAGTGAGCCAGAAAGAAAAACACCAATACAGTATACTAACACATATATATGGAATTTAGGAAGATGGCAATGATGACCCTGTATGCAGGACAGCAAAAAAGACACAGATGTGTATAGCGGACTTTTGGACTCAGAGGGAGAGGGAGAGGGTGTGATGATTTGGGAGAATGGCATTGAAACATGTATAATATCATGTAAGAATCGAAATGCCAGTCTATGTCTGATGCAGGATATGACACGCTTGGGGCTGACACGCGGGGATGACCCAGAGAGATGTTGTGGGGAGGGGGGTGGGAGGGGGGTTCATGTTTGGGAACGCATGTACACCTGTGGTGGATTCATGTCAATCTATGCCAAAACCAATACAGAATTGTAAAGTAAAAATTAAAAATAAATAAATTAATTAAAAAAAAAAAAGATACAGCCTTGATGTATTCCTTTTCCTATTTGAAACCAGTCTGTTGTTCCATGTCCAGTTCTAACTGTTGCTTTCTGACCGGCATACAGGTTTCTCAAGAAGGAGGTCAGGTGGTCTGATATTCCCATCTCTCTAAGAATTTTCCACAGTTTATTGTGATCCACACAGTCAAAGGCTTTGGCATAGTCAATAAAGCAGAAATAGATGTTTTTCTGGAACTGTCTTGCTTTTTCAATGATCCAGGGGATGTTGGCAATTTGATCTCTGGTTCCTCTGCCTTTTCTAAAACCAGCTTGAACATCTGGAAGTTCACGGTTCACGTACTGCTGAAGCCTGGCTTGGAGAATTTTGAGCATTAACTTACAAGCATGTGAGATGAGTGCAATTGTGTGGTAGTTTGAGCATTCTTTCTTTGGCATTGCCTTTCTTTGGGATTGGAATGAAAACTGACCTTTTCCAATCCTGTGGCCACTGCTGAGTTTTCCAAATTTGCTGGCATATTGAGTGCAGCACTTTCACAGCATCATCTTTCAGGATTTGAAATAACTCAATTGGAATTCCATCACCTCCACTAGCTTTGTTCGTAGTGTTGCTTTCTAAGGCCCATTTGACTTCACATTCCAGGATGTCTAGCTCTAGGTGAGTGATCACACCATTGTGATTATCCAGGCCGTGAAGATCTTTTTTGTACAGTTCTTCTGTGTATTCTTGCCACCTCTTCTTAATATCTTCTGCTTCTGTTAGGTCCAGACCATTTCTGTCCTTTATTGAGCCCATCTTTGCATGAAATGTTCCCTTGATGTCTCTAATTTTCTTGAAGTGATCTCTAGTCTCTCCCATTCTGTTCTTTTCCTCTATTTCTTTGCATTGATCGCTGAAGAAGGCTTTCTTATCTCTTCTTGTATTCTTTGGAACTCTGCATTCAGATGCTTATATATTTCCTTTTCTCCTTTGCTTTTTGCTTCTTTTCACAGCTATCTGTAGGGCCTCTTCAGACAGCCATTCTGCTTTTTTGCATTTCTTTTCCATGGGGATGGTCTTGATCCCTGTCTCCTGTACAATGTCACGAACCTCCGTCCATGGTTCATCAGGCACTCTGTCTATCAGATCTAGTCCCTTAAATCTATTTCTCACTTCCATTGTATAATCATAAGGGATTTGATTTAGGTCATACCTGAATGGTCTAGTGGTTTTCCCTACTTTCTTCAATTTAAGTCTGAATTTGGCAATAAGGAGTTCATGATCTGCGCCACAGTCAGCTCCTGGTCTTGTTTTTGTTGACTGTATCGAGCTTCTCCATCTTTGGCTGCAAAGAACATAATCAATCTGATTTCGGTGCTGACCATCTGGTGATGTCCATGTGTAGAGTCTTCTCTTGTGCTGTTGGAAGAGGGTGTATACAGTGCTGCTGCTGCTGCTGCTGCTAAGTCGCTTCAGTCGTGTCTGACTCTGTGTGACCCCATAGACGGCAGCCCACGAGGCTCCCCCGTCCCTGGGATTCTCCAGGCAAGAACACTGGAGTGGGTTGCCATGTCCTTCTCCAATGCATGAAAGTGAAAAGTGAAAGTGGAGTCGCTCAGCCGTGTCCAACTCTTTCCAATCCCATGACTGCAGTCTACCAGGCTCCTCCGTCCATGGAATTTTCCAGGCAAGGGTACTAGAGTGGGTTGCCATTGCCTTCTCCAAGATACACTATCATATGTTAAATAGATAGCTGTGGGAATCTGCTGTATAGCACAGGGGGCTCAGCTTGGTGCTCTGTGGGACCTTTAAAAGTGGAAGTGGTGGGAGGCCATATCCCCATGTTCAAGAGGGAGGGAATAGATATGTATATATAGCTGACTCGCTTCATTGTATAGCAGAAATCAACACAACATTGTAAAGTAACTATATCCCAATAAATTTTTTTTAATTTAAAAAACTTTAACTTTTTGTATTTTTATTAAATATTTTGTATTTAACTTTTTGTATTCTCTATACAAAAAGTATGATAGTAGTTCTTATATGTACACATTATTTTATGTAACCTTCAACCTATGGGCCTTAGGAAGATTAAATAGCCTGACTACAACACGGTTTGTAAAGTGAAAAGTATCAGTCGTGTTTGACTCTTTGTGACGATATGGACTGCAGCCCACCAGGCTCCTCTGTCCGTGGAATTCTCCAGGCAAAAATAACAGGGCAGGTGGCCGTTCCCTTCTCCAGGGGATCTTCCTGACCCAGGGATTGAACCTGGGTCTCCCACATCACAGGCAGATTCTTTACTGTCTGAGTCACCAGGGAAGCCTGTGTTTTATACTTTACAATTTGTAAAGAAAAGATGAAAATTGGATTCTGACTTAGGACTTTGAGTTCAGAGCCCTATCCTTTAGGGAGCCAGGTTTCCCCATACCTTGAGTTATTTATAATTTATCCTAGTTCATGCCTACATCTTCAGGAGTCACACTTAATTAGACCTCTTGTTAGCACGGAACATCTTACTATTTTTGTAGAAATAAATATAATTTGTAGCCAGTGGAAGAGCTGATCCTTCCTCCCACTGATAGTCTCCAGTTTAAAATATAAATTGCGGAATTATTTTCCTAAGGTTACAGAGTGACTTTTATAATCCTCTATTATCAGAGTCTTAGTATGCCTGTTAGTAGTTGATAGTTGATCTGTATTTTGTTTTTTTGCCACTTTATTTCTTTTTTAATTGAAGGATAATTGCTTTACAGAATTTTGTGGTTTTCTGTCACACATCAAGAAGAATCAGCCATAGGTACATCCATGCCCCTTCCCTCCTGAACCCCCCTCCTTTGTCCCTCCCCATCCCATCCTTCTAGATTGTCACAGAGGCCCTGTTTGAGTTCCCTGAGTCATATAGCAAATTCCCATTGGCTATCTATTTTACAGATGGTAGTGTAAATTTCCATGTTACTCTATCTATGTTTTGAACTATACATCATACAAAATACATTCATACATTCATCATTTTATTGGATTATTGTAGCAGCAAATATGTGATAACCCACATTATTTTCCCTATTTTCCAGATAATAAAACAATAACAGTGGAGTCTATAGAACTGCATTGCCCAAGGTCACAGTGCCTAAGGTCATGGTGCTTGGAAACTGCAGGACTAGGTCCAGCCCTCCCAGAGAGATGAAGATTGCGTGCTCTACCCTTCCCTGTGAGGCCTGTGTTTCTGCACTGCCTCCTGACGCAGGTGAGTGTAGAAGGGGCTGCTGCTAAGTCGCTTCAGTCGTGTCTGACTCTGTGCAGCCCCATAGACGGGAGGGCGGTGTAAAGTCTAGGTTTGGGCAACCGGATGTGCATGCTTGGAATGTGCATCCTGGTGCCTCATACACCTTCCTCCTGAGAGAACTGTTTTCCTGAGCCCATTAGGAAAGACCAGAGCACTGGGGTTACTGCTCTGTGTAGGTAGGTGATTAGGCAGCCTGGGCTGCTGTAACAAGAGCCCCCAGACTGGGTGGCTTAAACAATAGAAAGTCATTTTCTCACAGTCTGGAGACTGGAAGTCCAAGATTGAGGTGCTGGCAGGTTCGGTTTCTCTCTCCTTGGCTTGCACTGTGCCCTCACGTGGCCCTCGCTCTATGTTTCTGCATCTCTGGTGTCTCTTCCTCTTCCTATAAGGACACTAGTCCTATTGGATTAGAACTCACCCTTACCTCCTCATTTAACCTCAATTACTTTTAAAGGCCCTGTCTCTCAACTGGAGCTTCCCTGGTGACTCAGTGGTAAAGAGTCCACCTGCTATTCAGAAGACACAGAAGGCACAGGTTCAATCCCTGGGTCAGGAAGATGCTCTGGAGGAAGGCATGGCTACCCACTGGAGTATTCTTGCTGGAGAATCCCATGGACAGAGGAGCCTGGTGGGATACAGTCCATGGGATCACAAGAATCGGACATGAATAAGTGACTAAGCATACCATAGCACATCTTTCAAACTGGTTGCATTGGAGGTTACATTTCAACATGTGAATTTTGGGGGACACGTGGTTGAAATGCATCGTGTTCAGAGAGTATGCCCTTCTTGCCCACAGCCTGTTTAAACATATTCTATAGCTGTCATGTGTGTGGGCTTGGGTGAGTTGTTTTTGAGACTACTGAGCCCCATTGATTTCCTCTCCAAATGTTGTGCTTCCAAGCATACCATACACATTGAAATGAGAAAGCAAGAAAAAAGAGATGCTGTTGTAAAGCTGCAAGCAAAAGCGGGGGAAAAAAGACTGCGGAGAGATGGAAATAAGTAAACTGATAATTCTCTCCAAGCTGGAAAAAAAAAAATCAATTGTTATGACATCATCCCTGACAGTGATCTAGTTGAGATCAATTCAGGAAAAGTTAATAACACCTGCCTGAGTTCCATGGGAACAGACTGTCAGTTTTATAACCAGTTCTGGGTGTCAGCTTCCAAAATAAATACGAATGAATGCTGGGATCTCAACCATTACAAGGGGATTTGTTAAGAAATAATTCTTGCGTTCTTTGAACTGCCTGAGACAGCAATCAGCTTCACGACTCAAATCACTTCTAGGAGGTGGCTTATTAGAGGCTGCACGCATGCTCCACCAGCCCCGGAGCTTTGACATGAAGCTCAGAGGGGAGTCTATGCCAGGGCTGTCTGACTCTGATGGAAAACGCCTGAGTGGTGTCGCTGTCTTCTTGTTATTTTATTTCTGTAGTCTACCAAGGACTTGTGCCAAGCAGCAGACCTTCCATCCAGCCAGTTTGGGCAGGTGTTCAAATCGTGTTCTGAACCCAAAGTTCAAGGCCAGTGTTCCAGATCATTTTCCTGCACACACACCATTGTGATGCAAACATCTAAAGCTGGTGCCCTCCCTCAGGCAGATGGCTTCATTTCGGACTGTCAGATGATCCTTCTATCTTCTCCATGTACCTACATCTAGTTCCTGAGAGCTCAAGGTGTGAATTGTCTGCCATAGAGCCACCTGGTTAGGAAGGGAGATTCTGAGCCCCCAGACTTGAAAGGATCGGGTGTGGCAGGGGCAAGAGATGTGAATCTTTTAGCTAGCATCCCAGGAGTTTTTGCATGCCGTAGCTCAGGAACCACTAATTTCTAGGATTTCCGTAGGTCCCATAACTCCTGGACTCTTGAGAAAGGAAAGGGAGCTAAATTTTGTTCATTTCTTCACACAGCATAGACTGCTAGTTGCTTAAAAAGTCCACATCCTGTTCTTTAGAGGAAACAGGTAAAGTACATTTCCCAGTCTCTGCTGTAGTCAGACATGGCCTGTTTGATTGAGTTCTAACCAATGGAATGTGTCTCTAGGATTGCTCAATGATACTCAGTTAAACTTGCATTTTTGATAAATGACATTTCAGTATAAATATGTCCCCAGTACTGCATAGGACACATGACTCATACTAAAAAACTGTCTTAATTATCTGGAATTCAAATTTAACTGGTTAAAATACAGGATGCTTGCTCTGTATTTTATTTTGCTAAATCTGGCATTCCGGAACGGAAGTAGAGTGACAGGTTTCACTCCCAAACAGAGCTCATGGACGCCTCCATGTGTGTGCCTTCGTGTCCTTCCCCATTTGAGCTGGGTGGATAGAGACGATGCTCAGGGAGACTTGGAAAGCCAGACAAAGATGGCAGGCCCACCATCAGTCTGGGTTACTGAGGGATGGCACAAAGGAGGGCCACTGCTCACTTATTCGTCCTCTCTGACCAGTTGTGTGAGCAAGAAAGACACATCCACTGTCTCTGAGCTGTGAAAACTGTGGGGCTCTCTTTCCCTCAGCAAGTGGCCTGCCCAGATGATACACTTACTATTCAACTGGAGCTGCAATATGAATTAGTAATGAATCTTCCCGCAATTCCCTCAAACTGGTTTTGTCCCCATTTTACTCATGGAGTGAATGAGACTCAGAGCTGTTAAACAACTTACCAAACGTGCATACATGCTAAGTTGCTTCAGTCATGTTCAACTCTTTGTGACCCCATGGACTGTAGCCCAACACGCTCCTCTGTCCATGGGACTCTCCAGGCAAGAATACTGGAGTGGGTTGCCATGCCCTCCTCCAGGGTCCCAACCCAGGGATTGAACCGTGTCTCTTTGTCTTCTGCATTGGCAGGCAGGTTCTTTACCACTAGCACCACCTGGGAAGCCCAAATTACCAAATACCTTATCACTAAATATAATGGACTTCCCACATAGCTCAGTTGGTAAAGCATCTGCCAGCAGTGTGGGAGACTTGGGTTCAATTCCTGGGTCAGGAAGTTCCCCTGGAGAAGCAAATGGCAGCCCACTCCAGTATTCTTGCCTGGAGAATCCCATGGACAAACGATCCTGGCAGGCTACAGTTCATGGGATCACAAGAGACTTGGTGCTATAAAAAATTATAAAGAAAGAGTAATATTTTTTGGTGATAAAATATACATAACATAAAAATTCCCATTTCAGCATTTTAAAGTATCAGTTCAGTGGCATTAAGTACACTGTCACAGATGTGCAACCGTCAACATCACTCATCTTCAAAATGCTTTAGTCTTCCCAGTCTGAAACATTGCACCTATTAAACCATAGCTCCCCATTTCAAGCTAGTTACTTTTTGAAACTATTTGTATTCATCTGTATTTTTTTTTTAATTTCTATCAGTTTATTGCTACCAACCCATCTCCCTCCACCCTCATGCACACGTGGTCAGTCATGTAATCCCAAGGACAGCCAAGCTCCTCTGTCCATGGGATCTTCCAGGCAAGAATACCGAAGTGGGTTATTTCCTTCTCCATCATCTGTAAATTTGAATCATAAATAAAATTCCCTTTACTCATGAAATGTTCATAGTTTAGTGAGCTTCAGGTGTTAGTTCTAAATTAATTCATTGATTTGATTGAGAGGGGGTGCATCTAAAATGTTCAGAAGAGAATTCTCTGAAAATTCAGTCTCACTAGTACCTCTGTTCCCTAGCCAACCAGTTCCCTAGTTGGGAAACAACAGCTGTTGCTTGTGTTTGTGTGTGATGTGTGTGTTCCTGTGTGTATACTTTTAGTTGTATCCTATGCATGCACACACACACACACACATACTGTTTTACTTCTGTTTTAACCCAAATGATAGCATGCTATTGCAGAAATGAATGGATATCACCCATATAAGAAAAAAAATCCCTGTTTATTCAGAGCTTGCCATAGCAAGAGAGTCAGCCACCATCATTATGGTTGACAGAGACCCAAAGCATGGCAGGAGGCTGGGAAAACTTCTCAGGGAAGCAAAGAGAAGCCTTCTGATGGGCCCTGATGAAAGTTTGTTGGCCTGGCAAACCTGGAGGCGGGCTAATTAGAAGCAGAGACCCCTATACGATCAGTCTGGCCTGCTCTGCTTTGTCCAGAGATGAACGTGGGGACAACAGACAAGAAGGCTGGTTATCCCTGACCAAGTTGTGATCAGAAGCTGTGGGCTGGCTCCCGTGCTAGTTGACGCAGGGACTATTTGTCAGACTTCTACTGTCAGGTATGACCTGACCTCCGCCTGACTGTATATGCAGTCTTTCATCATCTACACTTTCCACTTGTTGATTTTTTCTATTAGACTAGAGCAATATTGGCCTTTTCAGTATAAAATCCTATGAATTTTGATGTAAAGGTATATTCAGGTAACCATTATCTCAGTCAGGATTCAGAACAGTTTTATCACACTGGGAACCCTCCCTCTTGCGAATATAAACAAACCATCTCTGGTTTTTCTATTGTTTTTGTTATCGCTTAGTCATGTCCAACTCTCTTGTGACCCCATGGACTGCAGACTGCCAGGCTCCACTGTCCGTGGGATTTTCTAGGCAAGAATACTGGAGTGGGTTTTCATTTCCTCCTCCAGGGGATCTTCCTGACGCAGGGATCAAGCTTGCGTCTCTTGTCACTCCTGTATTGCAGGCAGATTCTTTTACTGGTGAATCACTGGTGAAATCCATTGAATCTGTTACACCATAAGATGCCAGCATGAATTCATTTCCATTCAGCAGACATTGAACATACTTTTCTGCTTAACTACTACATAGTTGTAATAAATAGAAGGGTGTTACTCAATAGTTCTAAATAGATAAATAATGATTATGATTCCAGAAGCTGGGAAGTGGGGAGGCTCTCATGATCACCATGGAGGTGTGAGAAGGGATGGGTAAGTGTAATGTGAAGAGGATTGGTGGTGGTGGTGGTTTAGTCGCTCAGTCGTGTCCAACTCTTGTGACCCCATGGGCTGTAGCCCGCCAGGCTCCTCTGTCCATGGGACTCTCCAGGCAAGAATACTGGAGTGGGTTGCCATTCCCTCTTCCAGTGGATCTTCCCTACCCAGGGATCGAACCGGCATCTGCTGCATTGACAGGCAGATTCTTTAGTGCCGAGCCTCCAGGGAAGCCCCTGAAGAGGGTTAAAGTGCCTCTAAATACACATTGCATGAACATAAATAAATCTGCCTGATTCTGTGATTTTGCAATTGTATCAAATATTCTCTCGTGCTTTGCACTTAGTGATGGAGTATGGAAACTGAGGTCACAATTTTACCCTCTAGGATTAAAATTAGTGAGGAAGCCCTCCAGCCAAACAGAACAGAGTACAGTATGCTCAGTGCTATGACAGACACAAGAAAACAATGCAGCTAACCCAGAACGCGGGGCAGAAAGTGTTCAGGGAAGGATTCCCGTCTAAACCGAATCGTGAGACATGGGTAGCATTTAGTGAAAGGGGAGGGTGGTGTGCATAAAGGAACATGCGAAAATCAGCAGAGAAGACAGTGTGAAGTGCCCAGTACAGTGTGAAAGAAGGCTAGCACACAGGGCCTTGTGTGCCACGCTGCTGCTGCTAAGTCGCTTCAGTCGTGTCCGACTCTGAATTTCCCCCCAAAGGCCATGGTGATTTTCATTTAGTTTTTAATTCATGCACCAGGTCTTCACTGCTGTGCATGGCTCTCTCTGGTTGCAGTGAGCAGGGTCTACTCTCTAGCTGTGGCGCGTGGGGGCCACTCTCTAGCTGCAGTGCCTGGGCTTTCGTTGTGATGGCTTCTCTTGCTTAGGAGCTCAGGCCCTAGGGCACACCGACACACAGGTTTAGTTGCCCCTCAGTATGTGGAAACTTCCAGACTAGGGATTGAACCCATATGCCCTACATTGGCAGGCAGATTCTCAGCCACTGTCCGACCAGGGAATTCCCATGATGATTTTAAACAGAGGGTTGGTGTGACCATTGCGAAGCTGTGTCTGACTCACCAAGGCAGAGTAAGAGATGGCTTTTCCTATGCCCTAAATGTTCTACACCCCTCTTCTTCAACAATTAGCTCGCTGAATTCCCACTGTTCGTAATTGAAAGGCAGAAGAGCACATGGGAATTGAGTCAGATAGAAAAGGGTTCAAATGCCCACCATAGCGTTTATCCTTCTTTCCAGCATTTATTTCCTTTGTTTCCTTGGGCAAGCCACTATACTTTTCTAAATGCCAAGTTACACTCTGGAGGGTGGGCTCATTTCCACATCATAAAGTTGAGTTAACTGGTCAACCACTTGTAAAAGAATGAAACTAGATCACTTTCTAACACCGCACACAAAGATAAACTCAAAATGGATTAAAGATCTAAATGTAAGACCAGAAACTATAAAACTCTTAGAAGAGAACATAGGCAAAACACTCTCTGATATAAACCACAGCAGGATCCTCTATGATCCACCTCCCAGAATTCTGGAAATAAAAGCAAAAATAAACAAATGGGATCTAATTAAAATTAAAAGCTTCTGCACAACAAAGGAAAACATAAGCAAAGTGAAAAGACAGCCTTCCGAATGGGAGAAAATAATAGCAAATGAAGCAACTGACAAACAACTAATCTCAAAAATATACAAGCAACTCCTGAAACTTAATTCCAGAAAAATAAACGACCCAATCAAAAAATGGGCCAAAGAACTAAATAGACATTTCTCCAAAGAAGACATACGGATGGCTAACAAACACATGAAAAGATGCTCAACATCACTCATTATTAGAGAAATGCAAATCAAAACCACAATGAGATACCACTTCACACCAGTCAGAATGTCTGCGATCCAAAAATCTGCAAGCAATAAATGCTGGAGAGGGTGTGGAGAAAAGGGAACCCTCCTACACTGTTGGTGGGAATGCAAACTAGTACAGCCACTATGGAGAACAGTGTGGAGATTCCTTAAAAAATTGCAAATAGAACTGCCTTATGACCCAGCAATCCCACTGCTGGGCATACACACGGAGGAAACCAGAATTGAAAGGGACACATGTACCCCAATGTTCATCGCAGCACTGTTTATAATAGCCAGGACATGGAAACAACCTAGATGTCCATCAGCAGATGAATGGATAAGAAAGCTGTGGTACATATACACAATGGAGTATTACTCAGCCATTAAAAAGAATACATTTGAATCAGTTCTGATGAGGTGGATGAAACTGGAGCCCATTATACAGAGTGAAGTAAGCCAGAAAGAAAAACACCAATACAGTATACTAACACATATATATGGAATTTAGAAAGATGGCAATGATGACCCTGTATGCAGGACAGCAAAAAAGACACAGATGTGTATAGCAGACTTTTGGACTCAGTGGGAGAGGGAGAGGGTGAGATGATTTGGGAGAATGGCATTGAAACATGTATAATATCATGTAAGAATCGAATTGCCAGTCTATGTCCGATGCAGGATATGGCACGCTTGGGGCTGATACGCGGGGATGACCCAGAGAGATGTTGTGGGGAGGGGGGTTCATGTTTGGGAACGCATGTACACCTGTGGTGGATTCATGTCAATCTATGCCAAAACCAATACAGAATTGTAAAGTAAATATTTAAAAAAAAATTAAATGTCGTAATCAGTGCAAAGTTGCTTGCCACTTAGTAGGGCTTCAAGAAAACAGTAGTTATGATGGTTTGCAATGTTATCTCCCTGGTTTATTAAATTCTAGAGTGCAGCATGTTTGTATTCCTTGCATGTTTGCAGCCCACATCTATCAAGTATCTGTCACAAAGGATGTGCTCAGCAAACATTTGTGGAATGACTGCATAAATCAGATTCAGAGTTTGGAGAGATCAATTTGGGCTTTGGAAAATAGGTTGGTGAAAAATAAGCTTGTACGTTAGTTTATCCAGCAAAAACATCACTCTTCATTTTAAGCAAACAGGCTAGTTTGTGAGGCTGAAAGAAGCGGTTTTGGTCATTATAAAAAGCAATTGGCAGCAACAGTCAGAAAAGGTTTCTTTTGGCATTTTAACTTAATCATTACTTATAAATAGCATTTAAAATTATCACTAACATCATCATCAAAGGAAACATTATTTATGAATTTTTTGTGTGTCAGGCCCTGTGTTAAGGTTTTATTTGAACTGACTTATTCATTCTCACCATAGCCCTAAGAGGCAGGTAGTCTTACCTGCGTTGTACAGATAAGGAAACTGAGATCTGGAGACAGAGTAACATGAATTAATATGATCCAATATTGGTGTTAGTAAAGGGATAATGTGATGGTTAATTTTATATGTCAGCTGGAATAGGCTGTGAGGCCCAGATCCTTGTCAAGCACCCATCTGTATGCTGCTGTGAAGGTGTTTTTAGATATGACTAACGATTGGGGGCAGGAGGAAAAGGGGATGACAGAGGATGAGATGGCTGGATGGCATCACTGACTCGATGGATGTGAGTTTGAGTGAACTCCGGGAGTTGGTGATGGACAGGGAGGCCTGGCGTGCTGCGATTCATGGGGTCGCAAAGAGTCGGACATGACTGAGCAACTGAACTGAACTGAACATTCAACTGAGTAGATTTTGAGAAATTAAATTGTCCTCCATGATTTGGGTGGACCTCATTGAATTACTTGAAGACCTTAAGGATAAAAGTCTGAGCTACTGAAGGAAGAAGGACTTCAGCTTCCAAATTGCTTTCAGACTCGAACTTCAGCACTAACTCTTCTGCGTGTTTCCAGCCTGCACACCTGCCCAGAAACGTGGGATTTGCCAGCCCCCGTCATACGAGCTGATTCCTCAAAATAAACCTTTCTCTCTTGTTACATAGAACATATATTTAGATCCTACATAGTTGGGCTTCTCAGATGGCACAGTGGTAAAGAATCAGCCTGCCAGTGCAGGAGACACAAGAGATTGTGGTTCGACCCCTGGATTGGGAAGATCCCCTGGATGAGGGCATGGCAGCCCACTCCAGTATTCTTGCCTGGAGAATTCCATGGCCAGAGGAGCCTGGCGGGCTATAGTCCATGGGGTCACAAAGAGTCAGACACTACTGAGAGACTAAAGCACACATTCTACAATGAACATATATTTACATGGTAATATGTAATATACAGAGGGGCTTCACAGGTGGCTCAGTGAGTAAAGAGTCCCCCTGCAGTGCAGAAGACACAGGAGATGTGGGTTCATTCCCTGGGTCAGGAAGATTCCCTGGAGGAAGGCATGGCAACCCACTCCAGCATTCTTGCCTGGAGAATCCTATGGCCAGAGGAACCTTACAGACTATAGTCCACAGGGTGACAAAGAGTCATCTGACGTGACTGAAATGGCTGAGCATGCCCAGACATGAGTAATATATAATAGAATGTATATATTTGATGAGGTTGTATATTTGTGTGTGTACACATATACTATGCATATAACAGACACATCATATACATATTGTATGATGTATAATGTACTGTGCTGTGCTAGGCCGCTCAGTCGTGTCTGACTCTTTGCGGCCCCATGGACTGTGGCCCACCAGGCTCCTCTGTCCATGGGATTCTCCAGGCAAGAATACTCGAGTGGGTTGCCATGCCCTCCTCCAGGGGATCTTCCCGACCCAGGGATTGAACCCAGGTCTCCTGCACTGCAGGCAGATTCTTTACCATCTGAGTCACCAGGGGACCCCAGTAGATAATAGGATATGTGTGTATGATGTGTGTACACATATTCTTTATATATCTTACACACACATCACACACACACACTCCATATATACATATCCTATTGGTTCTTTCTCTCTGGAGATATCTAATATAAATATTATTATTCTACTTTACAAATGAAATTAGGGCATCAAAATCCCAACAGTTATACCTCAATATTCTTTCTTTTGATTTATGATTGGGACACACCATTGATATTTATATGATGTTCCTTTCCCTCTCCTGTTTATTTTTTGGAAGAGAAGGAAAGAACGGAGCTGTTAATGAAGGAATGTTAATAGAAAAG
Source organism: Oryx dammah (assembly GCF_014754425.2). Taxonomy (NCBI): domain Eukaryota; kingdom Metazoa; phylum Chordata; class Mammalia; order Artiodactyla; family Bovidae; genus Oryx; species Oryx dammah. The sequence continues at coordinate 7,313,409 of NW_024070199.1, read as the reverse complement.
AGGACTGAATCCCGAGGAGGGTGAAAGAGGGCAGACAGTGCAGACTGAAGTGAGCAGCCTCCGTTTCCTAAAGGCGCCATAGTCATCTCCCTGGCTCCCTAGGGTGGCTATAAGTTGTCAGCTTGGTTCCCGTAGAGTCACACGACACGGTGATCAGTTGGCCCTCCTTAACCCTATCAGACGCCGCTCCTTTCTGCCCATACAGAGATACTATTCCCAGTCACGTCATCTTGCTTTCTTCCTTCGTGGCTCTAACAATAATCTCCCATTGTCTTGTTTAACTAAGTAAGTAAGCGAGTAACTACTTAGTTTAGTTGCTTATCATCTGCCTTTCCATCTAGAATGTGCATGCTGGGAAGAAAGGGGTGTTTCCCACGTTCACTCACTGCTTATGTTTAGTGTAGAGCACGCTGTAGAAGCTGCATGATGAGTGAGTGCCGTGTTCATCCTCACCTTCCTGTCTTCACCCCCTCTTTCTCCTTTCTCATTCTCCATTTCTTGGCCACGCCATGCAGCATCGTTCCCCCAGCAGGGGTGGAATCCATGCCCCATGCAGTGGAGCTGCGGAGTCCTAACCACTGAAGAGACGGTGAATTTCACTACCTGTTTCTTCATCACCTTCCTAATGGCACCCATCACTCCAAACCCAGTCTAAGCTTCCATGTGCCCCCAAGACCCCCACGGTATGATCTTCCCCAGCCACACCTGACTTCTTGCAGTGCCTAAAACATGCAGTGTTTCCCATGGTTCCAGAGGCTCTTCCCTTTGCCTAGGATGCTCTTCAACCTCTCTTCTCCCTTTGCTCAGCCAAACCAGTTTGAACATCCCTCCTCGAGGAAGCCTTCCCTGACTTCTGATAATATTGAAATCAGTATCATTAACAGATCCTGTTCTGCACTGTTGTAGTTGCTTTCCCACCCTTTTTCTGTGTTTTCATGATCTATTAATAATCAATACACTTAAAATAACTCTCTATGGCTCATCAATTTTGAAAGAACTAGTCCAGCATATACCTTGGCTTTTTGTGCTCAATGTGTTCAATCATGTCTGACTCTTCGGTGACCCTTTGGCTACTGTATTTTAAATAATATTAAAGCAGTCCCAGTTTTCTCCTTTTGCTGCTACATCTACAGTAACAAATTCTTTGACTAGCGATAGAAATGGTGTTTAAGAAATATCTGTTGGTTGAATGACAGGACAGTATTCAATGATGTATGCATTTGCACAACTCTAAAAACAAGGCTATGGTTTTTCCTGTGGTCATGTATGGATGTGAGAGTTGGACTGTGAAGAAAGCTAAGCCAAAGAATTGATGCTTTTGAACTGTGGTGTTGGAGAAGACTCTTGAGAGTCCCTTGGACTGCAAGCACATCCAACCAGTCCATTCTGAAGGAGATCAGCCCTGGGGGTTTTTTTTGGAAGGAATGATGCTAAAGCTGAAACTCCAGTACTTTGCCCACCTCATGCGAAGAGTTGACTCATTGGAAAAGACTCTGATGCTGGGAGGGATTGTGGGCAGGAGAAGGGGACGACAGAGGATGAGATGGCTGGATGGCATCACTGACGCGATGGACGTGAATCTGAGTGAACTGCGGGAGTTGGTGATGGACAGGGAGGCCTGGCATGCTGCAATTCATGGGGTCGCAAAGAGTCGACACGACTGAGCGACTGAACTGAACTGAACTGAAAAACAAGTATGTGTTCAGTGATTAAATATAAAAATAGCTATCAATTTTTATTCATACAGCCCGGCATTTCTCATGATGTACTAAGTTAAATATACAGGGTGACAACAGACAGCCCTGTTGTACTTCTTTCTCAATCCTGAACCAATCAGTTGTTCCATGCAGGGTTCTAGCTGTTGCTTCTTGACCTGCATATAGGTTTTCCAGGAGACAGGTAAGGCGGTCTGGTATTCCCATCTCTTTAAGAGCTTTCCACAGTTTGTTATGATCCATACCAAGATGAGTTACAGGCTGGAATCAAGACAGGTGAGAGAAATATTAACAATCTCAGATATGTGGATGATACCACTTTGGCAGAAAGCAACGAGGAACTAAAGAACCTCTTGATGAGGGTGAAGGAGGAGAGTGAAAAAGATAGCTTAAAACTAAATATTAATAAAACTAAGATCATGGTACCTAGTCCCATCACTTCATGGCAAATAGAAAGGAAAAAGTGGAAGCTGTGACAGATTTCCTCTTCTTGGGCTCTAAAATCACTATGGACTGTGCCTGCAGCCATGAAATCATAAGACAATTGCTTCTTGGCAGGAAAGCTATGACAAAGCTAGACAGTGTATTGAAAAGCAGACGTCACTCTGCCAACAAAGGTCCATATAGTTGATGGTCATGTACGGTTGTGAGAGTTCAACTGTAAGGAGGGCAGAGTGCCAAAGAATTGATGCCCTCAAACTGCAGTGCTGGAGAGGACTACTGAGAGTCCCTTAGACAGCAAGGAGATAAACCAGTGAATCTTATGGGAAATCAACCCTGAACACTCACTGGAAGGACTGATGCCGAAGCTGAAGTTCCAGTATTTTGATCATCTGATGCAAACTCATTGGAAAAGCCCCTCATGCTGGCAAAGACTGAGGGCAGAAGGAAAAGAGGGCATCAGAGGATGAGGTGGCTGGATGGAATCACTGACACAATGGACATGAGCTTGGGCAAACTCCAGGAGATGGTGAGGGACAGGGAGGCCTGGCATGCTGCAGTCCATGGGGTCGCAAAAGAGTTGGAGGTGACTAACACTTTCACTTTCTGGTTCTGGTGCAGTTGGCCAACAGACTTACATTTTGGGATTATCAGTAGACTTAACAGATGTTAAGAAGAAAGAGTTTGCAGAGGGCTACAGTAGTCTGAGCTGCCTTTATGAACCATAGTGCTTGAACTGGTCTAGAAGGAAGTGTAGGATTTACATATTTGGAAAGGAATAGAGGCTTTCGGTCATGGCATATACACTGTACATACTTTATCGTGGAATGTCCTGTTTTAAGTGTTTATTCTATGGCCTTCCTACTCAAAATCTAGCCTGGGAGTGTGTTAGAGGTGCAGCATCATGGGTTCCATCCTAGAATCTGCATTTTTAACAAGCTCTCCAGGTGACTCCTATGTAATTAAAGTCTGAAAACCATGATTCTCTATGTTAACCTTGGCACCTCCCACCCACCTAATAAACTGGAAGGTCCTTTTAAGAATAGGGCATGATGTATTAGAAGAAGATTTATAGAAATAGTTTAGGTACACATGTATTTATTTCATCTACTCAACGACCATGTGAAGTACACTATTGTTATACCCATTTTTCAGAGATGCAAACTGAGGCTTAGGGAAGTCAATTGTTACTTGTTATTTCAAGTCTAATCCTCCATCTACTATATGACCAGGATTTCTTTTATTCTTCACTCTCCTTCTGATCATCCAACACCATGAAAAACAAGATTCCAGGTTCAGAAAATTCCTAAAAATTATACATTTTTGTAATAAGCTGGAAGGAAATTTAGAAGTAACATTGCCAATTAAAGTTGAAGAAACGACTCTGCTGAAGGTCACAGAGCTAGCGCATGAGTGACACAGGGAAATTAGCCTTCAGATCTCAGGCTCCGTGTCTAGGGTGCTTTCCTCTACATCTTGGCACTCACCTGTTTGTCGTTCTTACTCCTGCTACAGCCTTCTTTTGCCTGTTACAAACGTAGCTTCCTGGAGTAGCCTGGTTTTTAAGGGCCACTTTAAGACAGAGCCAAATAAGCACGTTGGGTAGAAAGCAGCTTTAAAATGTGCCTGGGTGGAAAATTACCTACAATGGACTGTACTTAGAGTCGCTGTATGGTTTCTGGTTATTCCACAGATGTAAGAGGACACGGGCCTCCTTTATATAAGTAGGTCCGATTCTGAGCCCCCCTGATGAAGTTTAGTCACCTGGCTTCTTGCTGGCCTTTTCATTTCCCATCAAATGTCTTCCAGCCCAGAATGAGTCTTTGGCCTTTTACTAGCATGTAGAAAATTGTGATAATAACTGTTTTTTTGGGGGAAGACAGTGCTGTCATTTTGCTTCACCTTTGGTTCTGATCTGTCATTAACATCGCCTGTGCATCAAGCTGGGGGTAACTCTCTGGAACCCCAAAGGCTGCCCTAGCCGGCTGCACAAAGCCAAGTGTCAGACCAAGTCTCCAAAACCTTTCAAGGAGTTGCTACCCAAATCAGAGCCTGATTCTCAGCTCATAATAATACTTTTGTTCCAAATTTCATTTTCTCCCTCTTCCTTGCTGTTCTTAATGCATTCCTGAAGCATGCAATCAACTTGAAGGGGACAAGTGCTCAAATTCAAGATCGGAATGAAAGCTGCCACCTTCTTGGCTGCTCTGGACTTGTGAAATTCTCTACCCAGGACTCTTTCTTTGCTTTGGTGTCCTTCCACAGTCTCCAAAGTTCTTCCCAGGTTTATAACGAATAGTTTTACTCCCCACTGCTTCCTTTTAACCCAGGTTGGAAGTAATTAATACAATTCTAACTGGATAGGAAAAAAGGGAGGATCTTTGTAACTAAAGAGGGAGCAAGGTTATTACCACCTAAACACAGGCTTGAATCATCTGGGTACCATGTGCTTCAAACAACTCCTTTATGTCTTCGGTGTTACTCTCTTTAGAGTAAAGTCCCATTTTATTCAAGGAAAACTCCTCCAATTCTGAGCTTCTACATGAGACAAGGGAAGAGGTAGACTCTTACATACCTTGCATGTTTGCTAAATCCCTTCAGTCATGTCTGACTCTGTGACCCTATGGACTTTAGTCCTCCAGGCTCCCCTGTCCATGGGATTCTCCTGGAAAGAGAGAATCTCCTGCCGTGCCCTCTTCCAGAGGATCTTCCTGACCCAGTGACTAAACCCACATCTCTTATGTTTCTTGCATTGGCAGATGGGTTCTTTACCAATAATGCTACTAGGAAGGCCCTTATTTATCTTGTGTTTAGTTGCTCAGTCATGTCTGACTCTTTGTAACCCCATGGACTGTAGCCTGCCAGGTACCTCTGTCCTTGGGGATTCTCCAGGCAAGAATACTGGAGTGGGTTGCCGTGCCTTCCTTCAGGGAATCTTCCCAACCCAGAAATCAAACCCAGGTCTCCTGCATTGCAGGCAGATTCTTTACCACCTGAGTCACCAGGGAAGCCTTGTTTACCTTAATAAGTATCTAAAAACAGTGAAAACCAACCAAAGCATTGAAACCCTGAAGATTAATTCTATCATCCTGATGAGTTTGCCACTCAGTGGGGAAAGGAAAATTCCTATTAGCTGGCAAGTCCACAGAAAGCCAATCTGGAACAAACAAAAGATATGAAGGAGGAGAAGTAGCAGCAAAGGAGTGTGCAGAGTGGGAACAAGGTGGCTGACCTCAGGCATGCAGAGGGGACTGGAGGTCATTGGCTTGAGTTTAGAAGAACCCTCTGGGGTTCATTTGGAACATGTCAATCTGACTTCACACTCTATTCAACCAGCTTGGTTATCTAGTTTTCTCAGTCTGCAGGAGATTCAAAGCAACCAATTAGGAAGCATGAAAGAGGCTGTAAGAGGCAGCACACTGACAGTACCCAGATCTCAAGGCAGAGAGTGGAAATCCGTGACATGCAGGCTGAGGAGTCTGAAAAGCAAAGAAGTCAAAAGCCAGCCAGAGTTAGAAGCGAGTCCAATAATGAAGATTACTAACAAAGACTCAGAGTCTTCCAAAAATGTTGATTTATTTCATGTACTGTGCTTTAAGAAGACAGAGAAAAATGTAATATTTTTAAGAAATTTTTTTCTTTAATGAAGCCTTTTGATGCTTAATGGAAGCCTTATTTACTTATCTGGAAAAGTCATTGCCATAGTTTCTTTTCCTGGCATTCTGTTCCCATCTTTAACAAATAGTTAACTTTAACTCATAGTCCACGCCAGTGACTATGATGAACAGGCTAAGCCATAGTCCCTGTTTCACGTTCCTAACAGTTTAATCTCAAGGACACAAAATCAATGTTTAATAAGTAAAGTTTAATGAATAATGATTATTCCATTAGAATACAGACAAATGTGACTTGTGCCACGATAGAGGGACATTCTATGTTACCAGAGTCTGCAGCACGGGGCCGGGGTGGGGGGTGATGAAGTCAAAGGTCAGATGGCTCCCCCAAGGAATTGCTGTGTGTTGTTTGAAGGGTGAGAACTAACTAGTGAAGAAAAGGGGACTGCCTGTGTGCTCAGTCGTGTCCGGCTCTTTTCAACCCTTTGGTTGTATCCCTCCAGGCTCCTCTGTCCATGGGATTTCCTAGGCAAGAACACTGGAGTGGGTTGCCATTTCCTTCTCCAGCAGATCATCCCAACCCAGGGATCGAACCCACATCTCCTGTGTCTCCTGCACTGCAGGCAGATTCTTTACTGCGGAGCCATTGTGGAAGAAAAGAGATACAAAAGCCTTGCAAGCAGAGAAAACCAACTCCTATTTGGAAGTGGGGATGAGCAGTCAGTGTGGGGGCTGAAAAGTGAGCAGTAGGGATACATAGAGGAGGGGGAACAAGGGCTGGTACATCTTGGGATGAAGCTGGGGAAGCAAGAACCAGACCATGTTGGCCACAGTGGGCCTTATTCATGAGTCCTGTCTTTGACTTGGAATCCAAGGAAAGCCTTTGGAAGCCTACCTGATCCGATTTTCATCCTACAGGGGTCTTTGGCTGCCCTACAGAGGATTAACAAGTGGGGGAAGGTTGGTGGGGATGGTGGGCCAGTGGACATGGAGAGAGCCATTGTAATTCAAGGGGCAATGGCAGTGGTTTGTTCGAGATCAAGGGTGAGACTGAGAGAACTAGACAGATCCTGGGGACATTTCAGGAGGTCATCATGAAGGTTAGTGATTGGCTTCATAAGGGAAGTGCAGGAGAAGGGGTCCTACGGACCACGCCCAGGTTTCTGCCTGCACAGCTGAGTGGTGGTACTTAGTCACTGAGACAGGGAGTTCTGAGAAGAGGACACGGCTTAATGAGGGCCTCTCATTGAATTTGAGAGGGCCTCTCGTCTTTATCCAAGTTCACAGGGGAGCTGGATCAGTAAGAGCCCAAACCAAAGAGCACATTCACGTTAAGGTTTAAGTAGGGGCTGTTTGCAAAGATTTTGGGGGTGGGGCAAGTGTAGGAAAACACAAGAGGTAGTGCAATCCTGGTGAGAGTTGGGAGACCTAGTCCCTCCCTTGGATCTGAAAGGTGATAGGGAGTCTAGTAGAGGTGAGCACCTTGAGAAGAACCAGGGCCTTTGGTGGTGGGGACAACTGGTTTGCAGTGACCTCATAGGGAGGGAGTCAGGGAGCCCCAACCTCACCCTTCCCTTTCCCTCTGCTTCCTTACTGGAGCTCCCCAATTAGCTGGATCCAGTAGGAAGCCAGGGGGACCCCTTTATATAGTCTATCTGAGCTGGCCTGCAGGGTGATGTGCAGGATAGAGGAGCATGGAAAGGGGTGAGGACTCTGGAGGCTAAAGGAGGGGCCTCACCCAGCACAGAAGGCAACGTTTAAACTTGACTTTGAGGACTGAACACAATGCTTGCTCAATGAGTTCAGGTAAGATACAGAATTTAACAAGCTCATTTATGATGCTAGGGAGCTTTGATGAAGAATTCCTAGATGAGAAACAGTAAATTGTCAAGGATAGAGCACTGGAATCAGAAAATATTTTTTGGTCCACTTTGCCTGCTGTGGCCTGCAGGCTCCTCTTGTGGCAAATGGAAACACCATTTGCTACTTCACAGGGTAGGGAAGGGATCAAAGAGGAAATGATATATAAAAATCCCTTTAGAGTTAATTCCCTGGCAGTCCAGGTGTTAAGACTTCCCCTTCTAGTGCAGGCGGCTGAGGGTTAAATCAACATGTCCTGTAGCCAAAAAATCAAAACACAAAACTGAAGAAATACTGTAACAAAATTGATAAAGACTTTAAAAATGGTCCATATGCAAACATTAAAAAAATAATCCTTCCTAAGATTAAGTAATTGTGTTCAATTCATTGTGGTAAAGCAGAAAAGACTAGAAATGTTAGTTGCTAGCTGATTCATTGGTGTTTCATTGGTGCCTCAGTTTCCTTATCAGCAAAATACCAGTGACAATACCTACACCACTAAACGTTTTATGAGGATTAAATGAGATAATACACATAACACAGACTTTAACATGTAATACCCACCCAATAAAGGGCTTTCCAGGTAGCTCAGTGGTAAATAATCTGCCTCCCAATGCAAGAGAGGCAGGAGACATGGATTCAATCCCAGGGGTGGGAAGATCCCCCGGAGGAGGAAACAGCAGCCCACTCCAGTATTCTTGCCTGGAGAATCCCATGGACAGAGCAGCCTGAAGGGCTAGAGTCCTTGGGGGTCACAAAGAGTCAGACATGACTTATTGATGAGCACCCCCACACAATAAATGATTGTTATCATTCTATACCCATTTTTCACTCCTAGCCCTGGAGGTACCTAAAGAAAACTGTACCTTACTGCCGGGGTCCAGCCCCAGTGGATCCAGGGAAATTCGAAGGGTGAACGGCATAGGCGAGGAAAGCTTATTTATTTAATTAGAAACATAAAAGAAATTAAGAAGAAATAGTATAGTAGGAAAATTTAGTGGAGAAAAGAGGCTGAATAACTTGGTTTACATGGAAAGCCAATAAAGTTCCAAACAAGGAGCTTGCACCATCTACGTTAGGCCACCGGAGTCCTTTTGAATAGCGGGGGGTGCCCCACCTTGGGCTCCCTCTTGCGTGGATCTTAGAAGCCAGGGCAAGTAAGTAGACATGGCAAGCCTCCATGCCCCAGATGGGAATTCAGCCAGAAAATAGAGTAAAGAGGAGACACGGGGGAAACCAGTCTTTCCAATGACTGGCCCAGCCTCTATTGTTGTAAAGGCCTTTTATACCATTTTTTTGTACATAGAGATCAATGGATAATATAAAATTATGTAGCATCAGCAGCCCTGACTCTCATCAAAACCAGGCTTTTCTCTCTGCATACTTAGTTGTATACACAAGTCTTAGGTGATTTACATCATCTTCTGGCCAGAGGGCCAATTAACATTTTACAGCCCTTTTTCTGATAAGGGTTTGTCAACCAGAAGACTTATTTGTCTTAGAATGTTGTTCTTCCCAAAGTCTGGTGCCACTCTCAGAAAGCACTAAATAAAGTTACATTCTTACATATCAAGGACACAAGAGGAGTGCAGTGATATATAACAAAGAAAAGTAATTAACTCAAAAGTCTAGTGTTGCGAACATCAAAACTACTATATTCCTATTTCTATATCCCAATTACATTGATTAATATCCTTCAGGTGCCTAAAAGATAAAGAATATGGAGGTCTGGCAGCAGTCATTCAGTCAACAGTGAAAACCCGTCACCAATATAATTTTTAGCTCTTTAGAAAAGGCTCTGTATCTTTAAGATGCTTTAGGCTTTGTGCCTTTCACGATTGGAGGGCTGTAAGCAATTCACAAATTGTAAAAAGTCCGGGGGAACCTGTCAGGCAAGTTAGAGAGCCATCAAAGGGTGTTCAGACCGAGACATTATTTTTATATGCAGGAGACTGTTAACTGGAGCCTTAAGTTAATTCCTATTAGAGGCAGAAGAGTGGAAAGCACAGTACAATAAAATCAGGCTGACTCTGGTTTTTAGGGGTAGATGTTTAGGAAAACTCAGGGGGAACCCCTGAAGCCAGATCACACCTTTGCGTTTTGTCGGGCTTCCTTCCTCATGACCTTTGCCATGGGCGGGATTCCTTACGCTGGCTCCCGGCACCTTACACATCTCTGTATCTCCCCCGGAGCCCAGTGTAAGACTCCTTGCACCCCATTGCCACTGATCAGAGGGACAATCACCTTACTTGTCACTTTCAGAATGTTGCTGCCTAGAGGCCATTTGGATTGTACTCAAAAGCACCCTAGACATTGTAAAAATAACTTGTAGGGAACCCCTAGAAAAGTCAGTTAACTCCTGCTATTCAGACCAACTTGGGCAAGACTATGAAGGTTTGAGACATTCCTCTAAATGCAGTTATGTTTGTAAAATTATGCAGTATTTTGTAAGAATATTTGTGCATAATAATGTCATAAATGTGGCCACACTGTATGGCTAGGAGCATGCTGGTAGGAATTCTCAGTGCTTAGAGAACCAGGGAGGAGAAGCACAGAGGGGCAGAAGAGAGAAAGCACATGGGTTGTCTCACTGAGATTGGAAATGGCAAGTCATGAATTATTAAGAAATGTAACTTAGGAGAATCAGACCCTAGTATAAGGTGAGGTGAGTGAGGAGTTCAACTCTGACACAAATTTTAAGGTGACTGCCCAGACCTCAGCAGGCAACACAGACATTTTAAGGCAACATTTAAAAAGAATCAAATCAACAAACTACTGCCCACTGGCTGGCTCCTGAGTTTCTAAATAAAGTTGTACTAGAAGCAGGGCCAAGATTAGGATGAGGCTAGTAGGACAAGCTGGGGCAGAAAATGGTAACCTGCTCCAGCATTCTGGCCTGGAGAATCCCACAGAAAGAGGGGCCTGCCGGGCTACAGTCCATGGGGTCTCAGAGTTGAACACGACTGAGCGACTGAGCACAGCACAGAAAGACAAGATTGTAACATGGAGGGTCAGAATCTGTCTGTCCTTAAGATTTAGATAATCTATCCATTATAGATTTTTTGCAGTATTTTTTTAAAATATTGCTTTAAAATAGTATTTATTTTGGTTCCTGAGTTTTGGGGGCTCCCTAAAATTTTGTGCACATAGGGGTCACTCACTTGCTTTACCCTGGTCCTGACTCTGAGCAGCAATATGCTTTGGGGATATATTATATATATATATGTGTGTGTGTGTGTGTGTGTGTGTGTGTGTATATAATATGTACATATATGGTAAATATATATGTATGGAATTTAGCATATACTACCTTTTAAAAAATTAATTCTTTATTTTTGACTGCACTCGTCTTTGTTGCTGCTCACTGGCCTTCTCTAGTTTTGGAGAGAAAGGGCTACTCTTCATTGCGGGTCTCTGGCTTCTCATTGTGGCATGCCGGCTTCTCTTGCAAAGCACGGGCTTTAGGGCACTCCGGGCTCTAAGGTGCTCCAGGCTCTAGGGCACAGGCTGAATAGTGTGGCTCGGGCTTAGTTGCCCTGCCGCCTGCGGGATCTTCCCAGACCAGGGATCAAACCTGTGTCTCTTGCACTGGCAGGCTGATTCTTTACCATTGAGCCACCAGGGAAGCCCAACATATATTTAGTCGCTTATATGTCCCTGTGAGATGGGTACTGTGGTCTTCATTCTTGACATGAGAAAACCACCTCCGAGAGAGAGAGGAGTAAGTTGCTAAAATGGCACAATTGACTGGAAAGCTCATTCTTCCTCACGCTTCAGGCACGGCTGACTTTAAACACTCCTCTCTAACCCAAGCCGCCCACCCCAGAGCAGAGTCTCCGCGGAGCTGGCAGTCTCCTGGTGACTGTCGGTCTCTTCCCTGCATGCACCCGCCAGACAACACTGCATGGGCCAGAGGAGAATCATATGCTCTGCTCTCCCTCACGCTTTGTAGCAGGTGGAAGGGAAATAGCCAATCGTTTCAGCTGCAACATCCTGGCTGCCAGAGGAGGAGAAGAGTAGCAGCTGTTCCTGGGAAAACACGCTGTGGCCCTTACCCAGATGGGCAGCAGTGGGCTCCTGGCTGAAGCTCAGCTGAAATGGTGGTTTTGTGGGTTGAAACTCGACTCCACTCTGAGGAAGCTCATCTTACAGTTGATCCATTTCACTATTTCATAGTTCACTGGTGCATGGGGGCCCTCCATAGCACCCCAACTGTTCGAAGATGGCCCAGGGATCTGTTTTTGCCCAGGGACACGCCAGGTTCCTAATGGGGATACTCAGAAAGCCTGAGTCAAATAGTCAAATAGTATTTGACTATTCCCTTGAAAAAACAAAGGCACTGGAAAACTAAAGTCTATTAGACATGCTACAGCAACGGCATCGGAACAGCTGTCACTCCTAAGACTTCTGAGACTGATGAAGATGCACTGATAACAATAACTGGCGTCAGAATCATGTGCCACCTCATGAAACAGAGCAGGGCCACGGGCCTGAGAGGGGAAGGACTATTTTTCCTTTGTCTTATGTTTCATTCTGGATCAGAGGCCCAGGTCTTTATTAAAATACCAGAAAATGATGTCTCCCTCTGTTATGGATTGTATGCTTGTGGCCCTGCCTCCAAATTCATATACTGGAATTCTAACCCTTCATATGCTATGAGGAAATGAGGCTCTGGGTTGCAATTCCGTCCTGAGAGTGGAGCCCTCATGAGTGAGATCAGCATCCTGTAAGAGGAACACTTAAGAGGTAACAGTTTGCCCTCTGCTACATAAGGAGATAATGAGCAGATGGCCTCTACCAACCAAGAAGGAGGACCTTCACCACAAAGGGGTGTGTCCTTGCTTTGATCTTGGACCTCCCAACCTCCACTACTATGAGAAAGAACAGTTGCTTAAGCCACCCAACCTATGCTATATTTGCTGTAACAGTCTGGACTAAGTCACTGCCCCTCTTCCAAATGGATACTGTTTTGAGGGAGTGCAAATATTTCCCCTTTATGCTCACAATTTTTCAGTATTCTTGTAAGACTAGCAGACTCATAAAATAGCTTCTCAGAAAACAAGGAGAGACAGAGGCGAGGAGCAGTACATTATACACGTAAGGTGGTGCAATAAATGTTGGTTGAATGAAGAAATGATTCCAAGAGATGCTGGACCCTAGGCACTAGGAAAATGCTGTTGATGGGGGTCAAGGCTGGCAGAACACTCCTGGTAACACAGGTTAAGACTACAGGTTTAGTTTTATATATATTCTGAATTATGAGTAGAGAAGAGTATGGATATAATCCCATATGGGATTATATGTCCTTCAGAAGAACATGAGAATAAAGCAGGCCAACACAAGAAATTGTGATTGGATCTGTGTTGCTGACAACAATATGAGGAAGGTATTCCATTAGTGAAAAAAGCATTGACAGCATCAGTTGCTCTGTTGTGTCTGACTGTGACCCCACGTACTGAGGCCCATCAGGCTCCTCTGTCCCTGGGATTCTCCAGGCAAGGACACTGGAGTGGGTTGCCATTTCCTCCTCCAAGAGAGCTTCTCGATCCAGGGATTGAACCCAGGTCTCCTGTATTGCAGGCAGATTTTTTCACTGTCTGAGCCACCAGGGAAACCCTGTGCATACAGAAGTCTCGGTACGTATGGGCTGCGAAAGAAACCGAGCACCAGGCCGCCTGCCCTCGGCAACCGCGAGGCTGCTGTGGGCAATAAGAACAAAATCCCCAGACAGACAGAGCATAAGCAATCCTCCATATTTACAAAAAGACGGAAAGAGGCAAATGACCAAAGACTCAACGGAAGAGTGGGCCTTTGTTTATGATGGAACTCCCCCCAAATGTTTGGAAAACTCTTGAAAAGATCTATGAGATGTAATAAGACAAGACCATTATGAAACAAGAGAGAAAAGCTCAGAGGGAAAATCTGTGAGAATCATCAACCCCATACCATGAGGATGATTTGTAAGACAAGGGGAAGTGCTGAAGAAATAAGATGAGGAAGAACAACAAGCAAAGTTGGGTAGCAAATTAACATGCACATGGGAGGTGTATGTATTTCTTAAAAAAGAAATATGAAGAAATAATACAGATATTAAGGAATTGTGTAACAGAATAGGATTGAATCCAAGAGCCATTTCTTTGAAAAGAAAAAGAAAATCAAACTTTTGAAAGTGTCTTTTGAAAGGCAGAAAAAAGAAATGAAAAGGAGTTATAATAATAAACAGAAGCATTTAAATTCTGAAAAACACGCTTTATAAAGCTCTGTGACAATAAATTGGAACTTTGGTGAAATGGATGAATTTTGCCTGAGAAAAGTGTTTTATTAAACTGACTTAAAAACAAGTAGAAAATTTGAATATATCAGCAACCAAGTACTAAATCGATGAGTTATCAAAGAATTACCTTCAAAAATATTTAGATGGTTTAAAACTTTGAGGAAACAAATGATTCTTTTGTAACCTACCCTTATTATGTATACTCTATAAAAGCTTAGAAAAATATGACAAGATAACCAAATCATTTTATAAAAATACCATATGCTTTTCACAACTCTGACAAACATAACACAGGCCAAAAAAAATAAATAAACCTTTTTAAAATGGACCTGGGTTTCCCGGGTGGTGCTAGTGGTAAGGAATCCTCCTGCCAGTGCAGGAGATGCAAGAGACTTGGCTTTGATCCCTGGGGTGGGGAGATCCCCTGAAGTGGGATATGGAACCCCACCCCAGTATTCTTGCCTGGAAAATTCCATGGGCAGAGGAGCCAGGCAGGCTACAGTCCACGGGGTCGAAAAGAAACAGAAATGACTTAGAGACGAAACAATATCTATTATTTCTACCCCAAACAATTTTTTTTTTATACCCATCCTCTGCTGCCCCCTTCTCCTCCCACCTTCAATCTTTCCCAGCATCAGGGTCTTTTCCAATGAGTCAGTTCCTTGAATCAGGTGGCCAGAGTATTGGAATTTCAGCTTCAGAATCAGTCCTTCCAATGAATTTTCCAGGTTGGTTTCCTTTAGTATTGGCCAGTTTGATCTCCTTGCAGTCCAAGGGACTCTCAAGAGTCTTCTCCAGCACCACAATTCAAAAACATCAGTTCTCCAGGGTTCAGCCTTCTTTATGGTCCAAGTCTCAGATGCATACATGATATTGGAAAAACCATAATTTTCATTATACTGACCTTTGTCAACCAAGTGATGTCTTTTCTTTTTAATATTGAGATGATTGGATAGCATCACTGACTCAATGGACATGAACTTGAGCAAACTCTGGGAGACAGTGGAGGACAGGGAGGTCTGGTATGCTGGAGGTCCATGGAGTCTCAGAGTCGGACATGACTTAGTGACTGAACAACAATCAGTATCTTTCCTATCTCCTTTAAGGGTCATCTCATTGATGAAATGAATGTATATGATGTATAACCTTTCAATTTTCTTTGTTTTCAAGATAAATGTACAGAAGGATGGCATTGAGACAGTGGAGTAGTCACTACTGCTTCCAAATATCAGACACTTCCAATTTCAGAGTCTAGCTCTGCAATTTCTGAGTTCTGACCTTAATTATTCTCTCAGCCCATTTTCCCGATCTGAACTCTAATATGTTTGCAGTGACAGTAGTGGATAGCACTGCTATCCACCTCTTAGGGATGTTTTGAAGCTTAAATGCTTCCCAGGTGGTGCTAGTGGTAAAGAAACCACCTGCCAATGCAGGAGACATGAGATGCGGGTTTGATCCCTGGGTGGGGAAGATCCCCTGGAGGGGGAAAAGGAAACCCACTCCAGTGTTCTTGCCTGGAGAAGCCCAGGGACAGAGGAGCTTGCCAGAGTGCAGTCTGTAGGGTTGCAAAGAGTCAGACACGACTGAAGCAATTTAGCACACATGGAGATTAAATGAGACAGCATACATACAGTAAATAGGTGGGCGCTTGGTAACTAATAAAAGATCTATAAATGTTTATTAAGTAAAGATAAAAGTGAATAAACTCTTCTAGGACTTGAAGGATAATCTTTTTGGTATATACTGATGTATTCTCAGATTGATAACAGAGTATATCACTTAAAGTAATATATAATGCGGAAAATCTCCAGGTTGCACTCTTTGTCTGAAATAGATTCTCTTGTTCTTTCTCTCAAAGCAGTTTTCTGTTTTCTTTGAAATTTAGAGACTGAATCTTTAGTGAGGGCTTCCCAGATATCCTTCTCTTCTGGGATAGATAGTCAAAGCTCTAAAAACAAAAGAAAACAAAAGCTCTCCTTTCCTCCTCTGTCTGGAGGAAAGGAGCTATGGCGCTTGCTGCCTGAGGGAAATCTTCCCCTTTTCCTGGCATTTTATGGCTAACAATGCCTGTGAGTCTCCTTTCAGATTATGAGTCTCCTAAGTAGATACAATGCTTCCCTGAGTCTTTCATGATTGAAATTAGGCTGTCTGGATCCATGACTCTGTGGTTTATAACAGAAGACATAATCAGACATGGAACAATTTGGGTCTTCATTTTAAAAAATTTTGTTGAGTTTTGTCTGCACTGGGTCTTCGTTGCAGTGGACGGGCTACCTAATTGTGGTGCCTGGGCTTCTCTCCTTGTGGAGCATGGGCTCTAGAACATGGGCTCAGTAACTGTGGTGCTTAGTTGCTCTGTGGCATGTGGAATCTTCCTGGACCAGGGATTGAAACTGTGTCCCCTGCATTGGCAAGCAGACTCTTAACCACTGGACCACCAGGGAAATCCCAATTTGAGTATTCTTGGAGGGCTGTGTGCCCAGGATCTTTCAGTGTTCAAGATGAAGGGAGGTAGCAAAACCCAGATAATGAAGACTGCACATTCATTTATTCATTCAACAATCACTTACCAAGCACAATCTAGCCAAGTGCAGGTTAGCAAACTATTAGTCAACATAATCTGCTTCTTCAAGGGTTTTATAAGACAGCTTTTCCTTTGACATATCGAGCTCAGCCTCATGGCTAGGGATAGCAGAGGTGTTTAATATTCTGCAACACTGCTGCCCTGTTGCTGCCAGAGAACTGACAATGACCCAGCCAGACCCTGCTGCCAGACCCCAGATCTGCCTCTCACCCTCCTTCCTGCAACTCTAAGTAGAGACTCTAGCATACTTAGTGTATCTGTATATGTAGTATATCCAACATGTAGTATATCTGTTACCCAGCCCAAATAACAAACCGTATGGTAATGTCTCCATAGTTTAGTACTCAATTCATGTGCTAATACTTGTGGCTTGAGTTTGAGAGCAGTGATGAGTTCGCTAAAGAAAAAATGAGCCTTGGGCTTCATTTGTATGTGTGTGTGTGAATCTGGTATGATTGCATAATTGTGCTTGTTTCTTTCAATTTTTTAATGTATGAATGTCTCTGAAATCCCAACTAGATTAATGTTCTTTATGAACCTGGGTCATATTATAACCTCAAATTTTGATGCCTCTTGAAGTTATTTACTGTGTTTGGAGTACATTCAGCTTCACGATTCATACATGGTAGGCACAGAAATATCCATTTAATGAATTTGTCAATGATTGATTAAATTTAAAAAGAGAAAACAAAAGAGTAGAAAATAGGATGGGATATATAGTCGATGTGTGGATAAGATGGTAGAAAATGATGGCAGAAGCTCTCAATTAGAAGGTAGAGGTCAGGGAATGAGGAAGATTTTCCTAGTGTTTCCAAGTCATATCTCAGATTGTGAAGGTTGGGAAACACAGATTTAGGGAAGAAAAGTGTATTCTTAAGGAACTGGAATTCTCACACACCAATCATTTCCATTCAAAGTCTAGGATTCTTAGATTTTATGAGGCCATGTTACATAATTTAAGACACGACTTTCAGTTAAACATTGCCTGTCCCTATTTCTGGACCAAATGTAGAGTCCTGACCAGCTGGAGGGAACTTGCAGGTCCACAGCTCCTGGTAGATGATTGCTGGTAAGTTCTTCTTTAAAGGGTGGACCAAGCATTCTGAAGGGATGCAGGTAGATAAGAAAGTACTCTGAAAGCAACTTTCAGTGTTAACCTTGAATCAGTTGACTTGGGCAATTACCAGTACATAATAATAGTTCACTACTATCGCTGAGTACAGTCACTGTGTGCCAAACACTATTTATCACATAATTACCCCATTTAAATGCTACAATACCTGATAAATTAGACAGTTTTTAGATGAGGAAAATGAAGCTTACTAAGTTAAGTGGTTTGCTATGACCAGTGGGTTCTCTTGGCAAACTCTATTAGCCTTTGCCCTGCTTCATTCTGTACTCCAAGGCCAAATTTACCTGTTACTCCAGGTGTTTCTTGACTTCCTATTTTTGCATTCTAGTCCCTATAATGAAAAGGACATCTTTTTTTGGGTGTCAGTTCTAGAAGGTCTTGTAGGTCTTCATAGAACCGTTCAACTTCAGCTTCTTCAGGATTACTGGTCAGGGCATAGACTTGGATCACTGTGATACTGAATGGTTTGACTTGGAATTGAACAGAGATCATTCTGTCGTTTTTGAGATTGCACCTAAGAAATGCATTTCAGACTATTTTGTTGAATATGAGGGCTACTCCATTTCTTCTAAAGGATTCTTGCCTGCAGTAGCAGATATAATGGTCATCTGAGTTACATTCACCCATTCCAGTCCATTTTAGTTTGGTGATTCCTAAAATGTTGACGTTCACTCTTGCCATCTCCTGTTTGACCAATTCAATTTGCCATGATTTGTGGACCTAACATTCCAGGTTCCTATGCAATATTGCTCTTTATAGCCTTGGACTTTGCTTTTATCATCAGTCACATCCACAACTGGGTGTGTTTTTGCTTTGGCTCTGTCTCCTCATTCTTTCTGGAGTTATTTCTCCACTGATCCCCAGTAGCATATTGGGCACCTACTAACCTAGAGAGTTCATCTTTCAGTGTCATCTCCTTTTGCCTTTTCATACTGTTCATGGGGTTCTCAAGGCAAGAATACTGAAATGGTTTGTCATTCCCTTCTCCAATGGACCACAATTTGTCAGAACTCTCCACCATGACCCATTAGTCTTGGGTGGCCCTACACAGCATGGCTCAAAGTTACATTGTTAGACAAGGCTGTGGTCCATGTGACCAGATTGGTTAGTTTTCTGTGGTTGTGGTTTTCAATCTGTCTGCCCTCTTATGGAGAAGGATAAGAGGCTTATGGAAGCTTCCTGATGGGAGAGACTGACTGAGGGGTAACCTGGGTCTTATTCTGATGGGTGGGAGCATGCTCAGTAAATCTTTAATCCAATTTTCTGTTGATGGGTGGAGCTGTGACCGCTGGCACGCTGAGTGCAAGCAACTGCGATGGCCAGCACACTGAGCATGGCTGAGAGGAGCTACCCCACGTCCGATGTCAGAGGCAGCAGCCTAGAGTGCCAGGCTGTGACAGCGCAGGAATGGCCGAGGTCAGGGGCAGTGGCCAGGAGGAGCCACCCGACGTCTGAGGTCAGGGGTGACGGTATGGAGGAGCCACCCCGCGTCCGAGGCCATGGGTGGCGGCTGGGAAGAGCAACCCATGTCCAAGGAGCAGTGGCTGCGCTGGTGCAGGAGGGCCTAGAGGAGCTATCCCACACTGAAGGTCAGGAAGGGCGCCGGTGAGGAGATACCCTTCGTCCAAGGTAAGGATCAGTGGCTGCGCTTTGCTGGAGCAGCTGTAAAGAGATACCCCACGCCCAAGGTAAGAGAAACCCAAGTAAGATGGTAGGTGTTGCAAGAAGGCATCAGAGGGCAGACACACTGAAACCATACTCACAGAAAACTAGTCAATCTAATCACACTAGGACCACAACCTTGTCTAATTCAGTGAAACTAAGCCATGCCTGTGGGGCAACCCAAGATGGGTGGGTCATGGTGGAGAGGTCTGGCAGAATGTGGTCCACTGGAGAAGGGAATGGCAAAACACTTCAGTATTCTTGCCTTGAGAACCCCACGAACAGTATGAAAAGGCAAAATAATAGGATACTGAACGAGGAACTCCCCAGGTCAAGAGGTGACCAACATGCTATTGGAGATCAGTGGAGAAAAAAATACAGAAAGAATGAAGGGATAGAGCCAAAGCAAAAACAATACCCAGCTGTGGATGTGACTGGTGATAGAAACAAGGTCTGATGCTGTAAAGAGCAATATTGCATAGGAACCTGGAATGTCAGGTCCATGAATCAAGGCAAATTGGAAGTGGTCAAACAGGAGATGGCAAGAGTGAACATCGACATTCTAGGAATCAGTGAACTAAAATGGACGGGAATGGGTGAATTTAACTCAGATGACCATTATATCTACTACTGTAGGCAGGAATCCCTCAGAAGAAATGGAGTAGCCATCATGGTCAACAAAAGAGTCCAAAATGCAGTACTTGAATGCAGTCTCAAAAACAACAGAATGATCTCTGTTCGTTTCCAAGGCAAACCATTCAATATCACAGTGATCCAAGTCTATGCCCCAACCAGTAACACTGAAGAAGCTGAAGTTGAACAGTTCTATGAAGACCTATAAGACCTTCTAGAACTAACACCCCCAAAAGATGTCCTTTTCATTATAGGGGATTGGAATGCAAAAGTAGGAAGTCAAGAAACACCTGGTGTAACAGACAAATTTGTCCTTGGAATGCGGAAGGAAGCAGGGCAAAGACTAATAGAGTTTTGCCAAGAAAATGCACTGGTCATAGCAAACACCCTCTTCCAACAACACAAGAGAAGACTCTACACATGGATATCACCAGATGGTCAACACTGAAATCAGATTGATTATATTCTTTGCAGCCAAAGATGGAGAAGCTCTATACAGTCAGCAAAAACAAGAACAGGAGCTGACTGTGGCTCAGATCATGAACTCCTTATTGCCAAATTCAGACTTAAACTGAAGAAAGTAGGGGAAAACGCTAGACCATTCAGGTATGACCTAAATCAAATCCCTTATGATTATACAGTGGAAGTGAGAAATAGATTTAAGGGCCTAGATCTGATAGATAGAGTGCCTGATGAACTATGGACGGAGGTTCGTGACATTGTACAGGAGACAGGGATCAAGACCATCCCCATGGAAAAGAAATGCAAAAAAGCAAACTGGCTGTCTGGGGAGGCCTTAAAAATAGCTGTGAAAAGAAGAGAAGCGAAAAGCAAAGGAGAAAAGGAACGATATAAGCATCTGAATGCAGAGTTCCAAAGAATACAAGAAGAGATAAGAAAGCCTTCTTCAGCAATCAATGCAAAGAAATAGAGGAAAAGAAAAGAATGGGAAAGACTAGAGATCTCTTCAAGAAAATTAGAGATACCAAGGGAACATTTCATGCAAAGATGGGTTCGATAAAGGACAGAAATGGTATGGACCTAACAGAAGCAGAAGATATTAAGAAAAGGTGGCAAGAATACACAGAAGAACTGTACAAAAAAGATCTTCACAACCCAGATAATCACAATGGTGTGATCACTCATCTAGAGCCAGACATCCTGGAATGTGAAGTCAAGTGTGCCTTGGAAAGCATCACTACAAACAAAGGTAGTGGAGGTGATGGAATTCCAGTTGAGTTGTTTCAAATCCTGAAAGATGATGCTGTGAAAGTGCTGCACTCAATATGCCAGCAAATTTGGAAAACTCAGCAGTGGCCACAGGACTGGAAAAGGTCAGTTTTCATTCCAATCCCAATGAAAGACCATGCCAAAGAATACTCAAACTACCGCACAATTGCACTCATCTCACACACTAGTAAGTAGTGCTCAAAATTCTCCAAGCCAGGCTTCAGCAGGACGTGAACCGTGAACTTCCTGATGTTTAAGCTGGTTTTAGGAAAGGCAGAGGAACCAGAGATCAAATTGCCAACATCCGCTGGATCATGGAAAGAGCAAGAGAGTTCCAGAAAAACATCTATTTCTGCTTTATTGACTATGCCAAAGCCTTTGACTGTGTGGATCACAATAAACTGTGGAGAATTCTTAGAGAGATGGGAATACCAGACCACCTGACCTGCCTCTTGAGAAATCTGTATGTAGGTTAGGAAGCAACAGTTAGAACTGGACATGGAACAACAGACTGGTTCCAAATAGGAAAAGGAGTATGTCAAGGCTGTATATTGTCACCATGCTTATTTAACTTCTAGGCAGAGTACATCATGAGAAACGCTGGACTGGAAGAAACACAAGCTGGAATCAAGATTTCTGGGAGAAATATCAATAACCTCAGATATGCAGATGACACCACCCTTATGGCAGAAAGTGAAGAGGAACTCAAAAGCCTCTTGATGAAAGTAAAAGAGGAGAATGAAAAAGTTAGCTTAAAGCTCAACATTCAGAAAACGAAGATCATGGCATCTGGTCATCACTTCATGGGAAATAGATGGGGAAACAGTGGAAACAGTGTCAGACTTTATTTTTGGGGGGCTCCAAAATCACTGCAGATGGTGACTGCAGCCATGAAATTAAAAGACGCTTACTCCTTGGAAGGAAAGCTATGATCAACCTAGATAGCATATTCAAGAGCAGAGACATTGCCGAGTAAGGTCTGTCTAGTCAAGGCTATGGTTTTTCCTGTGGTCATGTATGGATGTGAGAGTTGGACTGTGAAGAAGGCTGAGCACTGAAGAATTGATGCTTTTGAACTGTGGTGTCGGAGAAGACTCTTGAGAGTCCCTTGGACTGAAAGGAGATCCAACCAGTCCATTCTGAAGATCAGCCCTGGGATTTGTTTGGAAGGAATGATGCTGAAGCTGAAACTCCAGTACTTTGGCCACCTCATGCGAAGAGTTGACTCATTGGAAAAGACTCTGATGCTGGGAGGGATTGGGGGCAGGAGGAGAAGGGGATGACAGAGGATCAGACAGGTGGATGAATCACTGACTCAATGGACGTGAGTCTGAGTGAAGTCCGGGAGCTGGTGATGGACAGGGAGGCCTGGCATGCTGTGATTCATGGGGTCGCAGAGAGTCGGACACGACTGAGCGACTGAACTGAACTGAAACTATCGTGGAGGTAA
The DNA here is from genome assembly GCF_014754425.2 of Oryx dammah. Taxonomy (NCBI): domain Eukaryota; kingdom Metazoa; phylum Chordata; class Mammalia; order Artiodactyla; family Bovidae; genus Oryx; species Oryx dammah. Next base: position 7,290,814 of record NW_024070199.1, on the reverse strand, counting down.
TGATAATGACGACCTCCTTCAAAAGATCCCACGCATGTACTGTTTCACTCACTGCCTCCAACCCCTCAAAAAGGTCTTCACGATCAAGATAATCACGATGGTATGATCACTCACATACAGTGAGACATTCTGGAATGTGAAGTCAAGTATTTAGAAGCTTCACTAAGAACAAAGCTCGTGGAGCTGACGGAATTCCAGTTGAGCTGTTTCAAATCCTGGAAGATGATACTATGAAAGTGCTGCACTCCATATGCCAGCAAATTTGGAAAACTCAGCAGTGGCCACAGGACTTGAAAAGGTCGGTTTTCATGCCAATACCAAAGAAAGGCAATGCCAAAGAATGCTCAAACTACTGCACAATTGCACTCTTCTCAAACACTAGTAAAGTGATGCTCAAAATTCTCCAAGCCAGGTTTCTTCAGTATGTGAACTGTGAACTTCCAGATGTTCAAGCTGGTTTTAGAAAAGGCAGAGGAACAAGAGATCATATTGCCAACATCCATTGGATTATCAAAAAAGCAAGAAAGTTCCAGAAAAAATCTATTTCTGTAGATTTCGGTGAGATCTACATCTATTTCTCCTTTATTTTCTATGCCCAAAAGTCTTTGTGTGGATCACAACAAACTGTGGAAAATTCTTAAAAAGATGGGAATACCAGGCCACCTGACCTTCCTCTTGAGAAATCCGTATGCAGGTCAGGAAGCAACAGTTAGAACTGGACATGGAACAACAGACTGGTTCCAAATAGGAAAAGGAGTCCATCAAGGCTGTATCTTGTCACCCTGCTTATTTAACTTATATGCAGAGTACATCATGAGAAACGCTGGACTGGAAGAAACACAAGTTGGAATCAAGATTGCCAGGAGAAATATCAATAACCTCAGATATACAGATGACACCACCCTTATGACAAAAAGTGAAGAGGAACTAAAAAGCCTCTTGATGAAAGTGAAAGAGGAGAGTGAAAAAGTTGGCTTAAAACTCAGCATTCAGAAAACAAAGATCATGGTATCTGGTCCTATCACTTCATGGGAAATAGATGGGGAAACAGTGGAAATAGTGTCAGACTTTATTTTGGGGGGCTCCCAAATCACTGCAGATGGTGACTGCAGCCATGATATTAAAAGACGCTTACTCCTTGGAAGAAAAGTTATGATCAACCTAGATAGCGTATTCAAGAGCAGAGACATTACTTTGCCGACTAAGGTCCATCTAGTCAAGGCTATGGTTTTTCCAGTAGTCATGTATGGATGTGAGAGTTGGACTGTGAAGAAGGCTGAGCACTGAAGAATTGATGCTTTTGATGTGTGGTGTTGGAGAAGACTCTTGAGAGTCCCTTGGACTGCAAGGAGATCCACCCAGTCCATTCTGAAGGAGATCAACCCTGGGATTTCTTTGGAAGGAATGATGCTGAAGCTGAAACTCCAGTACTTTGGCCACCTCATGCAAAGAGTTGACTCATTGGAAAAGACTTTGATGCTGGGAGGGATTGGGGGCAGGAGGAGAAGGGGACGACAGAGGATGAGATGGCTGGATGGCATCACGGACTCGATGGACGTGAGTCTGAGTGAAGTCCGGGAGCTGGTGATGGACAGAGAGGCCTGGCATGCTGCGATTCATGGGGTTGCAAAGCGTCGGACACGACTGAGTGACTGAACTGAACTGAGCTGTGGTGTTGGAGAAGACTGTTGTGTCCCTTGGACTGCAAATATTTCCTACCAGTCCATCCTAAAAGAAATCAGTCCTGAGTATTGATTGGAAGGACTGAATTGAAGCTGGAACTCTGATACTTTGGCCCCCTGTTGTGAAGAAATGACTCATTTGAAAAGACCCTGATGCTGGGAAAGTTTGCAGGCAGGAGGAGAAGGGGACAGCAGAGGATGAGATGGTTGGATGGTGTCACTGACTCAATAAGCATGAGTTTGAGCAAACTTCATGAGTTGGAGATGGACAGGAAGGCCTGGTGTGCTGGGTTCCATGGGGTTGCAAAGAGTTGTACACAACTGAGCGACTGAAGTGAAGTGAAGTGAACTGAACTGAACTGAACTGAAAGAGTCTTTCTTCTATACTTTGCTCTTCCATCACATTGGGCTGTCTCTGTCAATCAATTAGACTGGACTATGGGTTAGGGGCAGTTAAGAAGGAACTTCTATGTATAATCCATTTCCATTCTGTGGCCTTAAACTAGCAACCACTTTCATATTAGGCAGCACTAAGAACTATACATGGATTAATGCATTTTATTTTTGTGAGATAATTGCTACTGGTATCTGCACTATATAAAATAAACCCACAAACAATACTCAAAGGGAAATAAAAGTTGACTTTTTTTTCTTAAGATTTTTGTTTGTGTGTTCAATGTGGAAGATTTTTAAAGTCTTTATTCAGTTTGTTGCAACATTGTCATCTTCTGTTTTGTTTTTTTTCGTAGCTACCATGTGGGATCTTATCTCCCAAGCTGGGATCCAACCTGCATCCCCTGCACTGGAAAGCAAAGTCTTAACCACTGAGTCACCTTGATTGATTGACTGGGAATTCACCATTGGAAGTCACCTTGATTGACTGATTCAAGGGGATGTCTCATTGATTCTTAATTATACCCAGTAGAGAAATAACCTGTTGGGAGATAGTTCCGAGCCATCTTCCATGTGTTTGTTCATCTGAGAAGCAGAGGCACTGATCGCCTCTGTTCTGGACTATCTTTTCCAGGATGTCTGTATGGGGAAGAGTCTTGAAAGCTAGGAATTTGTATCCTCTGAAACAGAAGTCAGGCAGGCTTACTATCTAGCATAGTAAAGTGAGTAAGACAGTGTCTCCCTTTGGACAGAGGGCCAGGCAAGCCTACTGCACATTATAGAAGATTTGGGTTCCCACACCCAGAGTCCCTCTCCTGTAACACAACCTGTTGTGTATTCAGGTGTGAACTGACCCTCTTTGCATCACCCCATGGGAATTGGGGATTAGAGAACTGACAAAAATGTTAATACTCTAACAATTGCTGTTGCCGTGAGTAGTAAATTGGCCTTTGTCTCTGATACAGGAGGCTTATGTTTCATACCAATATCCATTAAACTGTGACCAGCAAACTTACTAGCTTACAAGTAGAGTGCAAATCTCTGAACCTTCAGAGCTGTATCAAATTCAGTTCAGTCTGAGTCCAAAAGGCATAGTCTTTACCATTGCACTTTTGTGTTAGCTGTTGTGTGCTCAGAGGTAAAGTGATATAAAAGTGAAGTCGCCCAGTCGTGTCCGACTCTTCACGACCCCATGGACTGCAGCCTACCAGGCTCCTGCGTCTATGGGATTTTCCAGGCAAGAGTACTGGAGTGGGGTGCCATTGCCTTCTCCAGGCAAAGTGATATAAGCTGAATAAAATTACCTTTTCTCCTTCCTCATTGAGCCATCTTTTTCATTCAAAATACTTCCAGAGGAAAATGGCAGTTTTTACTTGTAAGCCAGCTCTGATTCTGTTTTCTTGTCCTTTATACCACTTTTAGAAGGTGTTTTAGTCCCTTCAGTAACTAGGTTTGGGGTATGGAGGAAGGAGTCTGTGGTCTGCTGATTCTATGGGGATAATAGGGAACTTTATCTGGGGTCAAGGTGGGGGCAAATACCAAGTAACTGGACATCACTTTTCCTCATCTTACTTGTCCTTTACACACACACACACACACACACACACACACACACACACATACACACACACACACACACACACACACACACAGAAAGCTCTAAATTACAGTTATTGGCTTATATACCCAGTAGTTTGCAGTCTACTGGCCTATCTGAACTCATCCTATGAGCTGAATTTACCAGCAATAGCCTTCATGTGTATATATAACACTTCACCATTAACCAATTACAACAATTCAAGTATTAGTTGCTTATTTGAGTATAATAATCATTTTGTAAGGTTCAGAGAGGTTAGGTGACTTGCCCAGAGTCATACAGTTCTAGAATTAGAACTTGAACCAGACCTACTGACTTCCTGCTCAGTGTCTTCTCTGCAAAGATTTCTCTCACTGAATTTTTTTTCGGTACAAACTGGCCCTCATACCCTTTGTAAGGATGTCCATGCTTTAACAAGAAATGAGCCCTCAGCTAATCTCAAATGAGCAACAAACAAGATAATTTCAGTCTACAGGGAAGCGATCCAAATCTTGCCTTTCCAATATTCCAAACTAAAGGGAAGCATGAAAGGGCAATTTGGAGGTCAAGGATCACACGGTAAGTATTCAATTTGTATTGATCCAGTCACAAATTAATGGAATTTCTCTCCATAGAATAATACATACCATCTCTGTCTTCCACCTCCTTATTATTAGATAAGTATGGATTCCCAGGTGGCTCAGTGGCAAAGAATCTGCCTGGCAGTGCAGGCGAGGCAGGATATGCAATTTCAATACCTGGGTCAGGAAGAATCCCTGGAGGAGGAAGTGGCAACCCACTCTAGCATTCTTTTTTTTTCCCCCAAGTTCTGATAGGAAATTCTTAGATCACTTAAAACATAGAGACCCATACACTTCCAACTTCAAACTATTCCAAAGTTACAAAATTTATAAATAAATCACGGGCAAGCTCTGAACCACATGTACCATGAGTTCACTCCAGACACAGACCAAAATACCATGAAAGCTGATTCCCACGCAACGGACTAGATGACACGTGATGAACGATACCAGCAGGAGATGCAAGAGATGGCCTAACTGCATAAGGTGAAGCACCTTTGATAAAAACTGTTGGGTTGCATCACACTGCGAGTCTTCAAGTGCCAGGGCCCTTGGTGCAGGTGGACGGTCAGGACAGTGGGTGCAGGGCACAACACTGTCCCCTGCCCTGACGGGGTTGGGAAGTTTTCTTTGGAGTCAGTTCCTGCGAGTCCTGCCAACTCCACCCTCGGGCTCCTTGGCACCAGCCTGGGAGAGGCAGGTAAGTGGACAGGCTCCAAGGGGATGCCTGCTGATGCACCCTCGCCTGGTCACATACTTAAATCCAGGAACAAGACTTTTCTGCCTGGACATGACGCTGGCTCCAGAACAGAACAAGATGCTCTCCGGTGGGCATGGACTGGTTCCAGGGTCTAGGAGTCGTCCACCACTGCTCGGTGTCTGCTCAGAAGCCCATGGTCCCCAGGCCAACCAGGTCCTCTCGAGGGCCAGCCTCACGCTGAGGACCCTGCAGAAGGTGTCAGCTTTGTCCGCGGAAGGCTGATGGGAGGCCTCCCAGCACTGCCTCGCGCGGGGTGGAGATCCCGGCATCCCAGGGGTGCGCAGGCCATCTGGGCCGTCAGGGGATGGATGCCCTCCTTCTTCTGGCAGCACGGCGAGGGCGGCCGGTGGGGTCGCAGGCGCGAGAAGGAGTCGTCGTATGCCTTGAGCGCGAACCCGAAGGCCGTGTACTCGTCTAGCCAGGCTTGTATGGCCGGCTCCTTGGCCGTGAGGCTCTATGTGTCACGTGGCCCGGCCGGCAGCAGGTCACTGTGCTCTCCTGCTCCCGCCCCAGGGCGCGCCGCTGCTCGTCGCCCAGCCACACACACGCACACGCACGCACGCGCTCACACACACACACACACACACACACACACACACACACACACCATTAGAAATTTTATTCTTACCTCGTAGATATGCCAATTTTCAGAGCAAAACTTCCTCCAGATGTGCCAGTGTCTTAAGAAGTTTTCTTTTCCTTTATTTCCTTTCTAAATTCCTCAAAACTTTTATGTGAAAGTGGTTGAGGAAATGAGAATGATGAATTTAAAAACCACTTCTTTCATTGAATATTTTGCATTCCTGAGGTGATTTCAGAAATATATGCAACCAGCTCCAACTCAAAAAAAAAAAAAAAAAAAAAAGGCATGAAAGATGACCATTGTAGAGATAAGGTCAAGTCATTGTATGGGAGCAGATAGATGTTAAATGACGTCCAGTTAGTGCTACTGGTAATGGCTTTATTACAAAGATGTGTTTGAACCAACTGAGTCTTCCAGGGTGGGTAGGGTTTTGGTAGAGAGAAGAGACCATTCCTGGCAGAAGGAATAGCATAGATATAAGGGATGGAAAATAAAAGTGAAAACTAAACTAGCCAGAAAAGTAGAATTATGGGGTTTGGGGAAAAATATAATGGACAGTGAAGACGGGAAAGTAGGACAGGGTTAGAGTGAAGAGTATTCAGTGACTTTTGTGGACACAATGCACGTTGATTTATAATCTTTGCCGAGTCATTGAAGTTATCTGGGGAGAGGTGTAGCATGAATCATACTCTCCATACCACGAATTACATATGTTGGCTGCATTTTCTAGAAACAGAAATGGAAACTTAGAAAAATAACCTTCCCTGTGTCACCATATTGGTGACAAAGGAAAGCTTCCAGCCCAAGTCTTTCTCTTATGTGGCAGCCTCCAGCATGGAAAATGACCACTTTTGTAGTCCTTTCTATCTCTATTAAGGAATAAAAACAGAATGCTGAAGGTAAATGGCCTGATATAATTGCAGTGAGGATAACTGGCAGTCTCTTTTCATTTTCTAATTCAAGGATTCTTAAATTTTAGAGTGTATACAAATGACCTGGGATTCAGATTCAGGAGGTGTGGGAAATCACCGGAGATTCTGAATATCTAATAAGTTTCCTGGGAATCCTGATGCCTTTGATTCTTGAACCAAATTTTGCACAGCAGGGCTCCCCAGTGTGCCTCTTGCCTTCTAGCCCTATATTGAAGACACACATGCACTTTAAATTTCACATACCTTCCCCAAAATGAGCTCAGTAACATTTCCTTTTGTGTGTTACTCTTTGTGTGTTGTGTCTCTGGCTTGTGAAGGAGAATTAAATTTGTGAAGGAGAATTGACTTTGCAAGAGCACCTAGTATTGTCTGACCCATGTGGCCTGGCTTGGCTTGGCTATCCATGTTCTTATTGGTAATCCCTCCTTTCTTTTATAAGGGAGGTCCCCAGCCTTTTTGGCATGAGGTACCAGTTTTGTGGAAATCAATTTTTCCACAGACTGAGGGGCAGGATGGAGCATGCAGCATAGATCCCTCACATGGGCTGATCACAGTAGGGTTCCATGCTCCTATGAGAATCTAGAGATCTGACTGGAGGCAGAGCTCAGGCAGTAATGTAAGCCCTGGGAGTGGCTGTAAATACAGAAGAAGCTTTGTTGGCTCTCCACTTGCTCACCTTCTGCTGAGTGGCCCAGCTCCTAACAGGCCATGGACTGGTACCCGGAGTTGGGGACCCCGGCTCTATACTGTCTACAGCTCACTCTCTTCTCTCAGTGATTCTTTTCAAGTGAAAATATAGATTAATTATTTTAGGGAAAAAAATATCAATGAAAAATTAGGATTTTCTTTCTTGTGAAAGAAAGTTCAAATTTAAAGAACTTGGGCTTCCCTGGTGGCTCAGATGGTAAAGCGTCTTCCCTGGGTTGGGAAGATCCCCTGGAGGAGGAAATGGCAACCCACTCCAGTACTCTTGCCTGGAAAATCCCATGGACAGAGGAGCCTGGTAGGCTACAGTCCATGGGGTTGCAAAGAGTCGGACACGACTGAGCGACTTCACTTTCACTTTATGAATTGCCATTTCTAAGCTAAACTCACTTGGTGATTTAGAAGTTCGGAAACTAAGCTATGATGCTTTAGGCAGCTTCTGCTTTGGAAGATCTGAGCCCTGTTCAAAGCAGCCCCAGCCTCTGCAGGTTTCTCTCTGCCCTGTATCGTCTCTATGAATTCTGAGAAGCAGGTCTCTGGGCTTATGGTGCCAAGAGCATCACGGGTCTCAGCCTTATTTGCTCTCTGCCATTAGACTCCATTTCTTCTTCAGTGCCCTTTCTTTTTTCCTCTCTCTCTCTCTGTACTTTGAAGCCTGTCTCATTATTTTTCTTTGATCTCTAGTTTCCCTAACTTCTTTCTATCGTCTTTTTGTTGGTTGTCACGGGAATAGTATTAGTTGAAAGGGCTGAATCACAAGGCTATAGGCAGACCTAGTCTGTATTCAAACACCCATGAATACTTGTTGCACCTGGAGAAAACTAAGTGATCCCTCATCACTTCTTGAGGCAGAGAACAATAACAACAGCAAAACCCCAAGACTTAATGAGAAGCTGACTTTTTCAGCGAATCTGTCTCCTGACTCATTAGACACATGAACTTTAGCTTACGCACGTTCCTTTATCTTCACTGATATGGATACGAGGAAGAGCTGACAACCATGGATTCCTTAGAGTGCACCAGATGCTGTGCAAGGTAACTTCCACCTATAATTCATTTTAGCTTCATAAAAGCTATGTAAAGTGGGAATCACTGTCTCTGTGGTACAGAAGAAGAGACTTAAGATTCACAGAGGGTAAGCAGGTTTCTTAGAGCTGCTCAAACTAACCAGTGGCAGAACTAAAATGAAAACTCAAGGCTCTGTAATAACAAATCCATAGGAATGAGGCAGAGTGGAGATTAATGAAGAACAAGGGAACAAAAAGCAGAAAATATCAACAAAAGAGAAAGTTCATTAAAAAAAATTCAGTGAAATCAATAACCTTCAGGCTGGGTGAATCATGAAAAAGTAAGAGAAAACACAAATGATCAACATCAGAAATGAAAGAACGGGTATCACTAACAATTCTACATAGACAATGAATGCATGGTAAGAGACATGCATACATAGAATGCCCACACACCAGATACAGTAGATGGAACTGCTAAGTCCCTGTGAGATACAAACTATCCAAGCTGACACAGAAATAAATCCTAAAATTGCCCTGTACTTACTAAAAAATTGATTTCATAGTTAACAATCTTCCCACCAAGAAACTCAAAGGCCAAATGGTTTCACTGGTGAATTCCATTGAACATATAAGGAAGAAATAACACCAGTCTTATATGAACTCTTTTAGAAAGTATAGAAAGAGGTCCACACTAACCTGATACCAAAACCAACAAAGATTAGAGGGACAAAAACTACAGACCAATATAAATCATGAATAGGGATGCAGAAATCCTCAAAAATATGTTACCAAATAAAATTTAGTAATATATCAAAGTGATAATACATTAGGAAGAAAAGCAATTTATTATGGAAATTCAGGTTTGTTTAATATTTATAAATAAATCATTGCCATTCAATACATTAAGAATAAAAGACAAAATATTTTGTGATCATTTTAGTAGATAAAAATTTAGTAATATGTCATACCCAGCTGCTGCTGCTGCTGTCACTTCAGTCGTGTCTGACTCTGTGCGACCCCCATAGACAGCAGCCCACCAGGCTTCCCTGTCCCTGGGATTCTCCAGGCAAGCACACTGGGGTGGGTTGCCATTTCCTTCTCCATACCCTATGACCCTGCAATTCCATTTCTAGGTGTTTACTAAACAACAACAACAAAAACTAAAAACACATGATAGGTCAAAATAAAAGCCTTGTGTGCACACAAAAGAATTTGTATATACGTGTTTGAGATAGCTTTCTTCAAAAGAGCTGAAAGCTGAAAAAAGCCAAGATATACATTAATAGGTGGACAGATGAACATGTTGTTGTATATTCATACAATGAAATATGACTCAGTTATAAAATGAAGCAAAGGCTGATAAATTCAAGAATGCAGGTGAGTTTCAAACATACACAAAGAGAAGCCAGCTAAAAAAAAAAAGAGTACATATGCTTCCATTTCTATAAAGTTCCTGAGTAGGTAAAACCAAGTTACATTGATAGAAATCAGAGCAGCAGTTGCTTCCAGAGAGATACAGTGATTTGCCTGAAGTGACAGGAGGGATCATTCTGAGATAATGGGATGTTCTCTTTTGATAGGTGTGTTTGTTATACAAGTATATGTCTCTATCAAAACCTTCCAACCCACATACTTAGGATGTGTGTATTTCACTGTTTGTAACTGACGCCTCAGGAAAAAACCAAATCAAGTTATTGTCAGCTGAAACATGTCACTGGTTAGGCAGACCACATCAAACCTGTTAAGGAAAACTTACTTTGCTGAAAGGATGAAATACAGTGTAGACTCAATGATGAGCAGATCTATTGAGAGAGTTGCTTCTAAAGGTATGAGAAATATGGATGAAAGGGAGGAACCGAGGGAGTGGGGGAAAATTAGACTGCAAAGAGGGAGAAAAGCAGATGGTACATGGGACTGAGTAAAGGGCAACTCTAACTGTGGAGAAATTTAACCTTCTTGTTAAATCTAGTCACTCTGGTGACTCAGATGATAAAATATCTGAGTTTGATCCCTGGGTTGGGAAGATCTCCTGCAGGAGGGCATGGCAACCCACTCCAGTATTCTTGCCTGGAGAATCCCCATGGATAGAGGAGCCTGGCAAGTTGCAGTCCAGGGGTTGCAAAGAGTCAGACATAACTGAGCGATTAAGCACACACACATGCACACTCTCCTCAGGGCTTGCTTCCCAAGTGGCTCAGATGATAAAGACTCCACCTGTCAGTGCAGGAGACACGGGTTCAATCCCTGGGTTGGGAAGATCCCCTGGTGAAGGCAATGGCAACCCACTCCAGTATTCTTGCCTGGGAAATCCTATGGACAGAGAGGCCTCATGGGCTACAGTCATGGGGTTGCAAACAGTCAGACTTGATGACTAAACAACATCCACCACCTCGGGTCGCAGTGACCTGTCTATAAATATAGCATGCTGGGACAGGTAAATCTCCTTTCTCTACTGTCGATCTCATGGTCAGGAAGGAAAGAAGTGATTCATGCGTTCCTCTTGCTCTACAGGCTGGGGGTGTCCTCCCCCCAGATTGTGTTCATTGACCAAGACATATTATAGAGGAGGACATCTACTCACTTAGCAGATGCTTATTGAGCTGCTGGTATGTGCACAGTGCTCGTCAAGGAGCTGAGGATACAACAAAAACGAATCAGGCAAAGTCCTTGTTCTCATCGAGTGTACCTTCCAGTGAAATGTAGAGACACCAGTCAGCAAGGAAGTGAATGTGTACATGCTGTGTGCGAAGCAACCAGGGGAGTCTCTACCTCCAGGCCTCCTGGGCTCCAGTGATCCAGGCTGCGGGGAGAAGGAAGGTTGAATGAAGGGGAACAGACCCCTGGAGTGGTCCCTGAGGCTATCTGGCAGAGCCTATGTGCTGTCCCAGAGGGCAAGCTGAGCCCAGAGGATTAATGGGACATTTACCATCCAGACGGGTTCAATCTAAGAGGGAGGTGGGAAGGAGGAGTGTTTGGGGCTTGCGGTCCTGAAGTGAGGCAAGTAGCTTTCCGGAGTAACTTGTCACACTGCAGGCAGTGGGTTAAGCTCTTTTCTGCATTATCTTAGTCTCCACGAGTCGGGTGCTACTATTATCTCTGTTTTTACAGGTGAGGAAACCGAGGCACAGCAAGGTTAAGCAGCTTGCACAAGGTAACACAGCTATAAGCAGCACCACTAGGACCAGGTCCAGTGTGGGCTGGCCCCACTATCCATGCTCTTACCCACCCCTGTTTACTGCCCTCTGGGTTAGGGGTTAAAGCATGTTTCTGGACTTCAAGTGAGATCTGAGTTTCTAAGTAACCGTGGGCACGCTGGTTAAATCATAAATGTTAGCAATCATTAACCTCTCTACAGGGAAGAGGAGAGATGGTAACCAACCCAAGTCCTATGCGATACAGTTCATTGATCTGTTGGCCTCTGTGCTCATTTGCCAAGTTACTTACTTATTAATACCTATTGAGCGCTCACTTCATGTCAGCTGCTGCTCTGCACACTTTACATGTCATCTCAGTAGTTATCACTGTTCTATGGGGTCTCAAGAGTGGCTTACCCAACTAAATAAAGTGTTTATTTATTTATTTGGCTGCATTGGTCTTCATGACTGTGCGTGGGCTTTCTCCAGTCACGGAGAGCAGTCTCTGTTTAACTAGCTGCAGTGCTCAGGCTTCTCACTGCAGTGGCTTCTCTTTTTGTAGAGAACAGGCTCTAGAGCGCCCGGGCTTCAGTAGCTGTGGGCTTACTGTAGCCCTGCTGCATGTGGAATCTTCCCGGAGCAGGAATCAAACCAGTGTCCCCTGCACTGCAAGGCGGATTCTTAACCACTGGACCACCAGCAAAGCCCTGGTTCACTCAATTTTATAGAGAAAAGGAGAGATTATATTTTTACCTATGCCCAATTCCAAAGCCAATGTGTTTTTTTAAAAGTACTATGATATTTACATTCAAAGCTTTGTTATTTCCTCATTTTCATTGCTGTAGTTATTCTAGGGGGTTGTGTTGGTGGAAGGGCAGAAGCTGGCAGGACCCTCTAATGGGTAAGGGCTCTATTAGCAGTGACAAGATAGGAAAACATCCAGGGAGGCTGTCTGGAGTATGAAAGGTGAGTATGATAGATGACAAGCTCCTGAGTCTTCGCCAAACACCATTGAGAGGTGGCTGTGGAAGTCAGGGCGAGGTGAGCTCCCAGGGCCATCTATGTCCCTGCTAAATCAATACCTGTCAGGGCCCGGCAAGAAGGATGGAGGTGCTGCAAGGAGGTCGAACTTCTCAAGGTTCCCCGAAGTTTGCAGGCGGAGCTCTCAGCGGCAAGGATGCGTTTTACAGCACAAGGACTCAAGGATGCTGGGGAGGGAAGCAGGCAGCGTTATGACTTGCTTTCTGCCTCCACAGTGGGGTGTAAATGGAGAGAAATGGGGAAAGTGTCCAGGACAATCGCCTCTCCCAGCAGCAAATGTCTAGCCTGGGAAGGGCAGCGGCTGATGACTAGGAGGCTCACGTCTGCTTGAGGATGTCGCTCACGGTCACAGCGATTCTCAGATGGGGGAGGGACTTCATCAGGGTGTGAGGGAAGAGGTCAGGTAAAGCCGGAAAACCACACAAGAAAATGACTCCCACACCACTTTCCTGCCCTCTTTCGCTTCCTCTCTCCCCTCCCAGCCAAGGGCTTCTCAACACAGTTTTCCCAACCATGCTCTGAATGGCTCTGGGCATCCCCCACTTTGTCTCCATGGCCATAGGAGTGACAAGTGAAGCAGGAGGAGAAGCCAGCATGGCTTCACCATCACCTGTCACCAAACAGAGAAGCTCCTTTTTGTTGGTTTGTGTTACCTATCATGAGTTACAGTTTCTGAGGTTCCATTTGCAAAAAAGCCTTTTGTTCTCCAACACCCATCTCCCAGCAAATCCAAACCAATCATGTGGGTTATTTGGGGGATAATTTTGTTTATTTAGTTAGTTTTGGTTGTGCTGGATCTTGGTTGCTGCACAGACTGTTCCTAGTTGTGGTGAGCGGGGTCTTCTCTTTGCTGCGGCACAGGGGCTTCTCATTACGGGGCTTCTCTTGGGGAGCACAGGCTCTAAGAACATGGGCTGCAGGGGCTGCAGCACGTGGGCTCAGGAGTTGTGGCACGTGGGCTTAGTTACTCCACAGTGTGTGGGCTGTTCCTGGACTAGGGAGGGAACCCATGTCCCCTGCATTGGCAGGTGGATTCTTCTCCACTATACCATCAGGAAAGTCCCATGGGGGTTATTTCTGCCTTTTTGAGGGCACAGTGCCCGGCGGGTACTTGGTACATAGTAGCCATTATTCAGGGCTTCCCTGGTGGCTCAGACAGCAAAGAATCCGCCTGCAATGCGGGAGACCTGGGTTCGATCCCTGGCTTGAGAAGATCCCTGGAGAAGGGAATGTCTACCCACTCCAGTATTCTTGTCTGGAGAATCCCATGGACAGAGGAAGCTGGCGGGTTGTAGTCCATGGGGTCGAAAAGAGTTGGACACGACTGAGGACTAAGCCCCGCACAGCCCGTGGCACAGCCGTTATAATCAGGATGCCTCACAGCATCTGCTCTCCAGCGTGCTGGCGTTTGAGGACACAGACGACGCGTTCCTTTTCTTGTTTCAGGAGAAGCATTGCTAGGCTGTGCTCACACCACACCCTCCCTACTCTCTTCCCAGAAGATGGTTTATACCCCTGCTTGTTCTCTGCAGCCAGAATTCCAAACTGAGTCTCTCCTATCCAAGGAGCAAACAGCCTAGGATAAAGACAAGACTCGTGTCAAAGTGCTTCTTCAATTGTAAAAGGCTGTAAAAATATGTACTGTTGTCACCCTTATTGTATTTCTAGGAGGAAACAGACTCACAATGAATACCACTAGTGGGCAGTGTGAATTCCCCCAGCAGACCTGCTCCAGTTCTCAAAAGCAGCCTATGCTCTCCAGGCGCTTCACTCTGGAACACTGACAGAGATGCTAAGAAGCCCGTGGGACAGGGTCATTGCCTCTAGAGCCCCAACTGGAAAGCCACGATTAACCAGACCCTACCTGGCTATGCCTTCAATTAAATAGAATGACAGTACTTTTTTTTTTTAAACACTTTTATAACAAAGGTAAATGCCAAAATGACTAAATTACATTATTACTTACTTTTATGTTTGTAAAAGTTTATTTTCCAAGGGTAAATTTAGGGTATGCCCAGTGGTAATTCACTGAGTGCATGTTTATGAGGCTGCACTCTGACCAGGGCATGGATTCCGGAGGGAGACTGTAGGGTAAGGACTGAGCTCAGACCCCGGGGCAGTCTTCGGGATAACACAGACCTGCAGGAAAACGGCTCCGGTGCAAAAGGATGACAAGTGACATACAAGCGACAAGGAAATCATATATTAGTTTTTAAAGTAGGAATCGGAGTCATGCGGAGAATGACTTTAGGATGTTGCAACAGTGAGGGGTGAAATAGCTACTTTAGATAGCTGGTCAGGAGAGACCTCTACGAGGAGTCTATGAGGAGGGAACATTTGAGCAAAGACCTGCATATAGGAATGTAGGTCCAGTGTTCCAGAAACAGGGGATGTGCAAGGACCTTGAGGCAGGAGTGAGTTTAAAGTTTGAAGAGCAGAAAGAAATGTGGTGTGTTACAGAGGCGTGCATGAGAGAGAAGGCACCAAGGCAGGAAGTTAGACAGGCAGATGGGATTTCGAACTTTGATCTTGGTGTGATTAAACAACAACAATAACAAAATCTCTATTCATCATCTACTTATCCATCTATCCAAAACAGTCTTTGAATCCAACCTCATATCCCAGTACCATTCCAGGCACATAGCTAGTGTTCAATAAATAACTGTGTCTGTTGACTTAAGCAAGGGTCAGATCATAAACCAAAGTTATAAAGTCCTGATGGTAAATGAACATGCATTTCTGCCAGGAGGTAGAAGACTGGAGGGGTCTTCCAAGTGTCCCAAGGAACATCCTGTGAAATGGCCACTGTCCATAGACCCCAAAGACATTCACCTTCTTCCCCAGCCCTCCTTTGTGATCCCACGGACTGTATCCCACCAGGTTTCTCTGTCCACGGGGTTCTCCAGGCAAGAACACTAGAGTGTGTTGCCATGCCCTCCTCCAGAGGCTCTTCCCACCCCAGGGATAGATGCCTTGGCTCTTAGGTCTTGCATTGGCAGGCAGGTTCTTTGCCGCTAGAGCTGCCTGGGAAGCAGATGATGAGTACGCTAAGACACGATGGATTTCTAAACCATTCAGCGCTGGTTCACACCCCATATGTAGCCAGGAAATTGGGCTCTTCTTTTTGGAAAGATTTTTCTTTTTCAGCCGGAGCGTTACCAAAATGGGTGGGGGATTTCTGCCTATTGAGATGTTAATCCGAATATCCAATTCCGGGACAATTTCGTTTGATTGAATTTCACTCCATTTAGGAAGGGAGGGAGAAAGGGCACCTTAAGAGTCTGGGCAAGCTCTTTTCTCAGTCTGCCAGGTTTCCCTGGATGAGGCTGTTCCAGTCCACCAGCTTGTGGGGGCAGCGGGAGACAGGCTCGTTGGTGTGAATCTGAAGTTTACGATGGCCCAAGCTAACCACATCTCTGGCATGCGATTGACCATTTGAAAGCAGACCTTCTGATCATTCTAATATTGTAGAAACTGTTGGCAGGCTTACTTCTGAGCTATAGGTAAGTGTACATTGATTTTAAACATTAGTAAGAACATGAATTCTGGCAAAGAGGCTGTTGTTCCCACAGGGATGTTCAAGGCTTCAGAGGAACAGATGAACATTTGCATAACCTTCAATGTGAAGATGGCAGCCAGCACTAATTTTTTAATTTATTTGCCCCCAGAGTAAGTATCTCTTGGTAACTCTTGGTCAGCTAGACAATAAGGGTTTGGTAAAATTGTTTAAAAGTCAGGAGGAGAAAAAAAAAATCCAAAGGTGCTGAAGGTGGGAGGGGGGTTCAGGATGGGGAACATGTGTACACCCATGGTGCATTCATGTTGATGTATGGCAAAACCAATACAATATTGTAATTAGCCTCCAATTAAAATAAATAAATTTTAAAAAATAAATAGCAGATCATGCTAAACAACAAAAAAATAAATGTACACACATACACAAAGAAAACAAAGGTGCTGAAAGTGAAGGGAAAATAAATACACACGGATGGACTGTTTTACTTCTAAACTCAAGTGTATAAAAATGAAAGTTGCTCAGTAGTATCCAACTCTCTGCGACCCTATGGGCTGTAGTCCATGGAGTTCTCTAGGCCAGAACACTGGGGTGGGTAGCCTTTTCCTTCTCCAGGGGATCTTCCCAACCCAGGGATCAAACGCAGGTCTCCCGCATTGCAGGCAGATTCTTTACCAGCTAAGCCACTAGGGAAGCCTGAGGTGTATAAATGGTGTAGAATCTGGTTTGCACTGTAGACTTTATGGAGTGACACTGCATGTTTGCATTTGCTGTGTTTTCTCTCTTGCTTTGGTATAACATGATTTGTTATGGACTGAATGTTTATGTCCCCCTGCCCCCAAACTCATGTTGAAATTTAATCCCTAATGTGATGGTCTTTGGAGGTAAGGCCTTTGGGAGGTGATTAGGTCAGAAGGATGGAGCCCTCATGTTCAGGACTGATGCCCTTATGAGAGGGCAGAGAGCTAGCTGGCTTTTTCCTGCCATTCAAGGATACAATGAGCAGTCTGCAGTCTGTACCCTGGAGGAGGATTCTCACCGGAAGCTGAGCATGCTGGCACTCTGATCTCAGACTGCCAGCCTTCACGATTGTGAGAAATAAATATCTGTTGGTTATAACTCAGTCTATGAGGCTTTTATAGCAACCTGAACTGACTTGGACATTATTTCATGGCCCATTTAATTAAAAGAAAACTATAATGATTGGTGGAGAACGCAATGGCAACCCACTCCAGTACTCTTGCCTGGAGAATCCCGTGGACAGAGGAGCCTGGTGGGCTGCAGTCCATGGGGTCGCTGAGGGTCGGACACGACTGAGCGACTTCCCTTTCACTTTTCACTTTCATGCATTGGAGAAGGCAATGGCAACCCACTCCAGTGTCCTTGCCTGGAGAATCCCAGGGACAGGGGAGCCTGGCGGGTTTCTGTCTATGGGGTCGCACAGAGTCGGACACGACTGAAGTGACTTAGCAGCATAATGATTGGTATAAAATGACTATAATGAGGATGAGATGGTTGGATAGCATCACCAATTCAATGGATGTGAACTTGGACAAACTCTGGGAGATGCTGAGGGACAGGGAAGCCTGGCGTGCTGCAGTCATGAATGCAATGAGTCCGACACAACTTAGAAACTGAAAACAACAAGAACTATAATGATAGGTTTTCCATTACTTGAAGGATACTTTTGGTGATCTTTCCTATCTCTTATTATGGAAATTATTTCAGATTTTTAAAATAGAATGAAGGATCATAAGACTATTTCATGATTTTGGCTCCTGGGTCTGTGCAAATAACTGTTTTGGGGAGGAAAGGTGGTATATCTTAGCTTTTATCCCCGGAAATTTCAACCAACCACTGTCTCACTACCAACCAAGTAATAAGTCCTGTCAACAGGACCATGCAAATATTAATGAAAAATATTTGCTTAGCATTTATAATTTAGAGTATATATTTGTTTATGGTACCCAACCTCAGTAACACTTTAAGAAAACATCATCACATGTTGAGGAAACAATAAGTAATAGTAATGAAAATAATGATAATAATAATAATGAGGAGAAAGAAGAGGAGGAGGAGGAGAAGGAAAGAAGACCGTGGCTGGCCCTAAATCATACAGACCTGAGGGCACAGTGAGGACCTAAACTTCTTTCTTCTGATTCCAAATGTAATATTCTTTCCACAGTGTTTGTTTTTAGAATCAAGGGTAAATGTGTGAGACTGATTATAGAATTTCAGAATTCCAATTCATAGAGTTGCAAGAAACCTTAGGGACCTAGAGAAATGTAGCCAAAACTGCCTGAGGAAGATGGAGATGAAAAGAATCACTACTTGTGCCTGGACCTTTGGTGGGAAAGCCTAGTCTTCAAGCAAAACTGGCATCCGGTTTAGTCTTCTCATTGCACTCTCTCCTCCTCCCAGTTCACGGCACATGGCGATACATGTAGGTATGCACTTATTAGTTATTTTTGCGCTTGCCTATTTATTTATTTTTCTTCACTACAGTAAATGTTCTATATGTGACAAGTTCCATTCCAAGAGTACGTTTGTAAGTCCAATTTGTTTGTAAGTCCAACAAACTTAGCCTGCATACCCAACTAACACAGTCAGCTTCATAACACTGTACTCTAATAGGTTTATAGTACTTTTCACGTAAATAATACATAAAAGTAAACACAAAAAATAAAACAGTTGAATCTTACAGTATAGTACCTTGTAAAGTATAGTAGTACAAGCTGGTATACAGGGGCTGGCATTGAGTGAACAGCAAGAACAGTTACTGACTGGAGGAAGGAGAGTAGGTGGGAGATGGTAGAGCTGAAGGGTCATCCACAACAGAGACAGAGGGCAAGCTGAGATTTCACTAATGCCAATTGATGCCTTGATGCATTTCAATACTGATGGAATGCAGGTTCGAATATGTGAAAGTCCAATAGTTGAAGGATCGTATATAGGAGACTTATGGTACTGTTTTACTTCTCAGTTAGTCAGGAAGCCAGAATGACATTTTCCAATAGAAGAGAAGGCCTTACTTTTTTTTATCTTATATACTTAACGTGGTACAGATTTAGGTTTTAGGTTGGGACAGGCATCATTTTCCTATTTTGGCTAGGAAAATGAGATGTCAGAGTTCTCTAGAAATTATTTCCTTTATTCCTGCCCCTCTTTTCCTCTTGCATCCCTGCTCAACTTTTAAACTTTTATTCTGCTGAGGTTTCTAGTATATTCCCATAGATCATGCAGAGTGCCAAATGTGAGTAAGTAAGAAAAAAAAAAAAAAAAACATGGAAAACTGGACAATTTGTGGGGTAAGCAAACAGCAAAATACTTTCTTTTCTTTTCTTCTTTTTGTGTTTGGCTCAACTTGAATGGACTCCAAAGCTAGCTTTGACTTCTTTTCCCAGCCAAGTGAGTCAGTACGTTAGTCAAGGTGGGAATGATGATTTATTGGAGTGGACATGTTTCAAAATCAGTTTGGCTTTAGAAAATGTTGCTGTCCTGTACTGTCATAAAACACACTGTGAAAATTATTAAGCTTGGTCCTGCAGAGATTTGAAGAAGGTACAATGTGAGGTAGTCATTTCTACCATAGGCCAGGGACCCTCGGGGCTGAAGAGTTATTGCAAATTTTTCACATTTCCACAGGCTGAAAATACAGAAGTTGTTTATCAAGATGACAGGCTCACAATAAACTCAGGCTGCTTTGCCTACCCCAGCTTTCTCAGGTAAAAATTCTTGTATTTTGTTCTTGCTGACCCTGGTCGTGGTTCTGCTCAGGGAAGTAGAGAGAGCTTCAGCCCAGAAAGGGACTATGTGGGAAATCAATTCGGGGAAGGAGAAAGGGAGGTAGCCTATGATATTGAACGACAAGGGCAGAGACAGAAACAGCCCCTGAGGCTGAGTGTGGAGCAAGTTTGGGAAGTATAGAGGCTGAGACTAGAGAGCTACGGTAAGATATAAACAGAGTGGAGACAAAGCTGAGGAGAAAGGGATTTTTAAGATGACTTGCTATGTGTAATTAATGGCTCTCCTTTGACTTGTCTCATGGAGACTTTAGACAAAATTTAAATTGCTTTTAACAGAGTCTATATTTTTCAAGCTATAATACCTGTGTTTTGAATCTGACAACGTCCTTGAATGTATCACTCACTGCGGCACTTTTCAAAAGTATGTCGATATGCTTGTAATTAATAACATAAAGTCCATTTAAAAGTGATCTTAAAATCATAATAGTCCAATATCATTATGTATTTGCTGAATCAGTATGTACTATACTTCTACCATGAGGGGAGGCAGTGATTTCTTTTTCTTTTTTTTTTTTGTCAAGAGTCCTCCTGCTCAAAAAAAGTTTTTAAAAGCAACTATGATAATGGCCATGAGATCAAGTTTGCAAAACTGCAGAGCTGTTTGTAAATGCAAAGGCTTCTTATCATCAGTCTGGATAATATTTACTTCCTTAGAGTAAATTCAGATGCTAGAACCCATGTTTAAGAAAAGTTGTCTAATTAATCCTCGACAATGAATAACTATAAAATGGGTATAAAATACTGTGGAAGAGTCATTTTGTCAGAGGTGGTCTCACCTTCAGAGAAGAGACAAGATCAGAATGTGTGGTGGATTCAGAAAGCAGACAAGATAAGTGGACAGTCTAGGAGAAAAGGTATAAGCAAACATGGAGAAATTTGCCCAGGAGGAACACTATTTTTGCCATGTGGACTACTGAATAACAATGCAAAATCCTACCTAGAGGCTGTCATACAAAGTGAACTAAACAAGGAAACAAATATCTTATGCTAATGTATATATGTGGAATCTAGAAAAATGGTATTGATGATCTATTAAACAGAAATAGAGACAGAGACGTAGAAAACAAACGTATGGACACCAAGTGGGCAGCTGGAGTAAATTGGGAGATTGGGATTGATATATACACACTATTGACACTATGTGTAAAATAGATGACTAGTGAAAACCTACTGTGTGGCCCAGGGAACGCGACTCAGTGCTCTGTGGTGACCTAATGGGAAGGAAATCCAAAAAAGAGGGGATATATGTGAGTATATAGCTGGTTCCTCTGGACATCTGGCCCTTTAAAACCATTTTGCTGTTGTTACTTGCTCAACTGTGGCTGACTCTTGTTGATACCCATGGACTGTAGCTCACCGGGCTCCTCTGTTCATGGGATTTCTCATGCAAAACTGTTGGAATGGTTTGTCATTTCCTTCTCCAGGGGATCTTGCTGACCCTGGGATCGAACCCGTGTCTCCTGCATTGCAGTAGGCTTCATTACCACTGAGCCATCTTGACATCATTTTGCCAACAAAGGTCCATATAGTCAAAGATAGGGTTTTTCCAGTAGTTATGTATATTTATGAAAGTTGGTTCATGAAGAAGGCTAACTGCCAAAGAATTGATGCTTTTGAGCTGTGGTGCTGGAGAAGACTCTTGAGAGTCTCTCTAGGACTGTGGGGAGATCAAACCAGCCAATCCTAAATGAAATAAACCCTGAGTATTCATTGGAAGGACTGATGCTGAAGCTGGAGCTCCAATACTTCAGCCACCGAAGAGCCTGCTCATTGGAAAAGACCCTGATGCTGGGAAAGATCGAAGGCAAAAGGAGAAGGGCACAACAGAGGACAACATGGTTAGATTACATCACCAACTCAATGGACATGAATTTGAGCAAACTCTGGGAGATGCTGGAGGACAGAAGAGCATGGCATGCTATAGTCCATGGGGTCATACAGAGTCAGACATGCTTTGCGATTGAAAAACAACAATATATCTGATTCACTTTGCTGTGCAGTAGAAACTAACACAATATTGTAAAGCAATTATACTCCAGTAAAAATTAAAAAAATTTTTTTTTAAAAAGCAACATCCTTAGCAGAAAGGACTGTCTTGATGAAACACACACAGGTATCCTAAGGAGCTGAAGCTGTCAATAGGAAGCTCTGGTGATGATTGGAGCAACTGAACTCTCACCCGATCCTTGGGGTGGGGACAGGAGATACATATTTGTGGAATCACTGTGAAGAGCTCATTTGGTTATATTTAGTAAATTTAAATATACTGTGTTATGCAGGTCTACCTCATTTTCCCAGAGGACACAATATAAGAATGTTTACCATGGTATTCATGTTAATACTGAAAACCTGGAAACAATTCAAATGTTCATCAACAGGAGGACAAGGAGGTAAACTGTGCTATCTTCTCTCAGTTAAATATAGTTCAGTTCAGTCGCTCAGTCGTGTCTGACTCTTTGCAACCCCATGGACTGCAGTACACCAGGCTTCCCTGTCCATCACCAACTCCTGGAGTTTACTCAGACTTATCCATTGAGTTGGTGATGCCATCCAACCATCTCATCCTCTGTCGTCCCCTTTTCCTCCTGCCCTCAATCTTTCCCAGGATCAGGGTCTCTTCCAATGAGTCAGTTCTTAGCATCATGCGGCCAAAGTATAGGAGTTTCAGCTTCAGCATCAGTCCTTCCAATGAATATTCAGGACTGATTTCCTTTAGGATGGACTGGTTGGATCTCCTTGCAGTCCAAGGGACTCTCAAGAGTCTTCTCCAAAACCACAATTCAAAGGCATCAGTTCTTTGGTGCTCAGCTTTCTTTATAGTCCAACTCTCACATCCATACATGACTACTGGAAAAACCATAGCTTTGACAGATGGACATTTGTCAGCAAAGTAATGTCTCTGGTTTTTAATTTGCTGTCTAAGTTGGTCATAGATTTTCTTCCAAGGATCAAGAATCTTTTAAATTCATGGCTGCAGTCACTGTTCACAGTGATTTTGGAACCCCCCAAAATAAAGCCTGTCACTATTTCCATTGTTTCCCCATCTATTTGCCATGGAGTGATGGGACTGGATGCCATGATCTTAGTTTTCTGAATGTTGAGTTTTAAGCCAACTTTTTCATTCTCCTCTTTCACTTTCATCAAGATGCTGTTTAGTTCTTTGTTTTCTGCCATAAGGGTAGTGTTATCTGCATATCTGAGGTTATTGATATTTCTCCTGGCAATCTTGATTCCAGCTTGTGCTTCATCCAGCCCAGTGTTTCACATGATAAGTTAAATAAGCAGGTGATAATATACAGCCTTGACGTACTCCTTTCCCAATTTGGAACCAGTTTATTGTTCCATGTCTGGTACAAACTGTTGCTTCTTGACCTGCATACAGATTTCTCAGGAGGCATTCCATTGAATATAGACAGCAGTTAAATGATCTGAAACTATTACCATCATAGTTAAATCTCAGAAACATAGTATGTAATGGAAAAGCAAATTGCAAAATGACATGTACAATATGATGTTGTTTCTATCAAGTTTGAAAGTCTGAAAACAGCATAACATTTTATTTGTAGAGGTGAACCCACATGACGATGGTATAAAAATATAGAAAGGTTTGCAGCATAGCAATTTTTCCAGGGACGGAAAGAGTAGGAATGGGATTAGAAAGTATCCCCAAACTTCAACAATATATTTTTAAAAATCTGCCACAATTACATGAATTTAATATATGAATTCTCTACCTTTATATGTATGATTGAAATAATTTGGAAAACAAAATTAGAAAATATTAAGCAGTGTAACATAATTATTGAGATAATAAAAAATAGAAAACATTAAATAATACAAAATTATTATTAAAATAAGCAGTCATTGGTTTTCTCCCTAACACCCCTATTTCTATTCCCCAGAGGGAACTGCTCTGAAATTGTTTTGGTATTCATGTCCATATTTTTGAATCATATGCTTTTCCTGCTATTTTTTCTTTATAAAATATAGGCATTATCTACTGTTGTCTCACCTGTGATTGAAATTTAGCTTCTCCCCTCAGGTTTGCTCCTCATATTCTTTTAAAATAAATACATGCTTCACAGTTTGGGATTAAATCACTAGTCAATGTTTACTTTATTTTGATCACATAATTAGTGTTTATGGCTGAGCCCTGTAGTAGTCCTCTATAGTACTATCTTTTATCTTGAGCAAAAAGTGACTCTCATTGACTTATGTTATTTACCAGTTTTCTATACACCTAGTGGTAATTTTCTCAATAGACTTATAGAGTGCCTCTTCATAAATTTTCCAAATGCTCTAACAGACAAAATAATTTAAAAAAATATCTCCCTGGAGACCCTAGTCCTATCCTATAAGTCTGTATTCTCTGTTCTACTGGGGATCGAACTCAGGTCTCTCACATTTCAGGTAGATTCTTTAACATCTGAGCCCCCCAGGGAAGCCCCATCAGGGACTAGTGTGTCTTTAAGCCTGATTCACACATCCCTTAAAGGGACTTCCCTAAGCCAAAACTTTCATTGGAACTCTTGTGTCCTTGTTCTTCTGTTCTCCGTCTAGATTCATTCTTCTGATTTGGTGTAGCAACTTTTTACTAGTTTCCCGAGTAAAGATACTCAGTCATTTGATTGACAGTTAGCTGGATAGAAAACTCCTGTGAGAAATCATTTCTCTTAGTATACTTTTTTAAGATACTGTTCAGCAGTCTTATAGTTACCATGTTTGCCGCTGGAATATCCACTGCAATTTTGTTTTTATATTTGTGTGTGTGATTGCTTAACCTTGCAGAAAGATTTTAGAATCAACTCCTTGCTCCTGGTTCTGTAAATTTTCACCGGGATGCTACTCGATATGGACACTATTCATTTATGTCAGATACTTGTGGGCACTTTCGGCTGCAGAAAAGGGAAACTTGTGTTTTTTGTTTTATCATTTCGTCTCCTCTATTTTCTCTTTCCTTTCCTTCTGGAATTCCTGTTCATTAGAGAGTGGACATCCTGGATCAATTCTCTGGTTTTCTTAACTTTTTCTCTTTTGTACACTATTTTATGTTTGCTATTCTTCCTGCAGATTGTCTCAATTTTATCTTCCAATACTTGTTTTATTTCTAGTATTATTATTATCGTTTCCAAGAGTTACTTTTCTTTTTTTTTTAAAGGTATCTTTTACTTATTTCATAATGTAGTCTGTCTCTGAAGAAGATAATTTGTATTATTCCTGTATTATCTTCTCTTCCTAACCAGTCAGCCTTTTTTTCTTTTTCCCTTGGTCTTCCATGTTGATAACTGGTGATATCAAATATTATTACTAAAAAAAAGAGACACCCAAAAGTTATGAGAATGCCTCCAAACGTGGGGAAGATTTATTAACAGGTGGGTTCACGAGGCAGTGACTGGACGGCGTGCCAGCCCTCCCAGGTGGAGGCCCCTCAATGGCGGCATCTAGAGATCTTTTCCTCTGCAGGGCTGTATTTCTCCTGGCTCTTTCCTTGGGGATTCGGTCTTATAAACACTCTTGCCTCAGAATGTGAGCGGGAGTCAGTGGCCTGTTTCTGTCTGCCAGCCCTACTTCTTGCTTGTGTGTCTGACTCCAGCTACTTGGGCCCACTCGTTCTCCTCCCTGACCTGGAACTTACTCGTGCAGCTGAGAAAAGATGTGGACTGGGGCACTGGTGCCCTGTTCTCAGGCTCAGACTTCACCACTTCACTGATATTTGGTACCTCCAACTACGGAGCGGCTGAGTTCTGCTGGGGTTTCAGCTTCTTTTTGTATTATGCTTAGGAGTCCACATCCTCTGCCTCACAGCCAGTCACCTCTCCCTTGTCAGAAAAAAAAAAAAAAAAAAAGAAAGACTTGACATCTCCTATCAGCTGTTCTATCTTTCCCCCTTTTCTTTGTCATTAGAAATTTATACCTTTTTCTTTTCTTTTCAGTGGGGTTTCTGGAGGGAATGAAGATAAATTCACATGTTTAATAACAGAAGTGAGTAGAACAGTATCCTTTTGTACAGGATGGGAATATAGCATCTACCTCAGAGTTGTGAGGAATAAATGAGTTGCAGGTGTGCGTGCTAAGTCGCTTCAGTAGTCTCTGACTCTTTGCAACACTATGGACTCTAGCCCACCAGGCTCCTCTGTCCATGAGATTCTCCAAAGCAAAAATATTGGAGTGGGTTGCCTCTGCCTTCTCCAGGGGGTCTTCCTGACCCAGGAATCAAACCCACATCTCTTATGTCTCCTGTTAGCAGGTGGGTTCTTTACCACTGGTGCCACCTAGGAAGCCCAATAAATGGGTTACTACATGTCAAATGCTCAGAAGAGTGTTAGCACATGGAACATTCTCAGTATTTGCTACCGTATTTTTATTAGTATTATTATTCAATGTGCCTTACTCAGCTAACAATTTCTCAGTTGGCTCTTTGCACCTCTCTTGTAGCACACATGACTAAAAAACAAACAAAACTGATGCACTGAGAATTAGAATATTTGATTAAAAACTAGAACAGTAGATAAAAAACTAGAACAGTAGATAAAAATCTAGAACAGTAGATAAAAATCTAGAACAGTAGATAAAAAACTAGAAGAGTATAGAACACATAGTAGGTTCTTAATAAATGTTAGGTAATTCTGGATCTGGATCTTTGTTTTCTTGTCCCAGACTCTGAGCACCTTTGTATATCCCAAGGGCCCGATTTAGTTCTTAAGCTTATAAGCTGTTCCCAAGGCTATATCAAGTTGAACCAAACTGAATTTGTACTGGCACCTGTTTTTGGAAACAGAGATATACTACAAAGCTTGATTTAGATGTCAACAAGTTGTGTTAAATACAGATTTTTTTTTACCAAAATTTTAGTAATGCTGCCTCAAAAATCAACATATTTTGAGGGAATATTTTTATTACTTTATTTCCACTCCAAGAATATCATAAAACAATTCAGCCAGCAAAACATTGCCATGTGTAGACTGCATTCTTTGTTTACATTTTATGAATTTCTTTGGATGGATTTGTTTCAATGCTGCTTACCTATCATAATGTTGACCTTTTCCTCTTAGATTAATTATCTTTAGCAAATTTGAGTCTGCAACAGTGCTGAAATATTTCCTTCTAAGCTTTCCTGATTTGGGACTTTAAATCAACATTCCTTCTTCACATATTCTTAGATAGATGCTGTATGAAATCCCAGCTCAGACTTCCCTGGCCGTCCAGTGGGTAAGACTTTGCCTTCCAGCACAGGGGTGTGCGCTCGATCCCTGGTCCAGGAGCTAGGATCCCACATGCCTTGTGGCAAAAAACCCCCCAAACACAAAACAGAAGCAATATGGTAGCAAATTCAATAAAGACTTAAAAAAAAGAATGAGTCTCAGCTTAGTTCCCAAGAAGACTGTTACTATGTCATCAGTGTTTTACAGAGCGAGCCATGCAGTATATACTAGGTGGATCCTGCCCTTCAGACTCTCACTAGGGATGCTGCGGTATAATGTCAGACAATCCAAGGACGTGGGCTCTGCCGTCTCAAGAGCCAACAGAGGAAGGGAACCTAAGGCCATGTGCTACCATCCACAAAGGTCACCATGGTGACATAGGGAAAGATCTCACACGGGCCTCTGTTTCCCTCACTGAGTGCCAGGCTTGGTATGCCTTTTAATTCCTTTCCCTGATATATGCAAAATATAAACCAAGACATAAAACTCTCATTTTATAGCTACTTTCAAAATGTTTGGACATACTTGCACATCGTTCCCCCTGTGGAATTGTATTTGAAAGTTGTTTTGTTGTTTGTTTTAGTCGCTAAGTCGTGTCTGACTCTTCTGCAAGTCCGTGGACTGTAGCACTCCAGTTTCCTCTATCCATGGTATTCTCCAGACAAGAGTACTGCGGCGGGTTTGCGTTTTCTCTTCCACTGGACGTTCCAGACCCGGGGACTGAACTTGAGTCTCCTGCATTGCACATGGATTCTTTACCACTGATCCACCAGGGAAAGCCTGAAAGTTATCTTAAATTGCTTTTAAAAAATAGTCCTCTTGTCTTGACCACTTTTTGTGTCAAGTAAGGTTTAGGGCAACTGATGCCACAGAAACTCATATTTGGGACAAAAAGAAATAAAACTCTAGAAGCTAAATTCTGCAGTTTTAAAAAGAGCCCAACCTGAACCTTTCTCTGCCTGCATTTGAAAACTGTACCAAAATACGGCGCTCTTCTGCACAGGGGAGCTTTCTGTTACTGGTCTCCAGCCTGCCTGAGCAAACCATCTGCATGACACGGGAGGCCAAGCTGCCTAACGCTTTTGACAGATCCTCTAACAGATATGCTCTCACATGGATCCTCCTTTCCTTTGCTCTGAGGGTAGCTTTAGGCTGCAGGAAATAAAGCCTGAAATGATATAACTGGAATATTGGTTGTGAGACTCTTTGATCTAACAAAGTCCCTTTGTAGTCAAATAAAACAACTCAGGCTCATTTTAAGTGAGAGGAACCTAAGCTTTCTCATGCACTAACTCCCACCTATCCCAGTGAGATGCTAGAAATATTTTCACTTTGAGTTTCTGGAACCAATCCTGACTTTAAGACAAAGTAACCTCATTGTAGAGACCTGGCAAAAAATGACTGTGCTTGTAATTTCCTGGATCTTTCCCTGGAAAGATTTTTTTTCCCTTGGTTGATAAGTTTGGGAGAGTAAACTAGAAACCTGAACAACTAGGTCACGTGGGATGCACTTATGAAGGTATAATATTTATCTTTAGGCCCAGACAGTTATGCAAATGTTTGGCACTATATTCTCCCCACATAAATATAGACATCAAAAATAAGTTATGGCACATTTCAAAACAGCGCACACATCAGATATTACCAGTGGGGTGACCCTGGCACACAAGGAAAAACCTCTGCCCATCATGAATCCATGGCTTGAACTGGCAGGGCCTGTGCTCAGAGGGAAGGCTGACCTGTTTTTATTACTCAGAAGAAATGAACTGTTACCTTTTACAGATGCATGTTTTAACAGGGGCTCAACAGAGGGGCAGACCTATGCACTGAAGTGGAGGCAACATTCCACAACCCCAATAAAGGATAAAGGATAAAGCCATATGTACCCTCATTTATTTTCTGACTTTGCTTTCTCCAATGACTGAGTATCCTCAGCATTATAAATTACATTAATATTTCTGAACAAACATAAGATTGATCGGTGTGTGGGATTTACACATATTTTCTTATGATCTAAAGGAGTTGAATGCTCCATGTTAAATGCAAACTACTGAAGTATGAGAGATGTATCCAAACAATACATGTCTAATGAAGACTATCCATCACCTTTCAGATCAAAATTAATGTCTGTGCAACCAATCTGCAAGCCTATAATATTTTAGAATCCTTTTCAGTGCTAAGCCCTACTTCACTCTAGCATTTGTTCTTATTTACTATATTCTTAATAAGCAGTACTTCATTCTTCATGTTTCAAATAATCACTAATAAAAAAAAAAAAAAACCATGAGAGTTTACTCTATAACTCAAGGAAAGGCAAGGGACTATGTCTTTCTTCCTCTGAAGAGGTTTTTCATGCTAATATCCAAAGATTACTCAACAGTTCCATGGACCTTCCAAGCACTAACAGCAAATGTTCATGTACTCAATATTCATATTCAATGTGACACTTGAATTAAGCTAATTTATTCAGCACAAACATGACCTTGAATTATAGCATAATATTTTAATGTTGTGCTTAGGAACTTAAACCACTGGGAAGAATTTTAATTAGGGGATAAGAAAAGGCACTTAGTTTGGTTCATTGACTTGTTGCTGTTCAGGAAATAATTGGCACTGTTTGCACACTGTGTGGAGGGTTTCACATTAAAGAATCATTTGAACAAATGGATCAAGCTATATTTTAGAGTGGGAGTAAGTGAGTCTGAGATTCTTAGTTCTCTTGCTCATCCATGAATGAAATTAAACAATGCAGAAGGTTTAAAAAACCCTCTGTTTGAAAGCATATCTTTGGTAGAGATCCAATATTTTGCTGTTGTTTTTTTGTTCCTTCTATCATTTTCAGGACATTCATATTCAATAAACTGTTGAAAAGGAGTCCACAGGTCTCACTGTTATTTTCAGCCTACTCATTCATTCAGAAATATTTTAAAGCTGTTTTAGGGTCTCCTCAGTACTGTCAGTAGAGTTTTATTGTTTTGGAGCATGGTAGTTAACCAGACCATCTTACCTGTCTCCTGAGAAATGTATATGCAGGCCAAGAATTAACAGTTAGAATTGGACATGGAACAACAGACTAGTTCAAAATGGGGAAAGGAGTATCACAAGGCTGTGTATTGTCGCCATGCTTATTTAACTTTTATGCAGTATACTTCATGGGGAATTCTGGGCTCTAGAATCACAAGCTGGAATCAAGATTGTTGGGAGAGAAATCAACAACCTAAGATATGCAGATGTGCAGATGATACCACATTAATGGCAGAAAGCAAAAAGGAGCTAAAGAGCCTTTTGATGAAAGTGAAACAGGAGAGTGAAAAAGCTGACTTGCAATTCAACATTCAAAGAGCTAAGATCATGGCAGCCAGTCCCATCATTTCATGGCAAATAGATGGGAAAAAAGTAGAAACAGTGACAGATTTCATTTTCTTGGGCTTCAAAATCACTGCAGATGGTGACTGCAGCCATGAAACTAAAAGACGCTTGCTCTTTGTGGGGAAAGCTATGACAAACCTAAACAGTGTATTTAAAAAGCAGGGATATTGCTTTGCTGACAAAGGTCCATAATAGCCAAAGCTATGGTTTTCCCAGTAGTCATGTGTGGATATGAGAGCTGGATCACAAAGAACACTGAGCACCCAAGAACTGATGCTTTTGAACTGTGGTGTTGGAGAAGACTCTTGAGAGTCCCTGGGACCTCAAGGAGATCAAACCAGTCAATCTTAAAGGAGATAAAACCCTGAATAGCAAGTGGAAGGTTTTTGTTGAAGCTGAAGTTCCTATACTTTGGCCACCTGATTCAAAGAACCGACTCATTGGAAAAACCCTGATGCTGGGAAAGATTGAAGGCAGGAGGAGAAGGGGATGATGGAGGATGAGATGGTTGGATGGCATCACTGACTCAATGGACATAGTTTGAGCAAACTCTGGGAGATAGTGGAGTACAGAGGAGCCTGGCGTGCTGCAGTCCATGGGGTCACAGAGTTGGACAGGACTTAGCGACTGAACAATAGGTGAGCAAGGCATAGCCCAGTCTGCCAGAGGCTTTCACCCTATAGGGAGAGACTGACATAAACAGGCATTAAAAAGCAGTCTCACATCTGAGATAATGGGTGAGCCACGTTGCTGTGTTCATCTCAATATATCCCAAATAAGGTAAAGTAGTGCATCCAAGATTATTTCAAATATCCTACTGATTGTGGGTTTTAAAATAATTATTAACACTATGCTTATTATAGAATAAAGTGTAAATCTAGAAAAACACTAGAGAAGGCAATGGCAATCCACTCCAGTACTCTTGCCTGGAAAATTCCATGGATGGAGGAGCCTGGTAGGCTGCAGTCCATGGGGTCGTGAAGAGTCGGACACGACTGAGCGACTTCACTTTCACTTTTCACTTTCATGCATTGGAGAAAGAAATGGCAACCCACTCCAGTGTTCTTGCCTGGAGAATCCCAAGGACCAGGGTGCCTGGTGGGCTGCTGTCTATGGGGTCACACACAGCTGGACACGACTGAAGTGACTTGGCGGCGGCAGCAGCAGCAGCAGCTAGAAAAACACTGGAGCTGCATCATAAATGTAGATAACTCATATAAATTCAACCATTCCTTTTTACCATCCTTTTTAGTTCTCACTAATATTTTCTTTTTGTTGTTGTTGTACATAAAAATTAGGTATTTTATTTATTTATTTTTATTTTTACTTTATTTTACTTTACAATACTGTATTGGTTTTGCCATACATTGACATGAATCCGCCACGGGTGTACATGAGTTGCCAATCATCAACCCCCCTCCCACTTCCCACCCCATATCATCTCTCTGGATTATCCCCATGCACCAGTCCCAAGCATCCTGCATCCTGTATCGAACATAGACTGGCGATTCGTTTCTTACCTGATAGTATACATGTTTCAATGCCATTCTCCCAAATCATCCCACCATCTCCCTCTTCCTCTCCCTCAGAGTCCAAAAGTCCGTTCTAAACATCTAAGTCTCTTTTGCTGTCTCACATACAGGGTCATCATTACCATCTTTCTAAATTCCATATATATGTGTTAGTATACTGTATTGGTGTTTTACTTTCTGGCTTACTTCGCTCTGTATAATCGGCTCCAGTTTCATCCATCTCATTAGAACTGATTCAAATGTATTCTTTTTAATGGCTGAGTAATACTCCATTGTGTATATGTACCACAGCTTTCTTATCCATTCATCTGCTGATGGACATCTAGGTTGTTTCCATGTCCTGGCTATTATAAACAGTGCTGCGATGAACATTGGGGTACACGTGTCTCTTTCAATTCTGGTTTCCTTGGTGTGTATGCCCAGCAGTGGGATTGCTGGGTCATAAGGCAGTTCTGTTTGTAATTTTTTAAGGAATCTCCACACTGTTCTCCATAGTGGCTGTACTAGTTTGCATTCCCACCAACAGTGTAAGAGGGTTCCCTTTTCTCCACACCTTCTCCAGCATTTATTGCTTGTAGACTTTTGGATCACAGCCATTTTGACTGGTGTGAAATGGTACCTCATTGTGGTCTTGATTTGCATTTCTCTGATAATGAGTGATGTTGAGCATCTTTTCATGTGTTTGTTAGCCATCCATATGTCTTTTTTGGAGAAATGTCTATTTAGTTCTTTGGCCCATTTTTTGATTGGGTCGTTTATTTTTCTGGAATTGAGCTGCATAAGTTGCTTGTATATTTTTGAGATTAGTTGTTTGTCAGTTGCTTCATTTGCTATTATTTTCTCTCATTCTGAAGGCTGTCTTTTCACCTTGCTTATAGTTTCCTTTGTTGTGCAGAAGCTTTTAATTTTAATTAGATCCCATTTGTTTATTTTTGCTTTTATTTCCAGTATTCTGGGAGGTGGATCATAGAGGATCATGCTGTGATGTATGTCGGAGAGTGTTTTGCCTATGTTCTCCTCTAGGAGTTTTATAGTTTCTGGTCTTACGTTTAGATCTTTAATCCATTTTGAGTTTATTTTTGTGTGTAGTTCTCACAAATATTTTCTTTGACTTCCAATCTAGAGGGAGAAACCAAACTCTTCAAAGGGCCTCATTCCCAACACTAAGAAAACTCTCTTTCAGTGCTTTTGCTATTGAGATAGTTTTACATTAATCTGTGAGATTATTTGATTAATGTCTACTCCCTATGCTATGTTATCAAGCAGGGGCCCAGTCTTTTTTTTTTTCAATTTACTTTTGGGTTCAGAGTGCCTTGCAAAGTGCTTGTCTCATAGAGGCTATTTAGTATTTGTTGGATGAGTAGATAAACAAATATATAAAAGAGGGGTACAGAGGTAGAACCCTGGAGCAGAAATCATGGTGACCTAGACTGGAGAAGTGACATTGGAACTGTGGAGGCATGGATGGATTTAAGAGATAGGAAGGAATGCAGAACTCGGTTATTGATTAAGTGTATGGAGTGAGGGAGAAAAAAGCGACAAGGGTGACATGCAGATATCTGGCTTGAGTAATTGGCAGGATGGCAGTGTCCTTCCTCGAGACAGACAGATAAATCATATCCCAGTGCACTAAAAAGACTTGCAGATGTGATCAAAGCACAGCTGTCAGTAACTGGTGAGAAATGAAAGAAAGTGAGAGCCGTACTGAAACACAGGGATCAGATATGTTTTGAAGAGCCTTCTGGGAGAATTACTAAGAAACTCTGCAGCTTGATTTAGTCAGACATTTAATAAATCCACTTGTATTAATTTCCTAGGGCTGACATAACAAATGACCACAAACTTGGTAGCTTAAAACAACAGAAACTTATTCTCCCACAGTTCTAGAGGCTAGAAGTCTGAAATCAAGGTGTTGGCAGAACCGTTGTCACTCTGCAGGCTCTAGGGAGAAACTTTCCATGCCTTTTCCTGCTCTGGAGCCTTGTGGCAGCGTGACTCCAATCTCAGCCTCTACATGCATCTCCTTTCTCTGAGTGTCTTCTTAGAAAGACACCAGTCGTTGGATTTGGTCTGGACAAAGACACCAGTCATTGGATTAGAGCTCTAAGCTCTGATACTTTGGCCACCTGATGTGAAAAGCTGACTCACCAGAAAAGGCCCTGATGCTGGGAAAGATTGAGAGCAAAAGAGAAGGGGGCAGAGGAGGATGAGATGGTTGAATAGCATCATCGACTTGACGGACATGAGTTTGAGCATAATGCTGGAGATAGTGAAGGGTAAGGAAGCCTAGTGTGCTGTAGTTTGGGGGGTCTCAAAGAGCTGTATACAACTTAGCAACTGAACAAAAATCCAATGTGACCTCATCTTGACATAATGACTTCTGCGAAGATCCTGTCTACAAATTAGGTCACATTCTCAGGTTTTACATGGACAGAGATTCTGTGGGGACAGAATTTAGTCTACTGCATCATTCAACCTATTTCTGTGAACTGGAATTGCTAACTGATGTATTTGTCAATTATTTTTAGTGATAATTCAATCACAAATGTTTATTATTTTTACCTGACAGATGGAAAAAGAATGTGTGTAGTAAAATGTAAGGAAGCCTCTTTAAAAGCTCTTTATTGGCTATGTGGCTTGGGCAAGATACACATTCAAAGTTCAGACTAGGTAACTATAAATCTCTGCATTCAAATAGCTAGAGATTCTGAACTAAATATAACAAAGAGCATTTTAACTACATAGCTGAATTCATAAACAAGAGAAATTGCATAGGGCCATAAATGAAGAGGAAAGAGAAAGAGGTTAAGTAGGTGAGCCCAGAAGCCCAGGGTATGGTTGTCTGAATCAAGCAGATAATCAAGCTTGGTAAAAGAAGGGCTTAGAAAAGAAGATGAAATTTTCAGGCATAGGAGGCAGGCTGTTAAAACTGAGACCTCTCCCTGCCCCCTACATCCATTCATCTCAGGTCATCAAAGCTGCTACACTTTAACTGAAAAGGTAGATTTAAAAAAAGAGAGAAAAAAAAAAACCCTCAACAAAGTCTCCATTTGGGGTAGCAAAAAATTGTCCCTGAAAATTTACAATAACAACCCTAAATCTTCTGTGGGTTGAAGTGGTCTGAGAAATTGATATGGAATTGGTCAGCGATGACCCTCAGGTACCTAGAAGAGGCAATAAAAAACATATTCTGTACAGACAGTATTTCAATGCAGGCTATGAAGAAGTCCCCAAGATAAAGTCTTACTGAAGATTAATTTATAATAAAAAATGTGAAACTATCAGGGAAACAGTCAACTATGAATAAGAATGAAAAGATACTCAAAAAATGACATTAGACTCCTAAACCCTTTAGATAATGACATAATGCAATAGAAGCTATAAAATACATATTCTATAGATACAATTTGAAATTTAAGAAGAGTTTTATAATATATAAAAATTGTGAGTATACTATAGAGAATTCCCATAGACTGTATACTATATCCTCTACTAACAATATCTTACATCTCCTCGGTATTGATGTTGACCTTGATCACCTGGCTGAGACAGTGTCTGTCGGGTTTCTTCAACTGGAAAATTGTAAAACTCTTTTTTTTCTCCTTTTCACACTCTCCTCTTTAGGAGGATATAATTGTATACAGAGCCCATTAGGAAGTGAAAAGTTACATTCTACCCTTTAAGAGCAGATCACTCTTTTGCATGGAAAATTTGTTCTCCCTCATTTATTTATTCATTCATTAAATTATATCAGTCTTGACTCACAGATATTTAATCTATAATTTATGTTATAAACAAATATGGTTTTATTTCTTCTTTTGCTCTAATTCTTCTAGCTTTGGCAATTGGATGCTCTTTCAGCTGATTCTGTGTCCCTTTGGCATACTCCTATATGGGGCCTCTGTTCATTTTTTTAAAATCAAGTTCTTCATTTTTGGTACTGCAAATGCTCCAGTATTTCTTATGTTTTTCCTGCCCCAGTCCTAGAATCAGCCCTTTCTCTGAGAAGCCTTGGTTTCTTCAGTTGCAAATGACACTAGAAATCAAGATCTTGATGGTAGGTGGGTTCATTACTCTTGGGCTGTCTTTGCTTCTAGATTTTTCAGTTAACAGAACAAAGAAATACATGTACACTTACCTATGCACAGACACTACCAACAAATATTTATATGTTAATCTCTGCAACCACATAAAGCTAACAATGTGCTCACACTGATGCTTCCACGTCTAAACCATTGCCACAGAGATCACTCTTGTTTCCTCCTTTCAAATAGTTATCCATATCTGGCGAGCACACATACGGTGATATCAGAATTAGTAACCTGTATCCAGTGTTCTCGCCTGGAGAATCCCAGGGATGAGGGAGCCTAGCGGGCTGCCATCTATGGGGTCGTACAGAGTCGGACACGATTGAAGTGACTTAGCAGCAGCAGCAGCAGCAGCAACATCCCCCTGGGAAACAGTTGTATCAAGTAAGATTCAAGGCTCATGTAGTTTCTTTAGCTAAAATACATACTTTAAATGACTACATAAGTAAATATATTAGCATATAATAAAAGAACAGGACATCATAAAATACACTGTTTTGAAAAAAATCAAATACAAATTCTAGAAATTAAAAAATAGTCAATGAAATTAAAAACCTATTGTGTGCATTCAACAGCATAGTAAACTCAGATTAAAAGAGAATCAGAAATGAAAAATAAAAGAGAAGTTCAATGACATCATGGATAGAATAAGAAAATTTGCTATATGTTTATTAGGGGCTTCAGAAAGAAAGTACAGTGAGAACAAGAAAGAAAATACCTTACATTATAGTAAAGACTTTGCCCAGGATTTATGAAATAGATGACTTCTCAGAAAATGTAAGCACATTGCAAGCAAAATTCATAAAAAGTAAGCTTCACCTTGACACACCATCGTAAAGCTGAGAAATACCTAGGGGAAAAAACCTTAAATGCAATCAGAGAAAAATACACTTTACTTACGAAAGAAAGGAATTGTCCATCAACCATCTTTTCAACAACAGTGATAGAAATCAAAATACAATGGGAAAGATTTTCAAAGTGCTGAGATGAATAACTGTCAATGCAAAACTCTACACTTCAATGTGAGGTCAAAATAAATACATTTTCAAATAAAAACTGAAGTGGCTCTCCATGAATAGATTATTGTTGGAAATGAGTCTACAAAATTTACTTCTTTTAAGTGAATTTACAAAATGTACTTCAGGAAGAAATTGAACCCAGAATGAGGAATAGTGAAGAAAAGATATAAGTATGGGCATTTACAACACAAACATTAACCCAACAGTCTCCTCTGTCTTCCAATGGAGGAGGTCTTCCCACGTGGCACAGGGGTAAGGAATCCGCCTGCCAGTGCAGGAGACAGAGGGGCGAGGGTTCAATCCCTGCGTCAGGAAGATCCACTGGAGGAGGGCATTGACTACACACTCCAGTATTTTTGCCTGGAGACTCCCAGGATACAGGAGCCTGGCCGGTTACCATCCACTGGGTGGCAAAGAGTCAGACACTACTGAAGTGACTTAGCACCCAGGCACGCATGTCAAATAGAGAAGATTGTCTAACGTTCAAACATTGAGGAAACACAGAGGAATAAAGTAAATGTGATCTACGCAATAGGAGATGAAGAAACAGTAAGTAAACAAGACACAAAATAAGATGGTATAATTAAATACAAGTATTTCATGGTAACACTACAATTAAAAGGATTTAAATTAACAGTTAAAAAATACAGATTATCAGAGTGAAATTAAAGAAAAGCAACTACTTATAGGTTACAGGAGACTCATCTAACTCATAAGGATACAGAAGAAAATGAAATTTAAATGATAGAAAACTTAAACCATAAAAATACCATCCCTTTGTATCTGAGGACTCTGTATGTGTGGATTCAGGGAGCTGACTGTACTATAGCATTTTATATAAGAGACTTGGTCATCTGCAGATATTGGTATCCATGGTGAGCCCTGGAATCAAAACCCTGCAGATACTGAGGGAGAAGGATGACCATACTACCTGAAAGAAAGGTGATACAACTATATAAATGCTAGACAAAATCTGTTACAGCAAAGAGGGGGCATTCAGGATAAGAAATGATGAATCATGCCTTATGTGTATATCTAATTTAAAAATACAAAGTGTATTGTGTATAAAATATTATACATATATTTAATATATTTTACTTACATTTTAATACACATACATTATATATAGTATATATATATGACATATAAAATTTGATAAATCCATTATCATACTAGATTTCTCTCATAATTGGTAGTAACAGGTAACATTTATTAAGATTTTACTGTGTCATATACTGTTCTAATTGCTTAATATGGGTCAATATATTTAATAGTCATAACTTCATAGACATATGTTGTTTTATAATAACTTTGTACTACTTTAAAGTAATAATTTTATACAGTAGATATTAGTCATTTCACTTTGTAGATAAGGAACCTGAGGCATATAGGGACTAATATAGACCATGTTATATGACATGATTAAATTAAAAGTCAATAATTAAAAACTGGGCTTCCCTGGTGGCTCACTGGTAACTATCTGCCTGCCAATACAGGAGACATGGGTTTGATCCCTAGGTCGGGAAGACCCCCTGGAGAAAGAAATGGCAACCCATTCCAATATTCTTGCCTGGGAAATCTCATGGACAGAGGAGCCTGAGGACTAGAGTCCATGGGTCACAAAAAGAGTTGGACACAAATTAGCAATGAAACAACAACAACAAATTAAAAACCATTGCCAATACAATTGGGTTTTTTAAATACATATTGCTAAGAAATATGTAGATTAAAGAAGGAATCATAGAATTTAAAAATATTTAGATGGAAATGAAAATGCTATCAAAATATATATGACCACATATACTATATGTAAAACTGTTACATCAAAACTGATTGCAAAAATACATTCTAAGAAAATCACTGAAACTCTTCATATAAAAGAAAAAAACCTAAAAATTAAATAAGCTAGAAAATATCCAGCAAACTAAACTAAAGAGTTAATGAGCATGTCATGAAATCCAAAAGCTTTAAAGACAAATAAAATGGTTAAAGCTGTCAAGATTGATCAAGAAAAAAAGGAAAGATATTTAGATATTACACCCGTGGTGGATTCATGTCAATGTATGGCAAAACCAATACAGAATTGTAAAGTAAAATAAAAAATAAATTTAAAAAAATCGTTAGAAAAGGTATTAACAATTTAGGACAATAACTTGGAAATTTGGATGTAATGGGTAATTTCATAAAAATATTAATACTAAATATATTTAATGATAAATAGAAAACCAAAATAGACCTCTGATAATTAAACAAAATATGTAAGTTTTAAAAAATTCTCCAATCATCTTCCTTTCAAAATGCACCAGATCTAGATGCCATTTTAGGTGAGTTTTCCCAAAGGTTAAATCTCAAACTCATATACAGTTTTCCCCAGAGGATAGAGGAAGAAACACTTTTAACTTATTCATGAAGTAATATGTCATTAATAATTTGGTTCTCTTCTTTTTGGAAACATGAGAAATCTAAAAAAATTTTTTAATAGAAAATAATTTAGTAAAAATTATAAACATTAATTAATTAATGGATTTTAAGCACATAACAAATAAATAAAATAAATAAAACTATTTTTTAAAAATCTAGGATTCAATCTAAAAAACATTTGTAAGGCTCTTAAAAAGAAAGTATGGAATTCATGAAATAGATAAAAACAAGCCATATTAAATTTAGAGAGAAAGCACTGAAGAATTGATGCTTTTGAACTGTGGGGTTGGAGGAGACTCTTGAGAGTCCCTTGCACTGCAAGGGGATCCAACGAGTCAGTCCTAAAGGAAATCAGTCCTGAATATACATTGGAAGGGCTGATGCTGAAGCTGAAGCTCCAATACTTTGGCCACCTGATGGGAAGAACTGACTCACTGAAAAAGACCCTGCTGCTGGGAAAGATTGAAGGCAGGAGGAGAAGGGGATGACAGAGGATGAGATGGTTGGATGGCATCACTGATGCAATGGACATGAGTTTGAGCAAGCTTTGGTACCAGGGACCCGCCCTGGTTGGATCCAGTGATTCCCTCAGGAGGAACGGCATTGGCGGTTGAGATTTATTTAGAGATATATAGAGAGATAAGAAAGAATATTGTAGTTAAGAAAATAGAGGAGAGAAAGAGGCTGATATTCCTTGGTTTACACAGAAAGCCAATAAAGCCCCAAGACAACGGACTTGCACCATTCACGTAGGCCGCAGGCGCCCTCCCGGTCTCCTGAGGGAGTGAAGACACAGAGCGCCTTCCCATTCAGGTCCTAGAAGCCCAGGAAAATAAGTGAACATGGAGGGCCCCTGTGCTCCAAGGGATCAGCCTGAAAAAGAGTAAGAGAGAGAAAGAAAGAAAGAAAGAATGACACAGGGGAACCAGGCTTTCATGGAAATGGTCCATCTCTTTATTTTTCAGGGAAGCTTTTATACTTTAAGTTGTACATAGAGATAAATGTAAGAAGCAGAGTCACACAGGGTCAGCTGCTCTGACCCTTATCTAAAGACAGAATGTTCTTTGCATACCTTTGTTCTTACAAGGGTCTTACGTTTATTTACAATATCTTCTGGTCTGGAGACCAATTAACATTTTATGGCCTCATCTTTCTATTGATAAAGGTTAGTCAATCAGAAAACTTGTTTTCCCTTAAGATTTGCTTAGTCTTAAGATAGTGATAAAGTTACATTCTTACATAGCAAGGATACAATGATTTATAACAAAGAAAGAGGAGTACAGTGATTTATAACAAAGAGAAAATTCATTAATTCAAAAGTCTAGTATTGCTAACATCAAAACTACTATATTTCTTTTTCTACATTCCAATTACATTGATTAACATACTCCCAGGTGCCTAAGGGTATGGAGGCCTGGCGGCAATCATTAACTCAGCAATGAAACCCTTCATCAACATGATTTTTATCTTTAGAAAAGCCCTATGTTAACTAAGACTTTCAAAATACTCCAAACTCTCTGTGCTGTTTATGGTTGAGAGATTGTGAACAATCATGTGCGTAGTAGCAAGAGTGTGGACAAACCTGTCACAGAAGCTAGACTGCCAGCAGAGAGGTTTGAGCTGAGACACTCCTTTTATATGCAGGAGACTATTAACTGGAGCTCTAAGTTAATTTTCCGGAGAAAGGTGGTCAGGGATAGCCACTGTTAATGTCAGAAGAGTGTAGTATAACAGACAGATTTTGGTTTCCGGGGTAGATGCTCGAGCAGATCCAGGGGGCCCGTTGAGTCCTGACCCGCCTTGCTCGTCAGGCCTCTTCCAAATGACCTTGTCATGGGTGGGGTAGGGGAGTCCCTCGGGTCCTGATCTGCCTTTGCCCATCAGGTCCCTTCCTCATGACCTTTGCCATGGGTGGGATATCCCGTGCTGGCTCCTGGCACTTTGGGAGTTGGTGATGGACTGGGAAGCCTGGTGTGCTGCAGTCCATGGCGTTGCAAAGAGTCAGACATGACTGAGTGATTGAACTGAACTGAATTGCTCATATTTATGGCTAGGGAGACCGTATTATGAATTTATTATTCTTAAAATTAAATCAGAACATTAAGTACAATTTCAGTAAAAACATACAAAGGATTGAGTTCTTTGAAATCAAGTCAGTAAATATAAGGAAGAACAAATGTAAAGATCAGTCACGGCAAATGTGATGGGTCTTACTTACAGAGTTTAGTAAGATTGTGTGATATGTATGTGGATATATATGTATATGTAACTATGACATGTATGGAAAGATAAATAGATGACTTTAGGAGAATAAAGAGCACAGAAACAGACTCATCATGTATGAAAACTTCGATTATAACATAGGTTGCCTACAAAGCAGTGGGAAGAAAATAGATTATTTAATAAATATCTATGAAAACACTGGAAAGGAAGTCAACAAACTGGAAAGACATGACATTAGAACTCTACTTTTTGCCCTCTGTACAAATGACTTCCAAATGGACTGAAGACATAATGAAAAACCAAACTTAATAAATAGAACTCTCAAGGTACAAGATATAATTTCTTGGTAAACAACTAGAACAGAACATTTAAAATAATGGTAAATTTGACTCCATTAAAATTTAAACCTTCTATGTGGCCAAGACCTACAAAGTGAAAGATAAACCACAGATTTGGAGAAAATATTTATAATGCATATAACCAAGAATTAATATTTAAATGCACATGTAATGACTGTAAGTAAAAAAATTTAAAAGACAAACCACCAGAAGGAAATTAGAAAAACAGATAGAACATTTCTTAAAGAGAAGAACCAATGTCTGATAAGCAATAATATTCAGTCAAGGACAAAGGAAACCATAAAGTTATACCATGTTACTCCAACAGATTGGCAAATACTAAAAGACTGAACATACAAAGTGTTGGCAAGAATATGGAATAATGGGAGCTCTCGAACTTTACTAGTGGGTGTAAAAAAATGTATAACCACTTTGGATTTGGCAATGTCTAGGCGCTAGCAGTAGGGCTTCCCTGATGGCGCAGACGGTAAAGAATCTACCCACCATGCTGGAGACCCGGGTTTATTCCCTGGGTAGGGAAGATCCTTTGGAGGAGGAAATGGCAACCCACTCCAGGATTTTTGCCTGGAGAATTCCATGGACAGAGGAGCCTGGCGGGCTACAGTCATGGGTCACACACAGAGTCAAATACAACTGAGTGACTAATACACACACAGGAGTTAACTGTGGTGTATACCCTCAACAAAGCCATTCCTCTAGGTTCATATTTTAGATTAGAACCATTCACACATGTGTAATGTGATACTTGCATAAGAATATTCACTGCAGCATCATTTGTAAAAACACAATATAGAATGCAACCTAAGTACCCATTAACAGAAAAATAGAAAGACAAAGTTGATACTGCATACGAAGTCATATTAAAATTATAATGGATATACCAATGTTCCATGTTTTAGAAGATGTATTTAAAAGATCTAATGTTTAGTGAAAACAAAGAAAATTGCAAAATGGCATTTAGTTTGAATATGTGCAAAACTCATTTTATGTAGTCCATTATGCTGACTTACATAATAAGTTCACATAAATATGCCTGGCAATAACACAAATCAAATTCAGGATACTTTTTGGATTTAAAGGGGAATTAATCACATCTGTTATATTTTACTTTTTAATGAAAATATTTCAACTCATGTTCTTACAAAGCTATGAACCATGTATAACTTATATACTTTTTTGGTAAAGAAATACTTTGTAAAAGGGGAAAAAATATTCTTTGAAGTATTTCACAATAAAATATTTTAAAGGAAAAAATAATGCTTATTAAATGAATATAGCAATGAGTAATGCGGGCTTGGAGTATGGATAGGATTTTGCGGGGTTGAGAAGGAGAAAGAATTCCAGATGAGATTCTGAACAAGGGCAAAGGCACAGTGGCAGGGACAAGCAGGCGAGAGGAGAAATCCCAAGCTCTGAGAGTGTGCACAGTGGCAGAGGGCAGGGCCTTTAGAGTCGGGGACAGGCTTGCTTCTGTGCCCAGCTCTAGCGTCTACATCTTGTGGTCATGTGGAAATTGAATCTGGTGTGCAGAAAAGGTCTGAGCCCTGCGCTCAGCCCCCTGAACTCCCCCGACAAGTGGCCATTCTTGTGGCCACGGGGAAGGTGCGGGAGGGTGGAGGAGGGAGGCAAAAGCAGCTTGGGGCCAGATCCTCATCCTTGATCCTGAAGACAGTGGAAAGCCACTGGCGGCATCTCAGTAAAAGAAGAAGCCGAGGACACCATGGAGGCCACGCAGGGGTGAGGGGGTGGAGACAGGAGACCTTCCTCAAGGGGGCAGTCAGAGTTTCACGACAGAAAGGGAGACAGGGAGGCTGGCCAAGAATGCCAGCGTTTTAAGCCTGAGTGAACGAAAGGTACGGTGCTGTTAGCATGGATAGAAAGGAGCATGGAAAGTTAGTTTCGATGTAAAATCTGTTTCACAAGACATGAAAGAGTTTCACTGGTCCAGTCCAGCCATCAGTAAAGCCTCTGAGTACTCTCATCCTTTCAGCTTTCCATGGCAGGCAGTGCGTCCCTGTGAATGGGTATGACTTAGGTATGGATTTTAAATCTTGACTCTGCTAACATGGTACGAATCTCAACATGTTCATCTGTTGAATGGGGATAATAACACCTAATTTGCAGGAAAGATGAAGTGCATTTTGTTCAGGCCCATGATTCTGCTTAGAAATGTGCACTGGGCCTTAAATCAGAGAGGAGGATGAACTGTTGCCAAAAACTCTAAAGTGAATGGGCTCCCAGCTGATTGCAGGTTTACAGAAAAATGATGAAAATTTCTGGCTTAGACAGTAATGAAGAGGTTCAAAACAGCAATTCTTTCACACAAGGTAGTAATTTAGCTTGAGTAAGTTAAAGCACCGGTGAATAATTGATTGCAAAATATGCATTATGATGTGTATAATTTAGTCAAATAAAAGCTCATGAAAAAGTCAACTTCAAAAAGAGGTGCATTAACTCAGGCTGTTTTTACCTAGAACATCCTTTGAAATTTTAGAACATAAGTGGATTCAGGGAAATTGTCAATTACTTATTTGAGAAGAAATAGTTTTATGTGCATATGAAAATATGTATGCTACATAATTAAATGCTATTATATATTCTATTAGCATAGACACCACATGTCCAATATATTATATTGAATAGTTACCTATTACCTAATAGTTACCTAATAGTCAGTAGAAATAATATTTTTGTAAATACTATATGTGATATGCGTAAGTGCCAAGTGCCTCAGTCATATCTGACTCTTTGCAACCCCATGAACTTCAGCCCACCAGGCTCCTCCAGGTGATTCTCCATGGAGGAGTCCATGGGATTCTCCAGGTGGAGTGGGCTGCCATGCCTCCTCCAGGGGATCCTCTTGACCCAGGGAACAAACCTGTGTCTATTAC
This sequence comes from Oryx dammah, assembly GCF_014754425.2. NCBI lineage: Eukaryota > Metazoa > Chordata > Mammalia > Artiodactyla > Bovidae > Oryx > Oryx dammah. Next base: position 7,245,993 of record NW_024070199.1, on the reverse strand, counting down.
GTCTCCTGCATTGTCAGGCAGGTTCTTTACCCCTAGTGCCACCTGGGAAGCCCACTATATGTGATACAGAAATAGAAATATACTTAAAATAGGCACCATATATGTTATATAACCAGATGGAGTACCTACGTTAGGTAGTACTTATACACAGGCTACTGAACATATAAGCTATATATATCTTTATATCAATATCTCTAGGTGTGCTGTGCTGTGCTTAGTCATTGAGTCGTGTCTGACTCTTTGTGACCCCGGGGACTGTAGCCCGACAGGTTCCTTTGTCCATGGGGATTCTCTAGGCAAGAATACTGAAGTTGGTTGCCATGCCCTCCTCCAGGGTATCTTCCCGACCCAGGGATTGAACCCAGGTCTCCTGCATTGTGGGTGGATTCTTTACCATCTGAGCCACCAGAGATGCCCATCAATACTGGAGTAGGTAGCCTATCCCTTCTCCAGGGGATCTTCCCAAGCAGATTTTTACCAGTTGAGCTACCAGGGAAGCCCCATCTCTATAGATACTATACATTAAAATATCTACTTGGCATATAGAAACCAGTGAAAACATATAAGTAAAAGCATTTTACTTACTTTAAGACATTATATCCACCTTACCACGCATACAAATCCCAATCTGCCAAAAGACTGTAATAGGGAAGAACAAATCTGAATCTATATTAAATCTGTTTCTTTTTCTTTAACCTTTTGCTCTGTTGCCTGGGCTTAGTTATGCTGACTCTGCACTATTTGTAAAAGAATGTTGCCTATTGCCTGAAATACACAAGATAGCCCATTTTAAAGCTCTGATCTTTAAAGGTATAACACTTTTCCATTCATATAGAGATAAAAAGTTGGAAAAGAGAGAATAACATTTATCTTGCTGGAGGTTTACAGGAACATCATGGCCTGATCTACCTGGACATCTGCAAGACCAAAGGATTCTGACATCAGGAAGTTTGCAGCCACTTACAATACACACTCAAAGAGATGGAATACCAGACCACCTTACATGCCTCATGAGAAATCTATATGCAGGTCAAGAAGCAACAGTTAGAACCAAACATTGAACAATAGACTGGTTCCAAATTGGGAAAGGAGTACATCAAGGCTGTATATTGTCACCCTGCTTATTTAACTTCTATGCAGAGTACATCATGAGAAACGGTGGACTGGATGAAGCACAAGCTGGAATCAAGATTGCCAGGAGAAATATCAATAACCTCATATATGCAGATGACACCACCCTTATGGCACAGAGTGAAGAGTAACTAAAGAGCTTCTTGAAGAAAGTGAAAGAGGAGAGTGAAAAAGCTAGCTTAAAACTCAACATTCAAGAAATGAAGATCATGGCATCTGGTCCCATCACTTCATGGCAAACAGATGGGGAAACAGTGGCAACAGTGAGAGACTATTTTCTTGGGCTCCAAAATCACTGCAGATGGTGACTGCAGCCATGAAATTAAAAGATGCTTACTCCTTGGAAGGAAAGTTATGACCAACCTAGATAGCATATTGAAAAGCAGAGACGTTATTTTGCCAACGAAGGTCCGCCTAGTCAAGGCTATGGTTTTTCCTGTGGTCATGTATGGATGTGAGAGTTGGACTGTAAAGAAAGCTGAGCACTGAAGAATTGATGCTTTTGAACTGTGGTGTTGGAGAAGACTCTTGAGAGTCCCTTGGACTGTAAGGAGATCCAACCAGTCCATCCTAGAGGAAATCAGTCCTGAGTATTAATTGGAAGGACTGATGCTGAAGCTGAAACTCCAATATTTTGGCCACTTGATGCAAAGAACCAACTCATTGGAAAAGACCCTGATTCTGGGAAAAATTGAAGGCAGGAGAAGGGGATGACAGAGGATGAGATGGTCGGATGGCATCACCAACTTGATGGACATGAGTCTGAGCAAACTTTGGGAGTTGGTGATGGACAGAGAAGCCTGGAGTGCTGCAGTCCATGGGGTCGCAGAAAGTCGTACATGACTCGGTGACTGAACTGAACGATACCCCTTCCCCTTTTACTATAAAAGAAGCCTGAATTCTAACGGGTAACATGGTTCTTTGAAACATTGGTCTGCTATATTCTCAGTCTGCTGGCTTTCAAATAAAGTAATTATTCCTTGCATCAACAGCTCCTCTCCTGATTTACTAGCCTGTTGTGTGGTGAGGAGAATGAGTTTGGACTGGGTAGCAAGACCAGAAATATATAGAAGAATTACACACTAGGGCTTTTAGTGTTAGATGCTCAGTCGTGTCCAACTGCGATCCCATGGACTGTAGTCTGCCAGGCTCCTCTGTCCACGGGATTCTCTAGGAAAGAATACTGGAGTGGGTTGCCATTTCCTTCTCCACGGGATCTTCCCAACCCAGGAATTGAACCCAGGTCTCCTGCAGTGAAGGCAGATTCTTTATCTTCTGAGTCACCAGGGAAGCCCTCTTAACACATTCCTAATATAAAACTGATTTACTCCCCTCTTCACAATTATTAATTTGCCATGGTTCAAAATCTCCAGTGAACCCCATCTATGGGTCACAAATATTCTGATCAAAACCAAATATTTTTTTTAAGAATATAAACTAGTTCACCGAAAGCAGACTGAAAAAAGTTTTTTTAGTTTATAGATTTTTCATTTATAAATGTTTATTAAACATCAGTAATTTTACAAAGAAAATATTAATAGAGGTTGTTACAAAATTTTTGCAAAATATGTACAAATGTAAAAAGCTTTAATGACTAGCAACTCACTTTATCAAATCAAACCATCCTTTCTACTTTCAGACCTCCTGTAGGAATAATTTACTACCAATCCTGAACTAAAGCACTGACAGAAAAAAAACCAAATTTACAACAGTATCTGATAATGTGCTCAGTTCCTGGAAAGTTATAAAAAGATATACATATAAAAAATCCTAAGCCAGAAATACTTTCATATAGAGCTAATAAAAATCATGTTTTGTTAGGTATAGTATCTGTGAGGTTGTTCAAACTTTCATATTCTTTTATATTTTCTAAAATATCTAAGCCAAAAGAGGCCTTCTCAGATTATTAAAATGCATGAGTTACTGCAAGTGGTACACATTCCTGGGTCATCATAACCTACAGAGTGTTCCAAAGTCCCTTCAGTGGGGGCCTACTTCCCGTCACCTGCACTCTGCTTCTTGGGCTCTGGATCCACTGTGGACACAGAGTCTGGCTTTCTGATGGGTCAAACGTTAATGGCACTGCAGGGTTTTTGTGTTCATGGGTTTCAATTACAGGATCTCTGAATAAGAGACCATAGTTGCGGGGAGCCAGCGTGAGGAACCCCGCCTGTGGCAAAGGTCATGAGGAAGGAGGCTCGGCATATGCAAAGGTGGGATCGAGCCTCAGGGGTCCCCCTGGAAATTCTCGAGCATCTACCCCCAAAACCAGAGTCTGCCTGCTTTACTGTGTTATGCTTTCCACCTACTCTTCTGACATTAACAGGGGGCTGTCCCCCCACCACCTTTTTCTGGAAAAAGTTAATTTAGAGCTTTTAGATAATAAGCCACCTGGACATAATAAGAGTGTTTCAATCCAAAAACCCCTCTGATGGCTTTCTAGCCTGCCTGTCGGACTCTTACAGCTGCGCATGTGATTGTTTGCAGCCTCCTGACTGCAAGAGGCTCAGGAAGCTTAAAACATCCTAGGAATGTAGGGGCTTCTGAGGAGTCAAAATCATTAGAATAGGACTGATTAAGGGTTTCATTTGTTGAGCCAATACTTGTTGCCAAGTTTTCATATCTTTTATTTGTAGATATAGTTGGTATATAGAAAAACCAGGTAGTAGCCCTGATATTAGCAATATTAGATCTTTAAGTTAAGTACTTTCTTTGTTATAACCCACTGCACCTTTGTTCTACAGGAATGTAACTTTATTTAGTATTTTGAGAATGATGAAGATTAAGGAAAAACACTTCAGGGGAAAATGAGTTTTCTGGTTGATAGACATTTATCTAGGAAGAGAGCCATAAAAATGTTAACAGACCTCTTGGCAAGAAGATAATGTAAAGCACCTGAGACCTTTTGTATACGGGAAGGTATGCAAGAGGAAAGCCTAGTCTCAATAAGGGTCAGGACTGCTGCCCCTGCATAACTCTGCATATTCCATTATTTCTTTATGTATAACTTGGGGTATATAAGCTGCTTTTGAAAATAAAGTTGTGGGTCTGGCACCGATGCTTGGCTCCTGTATGTCATTCTTTTCTCCCTATTCTGGCTGAATTCCCATCTGGAGCATGGAGGCTCACCATGTCTACTTATTTACTCTGGCTTCTAAGACCCACGCGGGAGGGAGCCCAAGGCGGGGCACCCTCCACTATTCAAGCAGGCAACAGTGGCCTACGTAGACGGTGCAAGTTCCTTGTCTTGGAACTTTATTGGTTTTCCACGTAAACCAAGTTATTCAGCATCTTTTCTCTACTTATTTTCCTACTACTCTATTTCTTTCTAATCTCCTTCCATATCTTTAATTAAGCAATTAACTCAGACGCTGACTCTGTCCCCATTTCAAATTCCCTGGATCAACCAGGGCTGGACCCCAGCACATAGTAGCTATGCCTTACAGATGGATTGTCAGGTAGAACCACCCAGCTGGAGAAGGCTGAGACCCTTCACCTTGAGCCCCAGACTGCCCCTTCTATGGCAGCATGCAGTCTTGTTTTCTAGACCTGGGTTTGCCATGGAAACTCAGATGATCAACATTCTTAAGAGTCAATGGATGGCAAGGGGTGGTTAGCAGCACTTCCCCACTTTACTATAACTGACATCGTGTCACAAATACCAATATTGTGTGTTTCAAGGTCTTTTCGCTCTCCTCCAGGCGCCTAAGTACTTGAATTTTCAGCACTCCAGTACATAAACAATTACATTTTTGGGTAAGTGGCTAACAATTAGTGAACACTGGCATTGCAGTAGACATGATGGTAAACCCTGGGAATACAAAGATCAATACCATATACAGACTGTGTGAAATTAAAAAAAGAAAAACTCGTAATGTAGAGAGGGAATTAATGCAAGCTAACTGCAATGCAAATGTGACATATACAGTGCTAATGTTGCAAGGAGCGTAATCAAGCACCAGGGGAGCACCAAGGAGGTCACCATGGGAGAGGAGAGAGAGCATGCCGCAGGAGCCTCAAGGAGAGTAACCAAGTCTACCTGGAAGACTTCACAGCACCCCTGAAGGACGGGTCGGGTTTTGATGCGTTAAGAAGGGAGACGTGATTCTGAAGGGCAGCGTGAGTGAAGCATCTGATAGAATTACAGGGCTGGACTGCAGCAGGCAAGGAGAAGGGGCAAAAGATGAGCTGAACAGGTTGCAGGAGACAAGAGACGAGATGAGTATTTTGTGAAGGAAGTTGGCAGGAATGGAATTCCAGCTTCCCTGGTGCGCTTTCATTTTGAAAGCAAGCTGTACTTGTCCCAGACTGACACCGAGTATGCAGGCAGTCCTGCACAACAGCACCCTTTGGATTTGTAGCTTAAAATAAGCGGAGCCATAGAAAGGAGCTGTCAGCAACCCTGACATCGCCTGTCTAGAAAGCGGTGGACTCCTGTCGGGCCTCAGAAAGTAATCACTTTGATGTTAATTGATGCCAATTGGAGAGTATTTACAGTGATTTGGAAGATCAAAGAAGACATTTTAAAAGTAATTTTCGAGATCAGACCACATGACAGTTGTAAGGAAGAAATCGGCGCCCTTGGATTTAATACCTATCACTATTACTCTTACGGTGGAGCTTCCCTGATGGCTCTGTCGTTAAAAAATCCGCCTGCAATGCAGGAGACCTGGGTTCTATCCCTGAGTGGGGGGAAGATCCCATGGAGGAGAGCATGGCAACCCACTCCAGTATTCTTACCCGGAGAATCCCCATGGACAGAGAAGACTGGCAGGCTACAGTCCCTGGGGTCGCAAAGAGTCCGACGTGATTGAGTGATCAAGCGCAGCACTCCTCCCACGGGGTCTGATGGTCACTGAGGTCGTCTCCTCTCCAGGCCCCTTGGTCAGCAGGCAAATGAAGCCCAAGGTCACAGAGGGCATGGAGAACCCTGCTTCTGAGGCCAGGGAGCCAAAGAAACCCCATGACAGAAAGTACCAGAAGCCCCCTCTCATCCTGTTTCACACAAAGGCCTGCAACCACAGGCTTCAAGGGAAAGAAGGCTTAATTTTCTTGCCAGAAAGCCAGTGATATGATAGCGGCTTCAAAAAGACAGCTCTATCCTCTCCCACTGCATTTTCCAAATGAAAAAGCCAGGACTCATCAGCACCATATTTCCAGAGTCCATACATATGCATTCATATACGATATATGTCTTTTTCCTTCTGACTTACTTTACTCTGTGTAACAGGCTGTAGGTTCATCTACGTCATGAGAACTGACTCAAATGTGTTCCTTTTTGTGGACGAGTAATATTCCATTGTATATATGTGCCGCACTTCTTTATCCATTCATCCCTCAATGATGAACCTGTCTGCAGGGAAGCAATGGAGAAGCAGATATGGAGAACAGAATTGTGGACACAGTGGGGGAAGCATAGGGTGGGGCGGATGGAGAGAGTGACAGGGAAATATGCACATTACCATGCGTAAAGTGACAGCCAGTGCGGATTTTTCGTATGACTCTGGGAGCTCACACCAGTGTCCTGTGTCAACCTGGAGGGGTGGGGTCGAGTGAGAGGTGAGACAGAGGTTCAAGACAGAGGGGACGTATGTCTACCTATGCCTGATTCATGTTGATAGATGGCAGAAGCCAACATAATATTGTTAAAGCGATTATCCTTCAATTAAAAAAAAAAAAGGTCAGGGCATGTACTCTGACAAAGAAGATATTCCAACTTGTGATTAATTTTCATAGGAAAACAAAGGGAGAAAATATTTGCAGTGTAAACAGTCCTAAAAAATCCAAGTGGAAAAAGAATGAATTATCTTAGGAGGACACGGATATGGCCACTGCAGCTGTTTCAAGTTGCAGCCCCACTGTTAGAAGGCATAGGAGTGCCAGCCACAGCAAGGCAAAGGTGAGAGGGTGATACTGCCTAAAGAATGCATTCACTACATACTTATTACTGAATAAATTAATAGCTACAGGCTGTGGACCATCTCGGAGAAGGCAATGGCACCCCACTCCAGTACTCTTGCCTGGAAAATCCCAAGGATGGAGGAGCCTGGTAGGCTGTAGTCCATGGGGTCGCTAAGAGTCGGACACGACTGTGTGACTGAACTGAACTGACAGGCAATAGGTGATAGGAAGAACAGATAAACAATCCTGTCCTCGGGTTGTGGAAAGAATTGCAGTCCTGCTCTCAGGCCTTCCTACTCAAAATGTGGGTCCTAAATACCAGCAATGGCCTGCTTGGGGAACTTGTTAGAAATTCAGAAGCTCCAGCCCCACACAGACCTATTAAGTTATCATCTACATTTTAACTAGCTCCCCAGGTGATCCTATGTCCAGTCACACTCATGAGAAATGAGACGCACGGGACACAGAGTCATCTGAAGCTGACCAATCACTGTCTGCAGGCTGTGAGGACAGGTCGTCACAAATCACAGGTTTCGTGAGGAATAAACACAGAGAACAGGGACGGACAGAAGCAATCACAGGCTAGAAGAGATGATCACAGTCAGAGAGGATGTGAGAGACAGAGCAGGCACAGGAACAGAATAAACGAGAACTGGCTAATGCAAGGAAAAGCAGAGACATTACTTTGCCAACTAAGGTCCGTCTAGTCAAGGCTATGGTTTTTCCAGTGGTCATGTATGGATGTGAGAGTTGGACTGTGAAGAAGGCTGAGCGCCGAAGAATTGATGCTTTTGAACTGTGGTGTTGGAGAAGACTCTTGAGAGTCCCTTGGACTGCAAGGAGATCCAACCTGTCCATCCAAAAGGAGATCAGCCCTGGGATTTCTTTGGAAGGAATGATGCTAAAGCTGAAACTCCAGTACTTTGGCCACCTCATGCAAAGAGTTGACTCATTGGAAAAGACGCTGATGCTGGGAGGGACTGGGGGCAGGAGGAGAAGGGGACGACCGAGGATGAGATGGCTGGATGGCATCACGGACTTGATGGACGTGAGTTTGAGTGAACTCCGGGAGATGGTGATGGACAGGGAGGCCTGGCGTGCTGCGATTTATGGGGTCGCAAACAGCTGGACATGACTGAGTGACTGAACTGAACTGATGGACTTCCCTGGTGGCTCAGCTGGTAAAGAATTTGCCTGCAATGTAAGAGTATACACAAATATTTAAAAAAAAAAAAAAGTGAATTGAACATTTTCCTTGGGACTTCCCTGGTCCACTTAAGACGCCAGGATTTGGCAGTAGGGGGCGCAGTTTCCATCTCTGGTCAAGGAATTAAGATCCCGCTTGTCATGTTGTGGGCTTCCCCAGTGTCTCAGATGACAAAGAATCTGCCTACCAATGCAGGAGACCCAGGTTCGATCCCTGTGTCAGGTAGATACCACGGTGAAGGGAACGGCAACCCACTCCAGGATTTTTGCCTGGAGAATCCCACGGACAGAGAAGCCTGGCGGGCTATAGTTCATGGGGGCGCAAAGAGTCGGACACAACTGAGTGACTAACACTTTCACATGCCATGCTGTGCAGCCAAAAAAAAGATTGAAATCAATAAATGACTTTATGGGATTAAAAACACACACACACACAAAACATTTCCCCCGGTGCAAAAATCGAAAGAGAATTCCTCCTCCCTTTTCTTTTAACATTCTTTTTAGAAAACTTGACATTGGAAATGCTTTCTCTATTTCGGATGTATTATATATGTAAATCTTTTTAAAAGCTAAGTAAGCTTCTGGTCAGTTTTGTCTCCTAAGAATGTCTTCCTTCGATGCCTCCTGACATGTCTTTGCAATGTAAGCAAGGGGATGGTACCCTTGCCCCCTGTCTGTGTGGGAGTTTAGTTTAGACACCCAGCTCCAGGTTGTAACTAGCTGCTTTGTCATAAAGTTTTATTTTTCCTTTGGATAAAGATAATTGATATGTATGTAATGGATTGCATTTGCCTGGCTATATACAAAGATGGGGTTTATTTCTGTCTTTGCAACTGTTTCATTCTTATCTATGCTTTTGCAGAGGATTGTTTTGGGCTGGCAGGAGGTTTTATTTTTAAATTATTTCTCCATCACCAATCACAAAAGGCATGAGGATTGGGAGTGTCTTCGCCACCAAAGGTGACAGGTAAATGACTCCCATCACAATCGCAGGGAAAGGCAAGAGAACCAAGGGTGGATTGTTACTTGATTTGTATCTGACAGCTTAGAATGTATAGTGGTAGGTGCTTATTATGTGATCATGCTCAGTCGCTCAGTCATCTCCACCTCTTTACGACCCCATGGACTGTAGCCCGCCAGGCTCCTCATGTCCATGGCCTTTTCAGGCAATACTGGAATCGGTTGCTATTTTCCTCCTCCAGGGGATTTTCTCAACCCAGGGACTGGACCTCATCTCTTACGTCTCCTGCGTTGACAGGCATATTCTTTACCACCAGTGCCACCTGGGCTGCTCATTACATATCTTAAAATGGAATTAGGACGGTGCAACAGTGGAGAAACAGAAACTGTTGTTAAAGCTGAACTGCAAAATCCTGAAAGCATAAATTTCTTAAACCCCTTTTCCTTAAACTAGCAGAGAAAAAGTGATCCATCTAGTTCTAAACATCACAAATGATGATAGTGTGAGAGGAAAACCTGAGCAAGCCTGCCTGTCCCACCAGAGAGACCTTGCCTCCTAAGGCCTGGAATCACTGACTTTCCCCAAGGGAACTGGAGCCCAGGGGGGTGTAACTACTTCCACAGCAGGTCCATCTCCTTTAGAAGATCCCCACAAGCCCACTTACTTCTTCATTCATTCCTATCCCCAACATTTATTGAACACCCTAGGGGAAAAGTTTCAGCCCCTAGTGCTGGATATATAATCTGATTAAAGCTCAAGTCTTACTCTCAAGGAGCTTATGGTTTGTTGAGGAAGAAAAGACCCATAAAGGAAAAGGATTATAGCAGAGGGTGATAAAGGCTGCGACTGGAATTTGCACAGGAAGTGAAAATTCTGAGGATAACCGAGAGCCTGGGGGTGGGGGGGTCTGGGAAGTCTCAGGGAAGCTGGGAGTCCAACCTCTGTAACTGTGGCTCTCACATTTCTTTCCTTTGGTCTGGCAAATTCCTAAAACCTAGATCCTGCAGGTCTCCACTTATGTGGCCTCTACTAGGGAGCCTTCAGGGGCCTCGCGAGGCCAGGATCGGGACCCTCCTTCGTGACCCATGACAGCATTAGTCTTCACTGTTAGTGCCCATTTACCAGTCTCAGCACACTGCGAGCCCCTTCAGGGCGAGGGCTGTGTCTTATCACCTCCGCATCTCTAGCACCTGGCATGGTGCCTGGTGCACAGGTTGTACTTAATAAATACCTGTGACATGAATGAATGTTAGGTGAAAGGCAGTCATCAAGGTAGGAGAGAGAGAGTGGGAGGCAGAGAGAGGCATTTCTGACAGTCCCAGTAGAGAGGCTGGAGAAGGAAATGGCAACACACTCTAGTATTCTTGCCTGGAGAACCCCATGGACAGAGGAGTTGGCAGGAAACAATCCATGCGGTCGCAAACAGTTGGATACGACTGAGCGACTAAGCTCCAGTATGGAGAAGAACATGAACACATGAAGGCAGAAAGCAGGTAAGTATTGTGATTAAAAAATGACAAATATTTTGAAGTTGCTGGACCATACATTGCAAAGGAGATAATGGCAGGAGATAAAAGTGCAAAGCTAAGCAGAGACCCTGCTTCAGTCTCAAGGTAAATGGAGTCAAGTGCCCTTTTCCATTGATCTCTGTTTCTCTTTGGCAGAGTCTCACGGACTGCTCACTGATATCAACGTTTGTCTAATATGAACACGGTACAGACAATTCTCCCTACCACAGAATCCACAGAGATGCAGTATTTATAGCAGTGGAATTCCAAACCAAATACAGCCCCTAACTACAGCCCACTGTGAACCTCTTCTGGCGGACCCTCCACCAGAAAAAGAGCTAGCCACCTGAGAGGGAATTCTCACGCAAACTGGAGCCAGGAATCGGGAACAACATGCAAGCACAAACATCTAATTAGTACCTGACATGTGCCAAGTTGAAGAATGTCTAAGAAGACTGTGCATGGCCCCTAGGAGTTTTCAGCACAAGCTTGTCAATGGGTTAGGTCCACGGTGGTGGAGGATAGGAGGCCAGCGGTGGTTTAGTATCTTTGTATCCCCGTCTGACTCAGTTTTGGTGCTCAGTACCATATAATCCTTACTGAGACCAGCGCTGACCTCAGAGATTGAGAGGAACAATGGAAATCAGCCAGCTCGCTGCACTGGGATGAGGTTTGGATGAAAGGTCAGAGGACCTGAGTTCTGTCCTGTGCTGTGTCTCAAACATTTTCTGTATTCACTAGCAAGTTATTTACTCCGGCTTTTGAGAATGCAATGAGAGCTGGGATGCAGAACTCTAGAATAATAAACAATTATAGCACTTTATTACTTATAAAAATCAGTGCTGAAACTTATCAAGTAGTCACTACAAGCCCATTGAAATACAAAGGCAGAGGGAATACAGAAAAGAAAACTTCCTGTTCCTACCCTCAAGGTTTTTTTTTTTTTTTTTTTTTTTTACTTTAACAGGCAAAGACAGAACTGACACACACAGAATAGAGAGCAATTAAGCACTGATCATTAAAGCAATCTGAGTTCCGACAAGAGAAATCTGAACAAAGGAATCTTTGAGGTAGGCTTCAAACCGAATGGGACAGAATGAATTCATCCTCTTTTATCCTCTCCTTTCTTACTCTTTCCTATTCCTACATTTAAAACAGAGACAACAACTTTCTATACTTATTCATTATAAAAACTCTCAGTAAGCTAAGACTAGAAGGGGACTACCTTAATTTGCCAAAAATCACTTATGAAAAACTGACAGGCAATATTATATCTACTGGTTAAATTCAAGGTTGTCTGCTCTTATCATTTAATTCAACACTCTGCTAGAAGTTCTAACAAGGCAATGAGACAATGGAATTCTCCAGGAGATCTTCCCAACCCAGGGATTGAACCCAGGTCTCCCACATTGCAGGCAGACGCTTTACCATCTGAGCCACCAGGGAAGACTCAATAAAAACAACTAACAGAACCTTAATAATACATGAATTCATCAAGGTTACAGGATACAAGGTCAAGACACAGAAATTAATTGTAGCTTTATATATCAGCTGCAAACTTTTGGAAAATGAAAACAATATAGTAATTCAACAGAGGAATATAAAATATTTAGACATAATTTTAACAAATGTATTTAGTATCTATACACTAAAAATTGCTAAGAAAAACAAAGACTTACATAAAGCAATACATACCATATTCAAGGTTTGGATACAACTCAATAGACAATTATTTTAAATTTATTTAGAGTTCCAAAATAGGAAATACTAATCTACAGTTGAAAAAATTCAGAACACTCTGGAAGGGTAAGACTGAGAAAAGACACAAGGACATTTTCTAAAGCTGTGGAACTAGTTCATGTATTAATAAGAATGGGAAACATATACAGGTACTCACTTGTGAAAAATTGAGGAATTTTATATCCAAGATTTTCATGTTCACTGAATGTAAATTTTACCTGAGTAAATATGCAGTCATACTGAACTCTAGCAAGTTTGCTTTCCACTGTGGTATGGGATAGCAATTATAAAACTACTCTTTGCATATTATAAGCTTGAACAAGTGAGTAAACGTAATAAGAAAATGGGAACCAGGTTTCTCACTAATATGGGTATTCTTATTACTACGCATTTGTGTGTGTTTATACATATTTATATATTATTAAATATGTGTTATGAATAATATGTATATGTACATATATGTATAATCCCTGGATATGTCCATTGAGATAAGCCCGTAACACATCAGTAACGTTGAATCCAGATCTTGATTTATAAATATCATTTTCCAGGACTTCCCTGGTGGTGCAATGGATAAGAATCTGCCTGCAAATGGAGGGGACACAGGTTCAATCCCTAGTCTGGGAAGATTGCCCACACTGTGGAGCCACTAAGCCCGTGTAGCACAACTACTGAGCCCATGCTCACAAGTCCTCGAGTCACAACTCTCGAGCCTGCGAGCTGCACCGGCTGAAGCCTGAGGCTCGGCAGCCAGAGAAGCCAGTGCAGTGAGAAGCTCTCGCACCACGATGAAGAGGAGGCCCTGCTCGCTGCAACTAGTGAAAGCCCGCCCAAAGCAATGAAAACCCAGTGGAGCCAAGATATATATATGTTTTCTATTAAACGGAGCCAAGACCTCTTAAAGAAGTAAATGACTCTAGGAATGAGGGAGGGGAATCACGAGTTGATCCTAGAATATCTTATTTTGCCAGAAAGTAAGGGATTATTCAAGGATATTATGCAGATTTTATAAAGGGACCCCAAGAGAGGGATTGAAGCAGCTCCCACTCAACAGATATGGGACAGTTTAGCCATCAGAATAAATAAATAATGTATATGTACATAAGACAGGATAAACCCAGATTAAGAGACATTCTACCAAATAACTCCTGCTTTCTTGAGAACTCTCAAGATCAAAAAAGATGAAAATGAATGAAGAAATGATTCTATATGAAAGGAAACTACTAAAGGGGTGTGACGAATGAACAAAATGTATGCTCATGGGTTGGCTCCTTAACTGGGGGAGAAAGGTTATAGGATATATTGGAGCAGCTGATAAAATTTTAAAATGGATTGTGGATTATAAAACAGATTCTGGGAGTATTAACTACATTTCTCAACTTTGGATAACTGTATTTGATCATATAAGAAAGCACCTTTGTTCTCAGGAAATACAGTGATCTTGTTCTTAGAAAATAGACATATTTAGGGGTAAATGAGAAAATTGTCCCCAGGTTATCTCAAATGGTTCATAAAAGAGTATATATAATAATATAGCAAATGAACAAAATGTAAACAAATGGTAAATCTGGGTAAAAGTGTTATATAAGATTTATTTGTACTATTCTTGCAATTTCATGTAAGTTGAAATTACATAAAAATTAAAATTACTAAAACAGTGGCAGGATGACTAAAAGAAGTCAAGATGCTGGTTACATCTTGAGGAAAAGGGAAAATAGGGAGATCCTACTGGGTAAGAGCATTTTAGAACATATGGAGATTTATCATGTGCTTGGAATTTTCTGTTTCCTTGTCTGAATTATAGGTATATGGTTATTGTTATTATTATGATTATTATTGAAACTCTGAATATATATATTTATGCCTGTTTCTGTAGATATGATTTATTTAATAATAGAAAATGAGAATCTGAAAGGATAAATAAATAACCATCCAAAATGGTACTATTTATTTACACTGATGTCAGGGTTAAAACCCAAATCTTGGATTCCCATCAAGTTCATTTCTATGCCAGGTGACAATGTTGGGAACCATGGTGGGGTTACTATGTGCTGGGCTAGAGACTCTCAAATCCTGACCTCACCTGTCATTCCTCTCCACGTGGTCCTAAAGGGAAATGTACACACAGAAAAAAGTCGGGGTGACTGACAAAGCAAAACTTCAGCACTAAGTCCCTGATCCCTAAACTCAAGGCAATCTCTGGTGAGTAATTGGATCAAGTAGAGAACTTCTCTTTAGACTCCAGGTGGCCAGACCAGCCCAGCAGGCTGAATGGCCTCCTTATCCGCTCTCACTAAGTATACCCAAGTCTTAGACTGTGTATGAACTTATCGGTGACAGAAGGTTTCACCAGGGCAGCCCAGCTGGTGAGTAGAAGAAAAAGCCTCTTTGTGTGTAAATACTTATTCATATCCTGCTCAGGTCCCATTTAGTAAAAGCCACCCAATCAGTATTCTTGCCTCAACCAAGTAAAAATGATACTACTTACCCTTGAGAATAGAGGGGAAAGTGAGTTGTGAGCTTGTTCTGGTCAACAGACATCATCGTCTGTTCTTATTTTAGGTTATCCTCACAGATTGATTCCTGGGTCGGGAAGATGCCCTGCAGAAGGAAGTGGCAACTCACTCTAGTATTCTTGCCTGGGAAATCCCATGGACAGAGGAGCCTGGCAAGCTGCAGTCCTTGGCTTGCAAAGAGTTGGACACGACTTAGCAACTGAACAACAACAGGGCCAGCAAGATCAGAGAGGCAGGTACATATTTGAGACCCACTTGTCTTGTGAATATAGACAACTAAAGGAATTCATGCCTGTGGCATCTTGTGAGCAAGACCAACCCTAACATTTCTTGTCTGCTTTCTTATTACAAGACTATAAAAAGCTACCCAAAAGTACATTTAAATTTTCCTGCAGAGAGGAAATATGCAGATCATAATGAAGGTAAGAAAATGCTCATAACCATATGTTTGTTCTCACACAAAAAATGTGCCAATATAAGAAATGTTCCATTTTGAAGTTTTCGGTACCATGTGGCGGAGGTGGGTTGAAACTTCCATGGTAGGTTCGTTTGGTTTTTCTCCGCCTCGTATTATATATTTACATTGTACAATCTAAAGGTTCCTAAGTACCACCTCCTCTGTGCCTCCTTCCTCCCTACCATCATCCTCTCCTTTGTATTAAGGTGCAGCCTGAAAACACATTCCAAACAATGTCACATTCCATATACTTAGAGACAAAAGATATGGTTGCTTAGCAACAAGGCCCTGGTAAAAAAAAATTTGAGCATTCTTTTACTTTTCAATTTAGGGTAGGGCAATGCTCAGGAAGCTGTTTGCAAAGAGATCCAGGCTTAGTAGAACTCTGTCTGAAACAGAGGAAAATAGTAAAAGAGGAAGAGAAAGAGGAAAAGGAGGAAGAGGAGATGGAAGGGTGAGAAGGAGGGGAAGGGAAGGGGGAGAAGCATTAAGGTCCTTTCATCACAACCAAAATGTTAGACAAATGGGAGCAGAAAGACTTGGCCAAAGAGGAATGGAGCACTTCAATTATCCATGTCTCTTCTGATTTCCCTGATGTTTCTAAACTTAATCCCAATCCATCAGCTGAGACAAGAAGGCACTCTGAGAAGGGCATCAGCACTCTCTCAGCAATTCAAAGCTGCCTGATCTTGAGGACTCTAGGCCCTGCCTGGGAGTGGGAACAGCTGAAAGTTTATTTTGCCTTTTACTAGGCCCCCTTCAGGGCTTGCCAAATGGCGCTAGTGGTAAAGAACCCACCTGCCAATGCAGGAAGACCTGAGATGCAGGTTCGATCTCTGGGTTGGGAAGATCCCCTGGAGGAGGGCATGGCAACTAGCTCCAGTATTCTTTCCTGGAGAATCCCATGGACAGAGGAACCTGGTGGGCTACAGTCCACAGTGTTGCAAAGAGTCGGACAGGACTGAAGCAACTTAGCACGCATGCATACAGGCCTCCTTAAAACAACTATCTGGCCTCTGTAGACTGACAACTGTTATATTTCAATTGATTTTCTTTCAGGGACATTTTCCCACATTATTAAGTATTTAATGAAAATTTGATTGTTTGGAAACGTCTGCTGTAGGTACCACGTGATTGACCTATGCATCCCTTATTGTACATTTATTTAGTTTACTCTGAGCAATCTGCTTCCATTAATGCTGTTTCTATGAATTTACTCTTCTATAACTCTGTATCTCAAAATTTCTGTAGGATGGATGACTAATAGAACTGGTAGATTTGAAACTATGTTAAATTCTTAAAAATTTTGAATATTTAAAATAGTCTTGATATTTATAAACTAATTGCTTCTAGAAAACTTGTACTAACATATCAATAAGTGTTTTCTGATTTGATGGGAATTAACACCTTGATATCAGGTTTATTTAGCTTATTACTTGGTTATTAGGTTGTGCATGTGTGCTAAAGGTTTTATATATACATATGAAAAACTTCGTTTATACATATATATGTATATTACATATATACATATGTATATATGTATATACACACATACATATACATAAATATATATTACTTGGTTAACATATATTATTAAGTATATATATATTTTTATATCTGTTTATAGTCCAAGTCTTTCTTCCTGAAACTTCTGATCATTTATTATCCATTTACTTCCTATTTGAGTATTGTCTTTTTTCATTGATTTTTGAAAGCTCCTTAGATGAACTCACACATAACATACTTACACACACATGCAAATATATTCTTAATATGATGACTACTGAAATAAGGATGGAGTAAAGAGAACTAATATAAAGGACATATCAGTTCAGTTTAGTTCAGTTCAGTTCTGTCACTCAGTCATGTTTGACTCTTTGCAACCCCATGGACTGCAGAACTCTGTGCTTCCATGTCCATTAACAACTCCTGGAGCTTGCTTAAACTCATGTCCATTGAGTCAGTGATGCCATCCAAACATCTCGTCCTCTGTCGTCCCCTTCTTTACCTGCCTTCAGTCTTTCCCAGCATCAGGGTCTTTTCCAAAGAATCAGTTCTTTGCATCCGGTGGCCAAAGTATTGGCGTTTCAGCTTCAGCATCAGTCCTTCCAATGAATATTCAGGACCGATTTCCTTTAGGATGGACTGGTTGGATCTCCTTGCAGTCCAAGGGACTCTCAAGAGTCTTCTCCAACACCACAGTTCAAAAGCATCAATACTTCATCTCTCAGCTCTCTTTATAGTCCAACTCTCACATCCATACATGCCTACTGGAAAAACTATAGTTTTGACTAGATGGACCTTTGTTGGCAAAGTAATGTCTCTGCTTTTCAATATGCTGTCTAGGTTGGTCATAGCTTTTCTTCCAAGGAGTAAGCATCTTTTAATTTCATGGCTGCAATCACCATCTGCAGTGATTTTGGAGCCCCCCAAAATAAAGTCTCTTGCTGTTTCCATTGTTTCCCCATCTATTTGCCATGAAGTGATGGGACCAGATCTTAGTTTATTGAATGTTGAGTTTTAAGCCAACATTTTCACTCTCCTCTTTCACTTTCATTTTCTGCCATAAGTGTGGTGTCATCTGCGTATCAGAGGTTATTGATATTTCTCCCAGAAATCTTGATTCCAGCTTGTGCTTCATCCAGCCTGGCATTTCACATGATGTACCCTGCATATGAGTTAAATAAGGACAATATACAGCCTTGATGTACTTTCCCAATTTGGAACCAGACTGTTGTTCCATGCCCAGTTCTAACTGTTGCTTCTTGACCCGCATACAAATTTCTCAGGAGGCAGGTCAGGCGGTCTGGTATTCCCATCTCTTGAAGAATTTTCCAGTTTGTTGTGGTCTACGAAGTCAAAGGCTTTAGCATAGCCAATGAAGCAGAAGTAGATGTTTTTCTGGAATTCTCTTGTGTTTTCTATGATCCAGTGGATGTTGGGAATTTGATCTCTGGTTCTTCTGCCTTTTCTAAATCCAGCTTGAATATCTGGAAGTTCTTGGTTCAAGTTCTTGGTTGAAGTCTAGCTTGGAGAATTTTGAGCATTACTTTGCTAGTGTGTGAAATGAGGGCAATTGTGCAGTAGTTTGAACATTCTTTGGCATTGCCCTTCTTTGGGATTGGAATGAAAACTGACCTTTTCCCATCCTATGACCACTGTTGAGTTTTCCAAATTTGTTGACATATTGAGTCCAGCACTTTCATAGCATCAGCTTTTAGGATATGAAATAGCTGGAATTCCATCATGTACACTAGCTTTGTTCGTAGCGATGCTTCCTAAGGGCCACTTGGCTCCACACTCTGTGGTCATATTTATTGAAAATACTTCTCTCAATTTGTTATTTGCCTTTTACTTAATGGGATTTTAAAAAAATTAATTTTTTAAACTTATTGCCATACTGAGAAAAAATCAATTTGGTTTTAATATTTACTGGATCAACTCTGACCTCATCATTTTAAAAATTCTCCCATCTATTTTCCAGCTGTGAAGTTGACCAAGTGATTATATAAACCATTTTAACATGCTAAAAATATCATTGGGATTTTGAATAAGGTTACAGCAATCTATAAATTGATTTGGGAATACAGATACTTTTAACTATTTTGTTTCTTCTTTTAAAAATCTTTCATATATCTCAATAGATTTTTTTAGTTTTTTTTTCAGAAAGTTTTCCACATATTTCTTAATATTCTTAGCAGTTAACATCTTTTTTGATAATTATAAAAAGAATCTTCTCCCCTAGTACAACTAGTTATAGGAAGAAAACAGTAATAGTCATAGTTCTTGACTCAACCTGAACTTTTTCACCCACAGGATCTCTGTGTATACTTTTTGTAGGATATTTATCTGACTCAGGAACTACTTGTCAAATATCATTTAAATCTGAAATGAGAATACTTGTTTCTAAAAGTTGTTTTCTCCTAGTCTAACCAATTTTTATAGTGTCCCAAATGTATGCATGGTTTACTTGTAGACATAGGAACAATCTGTGTTACAGAACTGACATTAGAGAACTGATTTAATGGTGGCTGTGACAGGTACTAGGGAGAATGACTGGGCCTCAAGATGACGGTCTAATTTGAAGTGTGATTTCCTATGGGACCATAGGAGGTGATCTCTAGAAAGTGACATTTGAGCTGAGCTCTGCGAGATGAATAGGAATTAACTAGGCAACCTATGAATGCTCTGACAGAGAAATAGACCGGCATGCAGGAAGCTCAAGGAATTAAGACAGGTTTCTGTGGCTGGCACATGGAAATGTGGGGAGAGGTGGGAAGTAACACTAGACCAGAGAAATCACTGGAGGTAGGGTCACAGTAAGGTTTTTAGCCCCAAGAGGAAAACAGAAATCACTTGTCAAAAGTTAAAAACAGAAAAACTATCAAAATTTCGTGTATCATACATATTTTTAAAATAAAATCTTATAGAAATATACACACTATTTATCTTTATATATTCCCTTGGAAACCAGGGTTGTTCCATGGTTATATTGCCATAGTCCCCGAGGAAATATCTCTGTGGTAATTAATGTTCTTTAGCCTGGAGGGAAGAAAGTCTAGCTTCTTCAAGATTTCCAGACAGAGTTTGTTGCCATAAACAAAGGCTAACCAGGCCTATGTCTGCCGTGAGATGGATGGGTACTGAGGCATTATTGACTGACAGTCCTGTTCGCAGTTCTCTTGTTAGTATTGTTGTGAGAAAACCACCGCCCATTTTGTAAAAGTATCAGGATGGCCAAAAAGTTCGTTCTGGACTTATGGCAAACCTGAACAAACTTTTTGGCCAACTCAAAAGTTTTTTGTGGAATAATTGTATAGTCCCTTCTGTGAAGCTGCAGTCTGCTAAAACAGGCTTCCCAAATAGGCTTATGGAATGTGAAATCACCAGTAGAACCTGAAGAGTTTGACGGTAGTATTTCTCGATTTTGGACTAGTAATTATTTGTCTTGGGGGCTGTTTAGTGCCTTGTAGAGGGTTTGGTAACAATATCTTGGCCCATACCCACTAGGTGCCAGTAATACTCTCCTTTAGTTTTGACAACCAAATGACCTCTGAGGGGCAGAATTGCCCAGGGTAAGAATCACTGAGTTATAGAAAATATTAAAGTCAGTCTTCCCAGTTAAAACTATTATACTCATTTTTGCTTTACCATGAATTCACTCAGACACTAACATTTAACAAATGAGATTCAGAATTATTATTAACAGTTAATTCCTATACTGCATAAAGCACATAGAGAATATATTATATTCTTTATTCACTTATTTCAGCAAACATTTATTGAACACTTGCTTTTGAGGCCACTATGCTGGTTGCTAGAGCCACAAGGTTCAATGAGACAACTTTGCAAGGAGTCTAGTCTACAGGAAAGACAAAAATAAGTGAATATATCATGGAAGCCTGATAGAAATTCAACAGAAGTTTACTGAATAGAAACCCAGGTGAGGGGAGGAGCTATCAGGGAATGGTAAGAATTAGGAAGTGACACCTGAAACATGATATTTTTCAGGCTAATGGATTTGGGAAGTGTTTGGAGAGCTGTAAGACTTACAATAATATTCTAAGACATATATTATGATCCTCTCTTTTAAGGATGAGAAAACCAAAAGGTTAAACATTTAGCTTAGGGTCATTTAGCTATATAGCAGCAAAATTAACCTAAGAATTTAACCATTATCTCGATGAACAGTATTTGTCTTTTCAAGTTGAATACAATGGAATAAGGGAGATTTGGGGAACATTCTTAATGAATAGATCTCTTAAAACTACCATGACAAAAATAATACTCACTTATATGAATATGGGGCTTCCCTGATGGCTCAGAAGGTGAACAACATGCCTGTAATGCAGGAGACCGGGGTTCAGTCCCTAGGTGGGGAAGATCCCCTGGAGAAGGGAATGGCTACCCTCTTCAGTACTCTTGCCTGGAGAATTCCATGGACAGAGGAATCTGGTGGGCCACAGTCCATGAGGTTGCAAAGAGTCAGACACCCACTGAGCAACTAACACATTCACTTTCCCTTCACTGTATGAATGTATCTCACAAGGCACATTCACAGAAATGATCTCTTGTGATCCTTCCGTCAGTCCTGTCAATTCGACAGTAGGCGTGCATATCACCTCTGCTTTCTAGAGCAAAAGCAGACACTCAGGGAGTTTGGTTATAGAGCTCACAAAGCATGTTGCCCTTCTCAGCATGGACATATCATTCCCAGAGGCAATGGAATGATCATTGTATTCTAGTTTGTCATTGTACTTTAGCACCAGGATGCTGCCATCTTTTTTTGCTATCCTTGAAAGCAGTTCAATTTCTGTACTTAGAGCTGAAATTACAGTGTCTCAAAGCTAAATTTAAAAGAGCAATTTACTGCGGTCCCCATGAAGAAACAGAACCAATCAATGTAATAAAAAATTTTAAGATCATTCTGTACTTTGTATGGTTGCTATTGTGGTTGTGTGAATCATAGGGAGCAGCAAAATGCCTGTCGTTATGGAATATTTAGAAAGCAGAACAGTGCTTGGCCTGAGGTAGGTACTTAAGAAGTGTATGTCAGAAGGATGCAAGTGAGAGGAATTCCGTCAGTTGTGTCCAACTCTTTGGTACCCCACGGACTGTAGCCTGCCAGGCTTCTCTGTCCATGGAATTCTCCAGGCAAGAATAATGGAGTGGGTTGATATTGCCTTCTCTAGGGACTCTTCCCCACTCATGGCTCGAACCCATGTTTCCCACATAGCAGGCAGATTCTCTACCATCTGAGATAGCAGGGAAGCCCTGTTAGAAGGATAAACAGTGGAAAAGTGAATGGATGGATGTGAAGGCAGATGGAAGGGTGGCCACTTCCAAGAATGAGAAATGGTGAGCTGTTGTCAACATCTAGCTCCATTTTCTGTTAGAAACAAGTTCCTTGTCGCTGGCTTCCATAGGGTTTCTAATCTCAGTTCTTATCTAAAAGAAGAACAAGAACAGGTTAAAAAAAAATGGAACTGTAAAGGAGCAAAATTTGCCACCTCCAAATCATCTCTTTGGCATGCAGATTACTTTGAGCTGAAAAACCAAACTCCAAAGACAGGAAGAAACTTTGACCTCCCTCCAAGATCTCCTGGAGAAGAAAATGGCAACCCATTCCAGCATTCTTGCCTGGAGAATTCTATGGACAGAGGAGACTGGCAGTCCATGGGGTCACAAAGAGTCGGACATGACTGGACCACTAACACTTTCACTAACTGCCTAAAGAATGTCGGTGGAGGACTTGCTCCAAGAAGGGAGCTGTCACCACAGATGTCTATAGGACCAACTAGGTGTGCAGACAGGGATGGACCTAGCAAAACCTGTTTGTCAAAATGGTTCTCTGGGTCCTAGTGTCTCAACAGATCCCAGCAAATATTTGCTTACAAATGTTTGCTTTTCCAACTCCATGTCAGTTGCCTTCCTCTCCTCTGAAGTGTCAACCCACGACCCCCTGAAGACAGTATTCAAGGTGACCAGGGTCAGCTGTTTTGCTGAAGATATTCAGTTCTTCTGAGCATCTCCCATGTATACATTACTGAACCGTTACTTACTTGACTTCTGTTAATCCATCTCATGTCAATTTAATTCTTCTATTAATACCAGCCAGAAGAACCTACAAGGGTAAAGTTTCTTTCTCCCCGGCCAAATCAAGGGCAGCCTTTGAGTCTGGAAACCTTCCTGAAGGAGAGGTACTCAAGACATTTGAGTTGTTTTCCATGAATACTGTAATGATCAGACTCAAACTTGGCCCTTCCCTCTTCTTTTCCTAGTTTTCTCCCCTGTCTGGTGAGTTACCAAGTGCTGTCATACCTTTCTCTCACAGAGCATTTCAAAACTGTCCCTTAATTTCCATTTCTATTCTTGTTGCTTTAGCTTAGACCCCTATCACCTCATTTCTAGGCTGTTATTCTAATGTATCAACTACTCTATCTTCACATTTTTCCATTCTCTCTTAAGCATTGTGTTAAAATAAAATACTTCTTTTGTTATTTCTTTTGTCTTCAGTGACTATACATGATTACGTTCAATTTTCTTTTTCCAGCATAATGAGGCCCTTCTTATTTAATCTCTGCCTCAAACCTGAAAGGCCTTCACTGTACACAGAACATGTTTTACACATCACCTCCCACAGTTCATTGTTTTCTCCAGTATTTACTGAGAACCTTCTATGTAAGCTGCGTGTTAGATCATGAGTATTCAGAAAAGGACAAGAATATGAACTGGCAAACTCCTGCCCTCCAGGTCTCAGTTTCCTGGGAAAAATAGACAACTATTTTATTAGAGAGTGAGCATGCTGCAATAGGATAAGAACAAGACTCTGGAGGAGTTCAGGGGAGGGACACCCCTAGACTCAGTCTCAAACTTTCTTCTGTGGGTCTCTTCTGTATCTATATTTCAATACTTCTTGTATTATAATTTTATATTTACCCTAACTTGTAATTATTTACCCCTGAAATCAGAGATAGGCTCTTACTTACCTCTGGCTTCTAAAATCCCAGTTTGGTGCCGAACCACCACTCAGTCATGTCCGACTCTTTGCAACCCCATGGGCACCAGGCTCCTCCGTCCGTGGGATTTTCTAGGTAAGAGTACTGGAGTGGGTTGCCCTTTCCTTCTCCAACCAACATACACAAGAGTTGCTAATTCTATGAGAGGTGTCATGGTGAAAGCTTTGTTCACATTTTCCCAACTGACTTCCACAATGCAGTAGGTGTGATTAATGTATTATAGTATCTCTATTTTGCATAGTGATATCAAATAACACATTCAACCATTAAGTGGAGGAGCCAGGATTAGAATCCTGCCAGTGTGATGCCAAAGCCCACGCTCCTAACTGCTTCCAAATAGTAACATATAGATGACTTACTAATGAGTGAATGAATGTTCTTCTTTCTCTTTAGGTGGCTCCTTTGGGACTTCATGAAGTCTGGGAAAAAGTCAGACACATTCAAACATTATTTTCCTTTTCCTTTAAAACAAGAGTTGTGGAAGTTGAAATGACAAAAATGAAATTAGTCATCCCAGGGAAGCTGCAAGCTCCAGGCACATGCAAGGTGTTGGGCCAGATAAGAAGTGTGATGAGAACTGAACGCTGATCCTGGAAGTTCTGGAAATGGAGCCCACACAGTTATCTAGAAGAGATAAGAGCAAAACATGTAATGTGTTTCGCTTTATGTGATCAATAAAATAATGGGACCAGGGGAGGGGGTGATATGTCGAGGGGAGAGGGATTGCTGCTTTCTGGAGATTTCTGCTAGGCCCTCTCCCCTGGCTGATCTGGCTGCTTTACATCGTCCTCTCTACTGAGAGAGAACGTCTCCTTCTTCGCCAGCTGCAAGCCATTAGAGAGACGATTGCAGGGGAGGAAGCTTGTCTGTGCAAAGGGACAATGAGCAGCACTGGGCCTGGCAGGATTTCTTCGCCAGCCACCGTACAAGGTAAGAGAAGGGGAACCGAGCTAGTGAACAGTGTCGGCCAGCTTGCTCCTGCCCCCATCGCTCTCTTGAACATGTCCTCGGGCCCTGCAGAGGTTTCATAGACCAGACTTAAAATCCTCAAGCTCCTGACTTAGCTGAAGCTAACCTTGAGGATACATCCAAGGTCAGAGCTATTGAGAGGAAGGAGCTGTGATAAAGTGGAAAGAACATGGGCCCTGACTTCAGGTGCTGACTGTGTCTTGGCTTCTTACCAGCTGGGTGTTCCTTTTTGAGTTTCAGCTTAAGGTCTGTAAATGAAGATAAAATACCCGCAAAAGGTTATTTTAATGACTACATGGAATTTTGCTTGTGGAAGTGTCTAAAACTTAAGAGCTACTCCATAGTTTTTATTATCTTTAAATACCCAGTTGAATATTTCTCTCACCCTCATACCCATCCCGGTGGATTTTGATGGAGATTGATCTTTGCTGATCTATTGAAAAAAGTGATGTAAAAGCAAACAATGGTATGATAGGGCCACAAACTATACCTGTACAATTATTTCTAGCCTCTTTCCTTGGCCAGTAAGGAGAATTCTGGCATGTTTTGCTCTGCTGGGACATGGGTGGTCAAAATTCCCTTCACAAATCTGAAGATTTCCTGAAATTGACCAAATAATTAACAATTTTCCTCTTTTTGTTATAACTCTTTAACGGTCATCCATTGTACTTAAAAAGTGAAATCTCATCCCAAATTAATGAATGAAATGAAGTACAGTAAGAAATGAGGCTATATAATGATTTCAAAATACTGTGAGAACTGTCTCTGTCCAAAAATTATATTTTCTTTCTGTTTGGAAAACAGCCCTCTGGAGGCCTTGCTGCTATGTCCTCATTCTGGGTAGAAGCAGACTGATAACTTGGTGAGCAGAGTGCAGGCTCCATCCCAGCCATTCCCAGGTCGGTGCTCTTGTGTGACCCCATGGCCCTGATTAATGGGGTTACAGCATCCCCTCCTCCTTTAAAGCCTTTGTCTGCTGATGTCACTAGAGAGGGATTGTAGACTGCGTGCACACCTCTATGCCTTCTTCTAGTATCAAGTAACTATCAGTTGAGAACTGTTCAGAATTATAAAGAAAAAGTATTGATTAAAGTATCAATAAAAGTTTATTGAGTACCTAAAAATGCACTATGGAGAAGGCAATGGCACCCCACTCCAGTACTCTTGCCTGGAGAATCCCATGGACAAAGGAACCTGGTGGGCTGCAGTCCATGGGGTCGTGAAGAGTCGTACACGACTGAGCGACTTCACTTTCACTTTCCACTTTCACCCATTGGAGAAGGCAATGGCAACCCACTCCAGTGTTCTTGCCTGGAGAATCCCAGGGATGGGGGAGCCTGGTGGGCTGCCGTCTATGGGGTCTCACAGAGTCGGACACGAGTGAAGCGACTTAGCAGCAGCAGCAGCACAAATGCACTAACCATCGAGACTGATGCTTTTAAAAATATTGTTTCATTTAATCCCACAGTAGAACTGGAGGAGGTTATTATTGTCCCTATTTTACAGCTGAAGAAATTGTGGTTTGGAGGTAAAATAAGACCAGATAAGAAACAAATATCAGAGGCAAATCTGAATCTGAAATCTTTTCATAGCATTGCATGCATGCTAAATCACTTCAGTTATGTCCTATTCTTTGCGATCTTGTGGACCGTAGCTTGCCAGGGTCCTCTGTCCATGGGATTCTCCAGGCAAGAATGCTGGAGTGGGTTGCCACGCCCTCCTGCAGCCGGTCTTCCGAACCCAGTGTCTGAACCCATGTCTCTTTTGACTCCTGCACTGGTAGGCAGGTTCTTTACCACGAGCGCCCCCTGGGAATATCTTCCCTTTTACAGTATGACGCTGCCTTAAAACTACCCATCTGGGTGATGTCAGATTCCCTCATCTCAAGGCTTCTCCCACATCACAGTGTGGGCGGGTATGTAGATTATTCCTCCAGGATAACTGTGAAAGTGGGCTGTGCGCTAAACTGAACAACAAGGCGGCCAATAAACGGTACAACATGGAATTAATTTGAATAACTTCCTTTTCTCTTTTCTTGATTGATTAAACTTGTCAGTGAAGTGAGCTGTTCAGAGAAAATAAACAATGATCCATTTGACCTACCAGCATCCATTAGGCAACGTGCCTAATAAGAAATCTATTCATTCATTACTTTAATCATTCATTCAACACAAATGTTTACTGATATTTTATTCGGTTTTAGACTTGGCTGGGAGTCTAAAGAAGATGAATGGGGATGAAATAAAGGGTTTTGCTCATGTAGGGAATACAGTCATGTGAACAAACAATTATGATACTCATCCTTCAAAACTCTGCCAAAATGTCTTCATCTCTAGAAGCCCTCCTGAGTTATATTAAGTGCTTATCTGTTGTGTTATCATGGCAAACCGTGCACAATGCTTTGTTAGCATTTAGCCATATAATACGGAAATCTGTTTGTTGTACATGACCACCTGAATAAATTCTAGGAAATTTATAACCAAAACCAGAAAATCTTTCTTCATTTTACTCAGTATCCTACCTGGTCTTCTTCCTTCTGTGTCCAGACCTAGCTCTAACTCAGCCTAATTATCAGGCTCATTTTCCTATAGGTTTGTTTGCTTGATGTCTCATGTTACCAAACCACCATATCATTACTGGGCCATATGAAGTTTTTTATAGCATGTTATAATGAAAATACCATAGGGTTGATCCATCTGCACAATACGTAGTTTTATGAAATTGACACATACTCTTGATTCTTATGAGTTTATCCTTAGGTACATCAGGGTAACGAGTGCAACAACTGTTATTAGTAAGTAAAGTCTGAACATGTATGTTTGAATCTCAGCTCTACCAGCTCAGTCACAAAATGGAAATTATACTAAAATTGAAATTATGCTTCTTTTTCTATCTCCAGGTATATCTGTGTAAAGCACATGAACAGATGAAAAAACCCTTTGAATTTACAAAGTACACATGAAGGACAAACTTAGCAATTAGGTACATGGGTTTTGAACTCAGAAGATGGATTCAAATCCTGGATCTGCCAGCGTGGTGTTGTTGTTGTGCAGTTGCTCAGTCGTGTTTGACTTTTTGTGACCTCAAGGACTGGAGCACGCCAGGCTTTCCTGTCCTTGGCTATCTCCCTGAATTTGCTCAAACTCATGTCCATCAAATCGGTGATGCCATCCAACCATCTCACCCTCTGTCATCCCCTTCTCTTCCTGCCTTCCATCTTTCCCAGCATCAGGGTCTCTTCCAATGAGTTAGTTCTTTGCATCAGGTGGCCAAAGTACTGGAGCTTGAGTTTCAGTATCAGTCCTTCCAATGAATATGTTGATTTCTTTCCTTGCTCTCCAAGGGATTCTTGAGAGTCTTCTCCAGCACCAGCCACTAGCTAAGTAATCCCAAGCAGTCCTGTGCATTACTTTCCACATCTATAAATGTTCTTTAGTCCAATCACAGGGTTCTTCTGAAGAACCTGAAGAGTAAATGTAATAACGTGTGGTGGTTGTAAAACATGTCTGCAAATTCTGCCACACTCTCCATTGAGATGTGGTCTGTGTTCCTTACCTTGGATCTGGGTAAGCTTATGAGCAACAGTGAAAATGAGCTATATAACTTCTGAAGTTAGGTTGCAGAAAGGCCTTGCAGCTTCTTTCTTGTTCCCGGAATACTGAGAGGCCATGAAAGACTACTAAGGCAGGAAGCTGGAGAGACATTAGTTGTAGAAGCTCAGCCAACAAGGTGCCAGATGTGAATGAGGAAATTACTCTGCAAATCGAATCTTCCAGCCTCAACTTTTACAGTCCCTAAACACTCAACTTCCCACTGCCATTCAAGTCTTCCTAATTGACGCTCTCGGCATGGAGAAGCAGGGACAAGATTATGCTCTATTCAAATTCCTGACCCACTGCAGAATTCATGAGCACAATAATGTGGCCGTTTTAGTCCACTAAGTTTCGGGTGACTCATTACACAGCCATGATCCAAAGCTGGTTGAAGCCACATATGTGGGACCTTGAATATGGAGGAACAACTGTAGATACACAAGGCTGACTATAAGTTAAACATGGATTTTCCACCGTGTGGAAGGTTGATGCCCCTACCCCCTGTGTTCCTCAAGTGTCACCTGTGTTTAGCACAATACCTTGCACATAACACTGAATAAAAAGTGTCTGTCTACCTCATTCTGCTGATGTTATAAACATCCTTGGTTATGGCTTCAGAATCCTCCCCATTCACTGCCATGCTTTCTTGCCCTCAAAGTACCCTGATACTTTTTTTAGATTACCTGCCTCTCTCTCACTGCTAACAGATGCTAGGGACTGAATATTTGTGTCCTCCAATATTCATGTGTTAAGCCATAATCTCCAATGTGATGGAATTTGGAGGTGAGGTCTTTGCGAAACAACCAAGTTTAGATAAAGTCATGGGCGGGGGTGAAGCTTCATGATGGAATTAATGTCCTTAAAACAGAAACAGACCAGAACTCTCTCTCTCTTTCTACCCTGTGAAGATACAGCAACGAGGCAGACTGAAAACAAGGAAGTTTGTTCTCCCCAGACACAGAATCTGCTGGCACCTTGATTGTGTACTTCTCAGCCTCCAGAACTATAAGAAACAAATGCTTGTTGTTTAAGCCACCAGGCCATGGTATTTGTTATCACAGTCCTTTTGAGCTGCTACAACATAATATCACACACTGGGTAACTTATAAACAAAGAAACTTATTTCTCGTAGCTCTAGAAGCTAGGAAGTTCCATGATCTGGTGGGCCCTCACTTCTGGGCTCATTGGTGGCCATCTTTTTACTGTGACCTCACATGGCAGAAAGGACAAATAAAGCCTCTGGGATCTCTTTTATAAGGGTACCAATCTCATTCATGAAGGCTCTATTCTCAAGACTTAATCACTTCCCAAAGCTCCACCTTCAAACAACGTCACATTTGAGGTTAAGATTTCAGCATATGACTTTGAGGGACAAAAACATTCATGCTTATAACACAACTGGAGCTAAGATGACCAATTTACTGGGTGAGATACTGTCCCCACTTCTGAAGGGAAGGGGATTTGAACAGTTTAAGCCAATCACTGTATCCCCATTCCCTGGCAAGAAGGATTGTTTCTGAGATAAACCTGAGACCTAATTAAGTTCTATCAGAAAGAATCAGTCTGATGAGAACCAATTTAGGCCAATAAATTCCAGTCCATGTGAAAAGTTACTGGAAATCTCTTCATTCTTTTTCTGAAAAGAAAGAAGTGATATATTTCACCGCAGTAAAGAAGAAAGGTTAAAGCTGCTGGCCTGAGGTTAGAGATGTCAAGGGTGATGGTGGGCTATACCAAAATGAAGTCCACAGCATGGAAGGCAGAATAGAGATGGGAGATTTGGAGCTTTTGTACACATTTTGACCATGACATCAAAGCCTTATTTAGAGTCTATTTTCTGAATTGTTCAATTAGAAGATCTAATAATTTTTCTCTTTCAGTTTAAGCCATTTGGGGGTGAATTTTTCATTACTCTACTCCAAAGAGTCCTTCTAATTTTGGTTGTTGTTGTTGAGTTGCTCAGTTATGTCTGACTCTTTGTGACCCCATGGACTGCAGAACACCAGGCCTCCCTGTCCTTTACCATCTCCTGCAGCTTGCTCAAATTCATGTCCATTCAGTCAGTGATGCCATCCAACCATCTCATCCCCTGTCATCCCCTTTCCTCCTTCCTTCCATCTTTCCCAGCATCAGGGTCTTTTCCAGTGAGTCAGATCTTTGCATCAGGTAGCCAAAGTATTGGAGTTTCAGCTTCAGCATCAGTTCTTCTAATGAATATTAAGGACTGATTTCCTTTAGGATGGACCGGTTGGATCTCCTTGCAGTCAAAGGGACTCTCAAGAGTCTTCTCCAACACCACAGTTCAAAAACATCAATTCTTCAGTGCTCAGCTTTCTTTATAGTCCAACTCCCACATCCATACATGACTACTGGAAAAACCATAGCTTTGACTAGACGGACCTTTGTTGGCAAAATAATAATTCTGGTTTTTAATATGCTATCTAGGTTTGTCATAGCTTTTCTTCCAAGGAGCAAGTTTTTTAATGTCATGTTTTTTTCAGTCACCATCTGCAGTGATTTTGGAGCCCAAGAAAGTAAATCTGTCAGTGTTTCCATTTTTTTCCCTCATCTATTTGCCATGAAGTGATGGGACAGGATGCCATGACCTTGCTTTTTGAACGCTGAGTTTTAAGTCAGCTTTTTCACTCTCCTCTCTCACCTTCATCAAGAGGCTCTTTAAGTCCTCTTTATTTTCTTCCCTTTCTGGGGCTTCCTTGATAGCTCAGTTGGTAAAGAATCTGCCTGCAGTGCAGGAGACCCCAGTTTGATTCCTCGGTCGGGAAGATCAGCTGGAGAAGGGATAGGCTACCCACTCCAGTATTCTTGGGCTTCTCTTATGGCTCAGGTGGTAAAGAATCTGCCTGCAATGTGGGAGACCTGGCTCCTATCCCTGGGTTGGAAGATCCCCTGGAGAAGGGAAAGGCTAACCACTCCAGTATTCTGGCCTGGATAATTCCACAGACTGTACAGTCCATGGGGTTGCAAAGAGTTGGACACAACTGAGCGATTTTCACTTTCTGCCATAAGGGTGGTGTCATCTGCATATCTGGGGTTATTGATATATCTCCTGGTAATCTTGATTCTGGCTTGGGCCTCATCCAGCCCGACATTTTTCATGATATACTCTGCATATAAGTTAAATAAGGAGGGTGACAATATACAGCCTTGATGTACTCCTTTCCCTATTTTGAACTAGTCTGTTGTTTCATGTCCTGTTAGACCTGTTGCTTCTTGACCTGCATACAGGTTTCACAAGAGGCAGGTAAGGTGGTCAGGTATTCCCATCTCTTTAAGAATTTTCCACAACTTGTTGTGGAAAATTTTGGTAAAGCTGATTAAATAAATTATCTCTAATGCTACATTTTTGACTGTTGTTTCTCAGCAAAGTTAACTTGGAATTGTAGCTGTTGTTTTTGTATTAAAGTTTTTTTTTTCTTTTTGGTGTGAACCATTTTTTAAGTATTTACTGAATTTGTTACAATACTGCTTTTGTTTTATGTTTTGATTTTTTTGGCTGTGAGGCATGTGGGATCCTAGCTGCCCAACCAGGGATCAAACCTGCACCCCTGCACTGGAAAGTGAAGCTCCGACTACTGAACTGGCAGGGAAGTTCCATGGAGCTGTTACAGGGTTTACACGATCATTACATTGACAGTGCAAGTAGATAATGCAGAAGAGCATGCTCCTCTCAAATGGACATGAAATAACCAGATTCGTTACATTTTCAGTTTTGAAATGCTTTTCTCATCACATAATCATACACTAAAATTTCAAATCATTGTTACTGTAGAATTAACCATGGAAACTATTTATTTGTGTTATTTATTAATAATCTTTTAAACATTCCTTAGAAACAGGAGCTATTTTTTAGATACAGCTATATAAAATCACTGCAGATGGTGATTGCAGCCATGAAATTAAAAAATGCTTACTCCTTGGAAGGAAAGTTATGACCAACCTAGACAGCATATTAAAAAGCAGAGACATTACTTTGCCAACAAAGGTCCATCTAGTCGAGGCTGTGGTTTTTCCAGTGGTCACATATGGATGTGAGAGTTGGACTGTGAAGAAAGCTGAGTGCCGAAGAATTGCTGCTTTTGAACTGTGGTGTTGGAGAAGACTCTTGAGAGTCCCTTGGACTGCAAGGAGATCCAACCCCAGTCCATTCTGAAGGAGATCAGCCCTGGGTGTTCTTTGGAAGGAATGATGCTGAAGCTGAAACTCCAGTACTTTGGCCACCTCATGCGAAGAGTTGACTCATTGGAAAAGACTCTGATGCTGAGAAGGATTTGGGGCAGGAGGAAAAGGGGACGACAGAGGATGAGATGGCTGGATGGCATCACCAACTCAATGGACATGAGTTGAGTGAACTCCAGGAGTTGGTGATGGACAGGGAGGCCTGGCGTGAGGCAATTCATGGGGTTGCAAAGAGTTGGACATGACTGAGTGACTGAAATGAACTGAACTGAACTGATCTGATGTATATGTTTGTCTGTATATGTGTGTATACACACATATATTTATATGCAATAGATGTAACAGTCCATATAGATACATGGAAAGACATACAAACCACTTTTCTGTGTATCACTTTATAATTTGCAGAGTGCTTACATATCTATTACTTCATTTCATCCTTATAATAGCTGTAGATTGATGTTTTGTCTTCATTTTATTATTTATGTTAGACTTGTACTAATTATATAAATAAGAACATGTACTAATTATTTCTACTAATTATTAAACTAGTTATTGCTAATAATTATTAGCTATTTATCACTTATTAATTTAGTTATTATAAATTATTAATTTAGCTAGCTAATTATTAACTAATACTTATTGCTAATCATTAACTAATTTACTGCTAATTAAACTATAGAAGTTACATAAATAAGAAAATTGGTTTCAGGGAATTTATGTGGCTGCCCAATGACACAGAAATACTAAGAAGTAGAATTTCTGCATCCAGAAAGATTGAGGAGATGTACTTTTCCCTGTTTCTGCTGCCAAGTACAGATAGAAATCCTAGATGTTATATATAAAACAAACATAGGAAGACTTTGAAGAAGAAAGAGAAGGCAAATAGGCTAGGGTTTTTAGGATCCAAAGGAACAACCTGGTTCCTTTGCAGTATGTTGCCATGCCTTCCTCCAGGGGATCTTCCCCACCTAGGGATCTATCCATTTCTTGCCTGGAAAATCTCATGGACAGAGGAGCCTGGCGGGCTAGAGTTCATGGGTTCGCAAAGTCAGACACGGCTGAAGCAACTTAGTGCTAACGCAAAAATAAGGTGAATGTATATCTTCCACATGTATGCCTGCATGTTGGTATATTTATATATGTATTTATCCTATTTGTTGTTTTCTGTTTCTTTACTATATATATCTAATATATGTGTGCATGCTCAGTCACTTCAGTCATGTCCAACTCTTTGTAACCCTCTGGACTGTAGCCTGTCAGGCTCCTCTGTCCATGGGATTTTCCAGGCAAGAATACTGGAGTGGGCTGTCATGCCCTTCTCCAGGGGATCTTCCCAACCCAGGGACTGAACTCAGGCCTCCTGCATCTAATACACTGAAGGCAAATTCTTTATCCACTGAGTCACCAGGGAATCCCCATAAAATATATAAAAATCTATTGTTTTTAAACTCCAAAAATAATGTTCATGGAAAAACACATTCCACTTTCTATTCAGTTACAAGTGCAGAACAAGTTTATAATTTGTCAGTCAAGAAAAGTATTTGTAGGGATATCCATCCCTTTGAGATATTTCACTTGTGCTGTCTCATTAAATTCTCCCCCCACCACCCCGCAGTTTCACAAGGCAAGTATTCCTGACCAAGCCTTTATAGATCTGGAAACTAAGCTGAAGTATCTTATCACATATTAGTAAACAGCAGATCTAGATTCAAAACCCAAGTCAGTCTGATATCAACTCTCTGCTCTTTATAAAGCAGAATGTATGTATTGCAAGAAAAATCTAAGTTTTGCCAGAGAAAAAGAATATTTGAGTTTTAAACAAATATCCCCTTCAAATGTGGACAGTTTAGAAGGGGATTTTCAGTGTCTTTAGCTCTTGTAGAGCTGTTCATATGTCTAGTATTTAAGATTTCAAAGTTTAGCCTAATCTTGCCATCTGCTCTGAAATGATGAGCCCATCTGTTAAGATATTCAAGACAGTATCAGATTTCATTTATTCTATGAGAAGACAATGACTTTTGAAATATGGAATTTGAATGTGTCTGATTACAACATTGTGTTATGCTTAAAAATTGAAAAGCTAGTTCTATATGGTTGAATGACAGCCAAAGTCCCAGCATTGATTAAAAGTGACAATGAGGCAGCCACACTGGGAAATCCAGACTATCCAAAGCTGATTTGGGGATATTTCAGATCTGGCATGATGGCCACTGTCTCAACTGTTGTTGTTTAAAGGTTCAATTCCTGGGTTTGAATTCCTAGGGAAGATACCCTAGACAAGGGATAGGCTACCCACTCCAGTATTCTTGGACTTCCTTTGTGGCTCAGCTGGTAAAGAATCTGCCTGCAGTGTGGGAGACCTGGGTTCAGTCCCTGGGTTGGGAAGATCCCCTAGAGAAGGGAAAGGCTGCCCACTCCAGTATTCTGGCCTGGAGAATTCCATGGATTGGATAATCCATGGGACCACGAAGAGTCGGACATGACTGAGCAACTTTCACTTTCATTCACTAAGTCATGTTTGACTCTTTTGCAACCCCATGGACTGCAGCCCACCAGGCTCCTCTGTCCATGGGATTTCCCAGGTAAGAATACTAGAGTGGGTTGTCATTTGCTTCTCCAGGGATCTTCCCAACCTAGGGATTGAACCCACATATCTTGCATTTCGGGTGGATTATTTTACCACTGAGCCACCAGGGAAGCCCACTGTATTGTTTCTCAATTATTATGTTCACACATTATTATGTAATACACATTCTCTAGACATTTTGGAAGTAATATTCTTTTTTTAATGTAAATTTTTTAATTTTAATTGGAGGCTAATCACTTTACAATATTGTATTGGTTTTGCCATACATCAACATGAATCTGCCATGGGTATACATATGTTCCCCATCCTGAACCCCCCTCCCACCTCTCTTCCCATCCCATCCCTCTGGGTCATCCCAGTGCACCAGCCCTGAACATCCTGTATCCTGCATCAAACCTGGACTGGTGATTCGTTTCACATATGATAATATACATGTGTCAATGCCATTCTCCCAAATCATCCCACCCTCACCCTCTCCCACAGAGTCCAAAGACTGTTCTAGACATCTGTGTCTCTTTTGCTATCTTGCATACAGGGTTATTGTTACCATCTTTCTAAATTCCATATATATGCGTTAGTATACTGTATTGGTGTTTTTCTTACTGGCTTACTTCACTCTGTATAATCGGCTCCAGTTTCATCCACCTCATTAGAACTGATTCAAATGTATTCTTTTTAATGGCTGAGTAATACTCCATTGTGTATATGTACCACAGGTTTCTTATCCATTCCTCTGCTGACGGACATCTAGGTTGCTTCCATAGAGGATTTTACAAAGTGCTTTCAATGTCATTACTCCATTGCTCATGTACCCTTCATTTAATATAAATATACATTATTATTCTTACTCTTATTCTTTTCTATCTATTCTATGTATTTTTTATATTTTTAAAGAAATAACCAAGTCATCTAAGTGGAACTGCCAATCACATGCTTCTAAAAAGGAAATACATGGACCGTGGGAGTGTCCTGTCTGGAGACTAAACGAGAGATCTACACAGGAATAACAGGTGATACCACCACTTTCTTCTTTCTTTCTTCTTCTTTTTTTTTTTTCAGTCAAATTAGTTTAAACAAATAGGTCCTTGGCTTTTAAAATATGCTGACTCATGAGTGTGTTTTTGGCCACCTTGATAGACATTATCCTCTCTTTACTTCAATCTTGCTTGATTTTAGTTAATTCCAGAGTCACTTAGATTCAAAAAACAAATTAAAATTCCTCCTAAACAAGTACTTTTTCAATTTTCAGGACAAATGAAATCCCAAAATATTATGAACATTTCCTATCCTCCTGTTCCCCCTTATTCTGTTCCATTTCAATCTTGGATTGCCTGATTCCTGAACTTTGGTTTATTTCTGCAATGGCTGGATGCTTTTCTCACAGTGGAATGGGCACCTCCAAAGAGCTAGTATTTCCATCTTAAAGCACTTCTATACAAATTTCTAGCAGGCCGACAGGACATGTCTCAAGAGGAGCCTATGTGTACACACACACACACACACACATCACAATTAAGAAATTGCATCATTCCCAGAATCCTAAGTATGTTGCCATATAGACACTTATTACTATTACCAACTTTGACCATTATTAAAATTTTATGTTAGTGCAAAAAAGTAATAGATAAAAATCACAAGATAAAGGAAAAGGGAAAATCTCTCATGTTAGGGTTTTCCAGTCCACTTCTATCTATTGAGTTCATGATCTAGGTACCTAAGTATCAACAGAGAGAAATCTCAGAAGGGTTACCTACACCATCAAGTGTACCTCGTGCACCTTACTGAAGGCCAAGGTGGTGCTGAAAGCCCATTCTGTTGCTGTTGGTACTTCCCTTCCTGTGTTTTCAGGGGCCTAGTTTACAAGACTGCGGAGAGTCTTGCCTTAGCAAGAGAGTCCATCCTTAGCAAGTACAATCTAAAACCAAGATTTCATCAGGTAGCTCCTCTTTCTTACAGAGCTTTGCTTCCCGCCCTTCATCATCATGGTGCAATGGGAGGACACTCCACTGCAGAGTTCTGCCTGTGGGTCCCCTCCAACATCGTTTTGCATCTCTTCTTGCTCTTAGGCTGTGTTCAAGCAACACAACACATTCCCTGCAAACAAAGTGTGTCTTAGTCTTGCTTAATACCTTCCAAAGGCTGCCTGTGTCACTGAAGGTAAAACCTGATTCCAGACCTTGTATGATCTACTACAGTCAATAGAGCTGCAAGAGTTGGACACGACTAAAGTGACTGAGCAAATAAATATCATCATCTCACAGTGACTTTCCATGGCCACTGTGTTCAATGTAGTAATCCTTTATAAAGGAGTCAAATTATTTTGCTCATTAGCGTCTACCAGAGTGTCATGTTTTTAAAAAATAAATCAAGTAATATTTCTTCCCAAGAGTCTTCTAGATTCTCTCTGATGTCTTTGCTAACCACCCAGATGAAACTGATTTTTTTTTCAATCACATCCTAATGGCATGATGTATGTAGGTAATTATGTTGCATTTAATTGTTTATATGACTGTCTGTCCCACCAGTCTTTGAGATTCTTGAAGCCTATTTCAAACATTTTTGTATTTCCAGGACTTGAAAAATACTAAGTTCTCAATGAGCAGCAGCTGAATACAGTGAATGAATGAATTCAAAGTTTGATTTCATGTTTGAATAACTCAGAATCTCAGGGTACCAAATGCATGTCCATGCACAGATCAAAGTATGGGGCCATGTTATGGGATTTAGTTTAGCAGACAAATCTGTCTTATGTTCATCTTTCTTCTTTTCCTACCCCAGCTCTTTCAAAGATAACTTGAACCAAGAAACCTCTTTCCCAGTATGCTGAGGGAAAATGTCTGTGCTGAGCGATAACAAGCAGATTCACTGCACCCTGCCTACCCAGACAGACTTGCTATCCTATTCTAGAAGCTCTATCTCCTACTGTTCTATCTGCATTGTGCCAGTATTTGGGTTATCTCAGCCCCTGACTCCGTCTCTGATATCATCTACCAGTTCTTGCTAAAGGAGTCAACCTAAACAGCTGTATTTATGTACCAGCTGACCTCTGCATTTGACCAACGGTAACTGGACTAATGTGGAGACTGGCCCAAGCTAAGTCAAACAGGTTCATGTATCCTAAGGCAGAAGGTCACAGTCTGGACATAAGTTCTCCCACTTACCAACCTAGACACTTGGACTTCACGTCCCTATTTTCTTTTCCCTATCTCATTCATAAGAGAAATTGAGGTTGGCTGAGGATAGAGCGCAATTCTGATCAGAAAGCCTGGTAGCAACGGTGGTGTTTGCAGGGAACAGTGATAGTGGTTTATGAATTCTGAATCCCTCCAGAAGGAAACTTCATTTCAGCTGCAAGATGCAGCTGAGCAGAAAGTGGAAAGAAGAGAGGATGCTATACACAGCTCTAACACTTGGGAAGAATGGCCTAGAGTTTGAACCACACTTGCATTGGTGAGTCTGTCCTGCCCAAAGCCAGGTAGCACCTGCTGGTCCAATGAAGCAAGTCCTGGGACTGGAGACACTAGCTTGCATACCTGGATTATGTAATCTTGGGCAAAATCACTTGACTTCTTGAATTCTTTGTTTCATCTCATGGGCAAGATATAATAACTGTCTCCCTTTCCTCACCAAGTCTTCTCTTTTTCTTAACTATTTATCTATCTACATTATTTGGCTGGCCAGGTCTTACTAGCAGCACCCATGATCTTTGTTGCATCATGTGGAATCTTTCGCTGTGGTGCACAGATTCTCTAGTTGTGGCCACGGGTTTAGTAGTTGAGGTGTTTGGGTTTAGGTGTTCCGTGAGATATGGATCTTAGTTTCCAGACCAGGGATTGAACCCTCGTCCTCTGCATTACAAGGCAGATTCTTAATCACTGGCCCACCAGGGAAATCCCACCAAGTCTTCTTTGAACATCAACAGAAATAATGAAAAGTAAATAAAACTTCTTAATGAGTAATATAAAAATTTAGACTATTATCCTTAAGAAACAAAACAACCAAATGGATGGCAGAGGGTAATATATGAAGCTGAATCTGTGCCTAAGAACATAAGGAAATCTGACAGGAAGATGAAAAGATTTTAAATGCATCCCATGCTTGGTGCGTCGCTGCACTGCCGAGGTCGTTAAAAACGCCCAATGCGTGTGCTAAGTTGTGTCCAACTTTTCACGACCCCATGGACTATAGTCCACCAGGCTCCTCCGTCCATGGAATTTTTCAAGCAAGACACTGGAGTGGGTTGCCATTTCCTTCTCCAGGGGATCTTCCCCACCCAGGGATCGAACTTGCATCTCTTGAGTCTCCCGCATTGGCAGAAAGATTGGTGTTTTTGTTTTTTTTTTTTAACCTCTGGTGCCACTAGGGAAGTCCCAAGTAATGACTGTTATATAACCAGAGGCCATTCTTCCTTCTTTGCTTCACAGAACCAGCTACTTTTATTATTCTTCAATCAGAAAGAAAGACATGGGTAACAGAAGAATATGATTTCACCTGAAGTGATTGTGCAGTAAATTAAAGTCTGGTATTATATGCTTAAAATACTGATCCTTTTTGATAACTGTTGCTCTGTAAATAGAGAAAGAGAATGAGAGACAGAGAGGGTGAAAGGGAGAGAGAGAGGGAGAGACAGAGAGAGCCAGCCAGACTTTTCTAAAATTTAAATTTTCCTTTTTCCTTCAGCACCAGGTTCAAAGTGAGGTATTGCTCTTTTAAGTTTAATGTCCTAAATTCTTTCCCCTTGAGCTCAAGTACTTCTTCACCAAGTCACTTTCTAAAGGAGAGGAATACTATACCTCTGTAGCTGATTTTTAAAACTCTAGATTGCATTTTGGATTTCTGCAAGTTTCACATTAAAGTTAAAAATCTTTGCCAGCTTCACACAATTATGTCCTTTTGTATTTCACAGTAAAAGAGCAAAGTAGTTAGAAAATGTTTGCATGACTCATTTTTTATATAAGTCTGAAGTTTGGAAAAACTTTCCCTTCTAATAAATCCCTCCTGTTAACACATCCCTACCCCTAGCATCCTGATGACTTTTACTTTCATCTCCAGGTTGGGTGGCATATCCATGCCAACCTACTGTGGGACAGATACTTAATAAATATAACTGCACATAAGCCTAAGCAAAAACAACTTAGGGTGTAGATATTTCTCCCTTACTTTAATGATAAGGAAGCTAAGGATCTATAGAGTTAAGAATTATACTGAAAATCTCAGGTAGGAAATGGCAAAGTTAGAATTTGAACTGAGATTATTTCTTCCCTTCAAAGCTCTTTATACTGCCATGGTTTTGCTTTTACCTGGGAATAAAGAGTTATTTATATTTTAACTGGAGACAGAGCTGGAGAGAGAGTGCTGGGAGGGCAAAGATAAACCGTTCATAGTCCCTTCCAACAGGACATTTGTAGTCTAGAAGTCAAGATAGATGCAGACATAAATGATAATTGCAAAATTCTGTGATAAAAAGTAATCATATACCACATAACATGTATTGAGTGTTTTCCATTTGCAAAGTACCATCTTAAGTGCTTGTGTTGACTCATATGTATAAAAATAGAGGAGTGCGTGAGGGGCATGGTGACCCAATAAAGGGAGGAAGCAGATCGTTACAGCAGGCACCGAAGGTTGTTTAAGAACCCATGGTATGTTCCGGCGGGAACACTGCAGGCAACATGGATATATATGCAGGAGCAAAGAAATGTGCAGAAGCTTGACCTCTGGGATTTGCCCAAGTAGAGGGAGAATGTAGC
This sequence comes from Oryx dammah, assembly GCF_014754425.2. Classification (NCBI taxonomy): domain Eukaryota; kingdom Metazoa; phylum Chordata; class Mammalia; order Artiodactyla; family Bovidae; genus Oryx; species Oryx dammah. The sequence goes on along the minus strand of NW_024070199.1, from coordinate 7,204,955 downwards.
AAATAGTATGGATCATCTGGAACAGGTACATAGGGTTCAGGTCTGGAAAGGCCATGCATACCATTTTGTAGATTTTGGACTTCTTCCTATCAGCAGTAGAAGTAATTAAAAGGTTTTAAGCTGTCGAATGACATGGGACCTCAGGCACCTTCAAACAGAATTCGGGGGTGTGTTTTCCAACCATAAATGCTGAGGTCAGGGGGCAGGTTGGAGGACAGGGTTCTCTCCACATCATGGGAACCACAAGCCCTGGACCCCAGACCTCAATGACAGCAGTGCAGGGCCAGCACTTCCCCAGTCACATGGCCTAAAAGTCCCAGTGCCTGAGGACGATGGCCCAGGTTCCAGAGTCCAGTGGCAGCCAGCTAGATCCCTGGGTGTTACCCCCAAAGATGGTAGGAAACAGAATCTATGCATTTGCTATTTCTCCTGTCTTCAGAATTTCCCCAATTTAGGGTGGAAAGCTTGGCATCCAGACTCACTCTGGCTTGTTTATCAGGTATATACTAATACAAACCTCTCCCTATAAGGCATGGCAGAGTTCCTTGGCTACAAGTTAAGCACAGCTTTACTTCTTGCCCTGTTGGCTTAGACGTCATTCCTCCTGAAGGCAGGAGGATGGAACAGAAGGCTTTTATCAGTCCCTCTTAACTTGGTTTCTGCAACAATCCTCTCTATTCTGCAATACCCTCATCACTTAATTCAGAGAATAATGGAGTATCCGTCTCCAATTTACTCTTGCCATTTCCCCAGCTTCAATCAGACATCTCTTCAGAGCTTGCAGTCTCAGGCAGATGTGGGATCCTTGTGTCAGGCACAGAAGCAGCTGGATTACAATCACATTCCTTTAATGATCTCATTCTAACTTGGCAGCAGCTTGATGCCCCCATCAAAGATCCGCATTCAGAGCTCTGTCACACTGTCATGCTTGGATGTCTGTCCTATTTCTCCTTCCTTGTGACAAGAGGCAACAGTTAGAATCAGACATGGAACAATGAACTAGTTCCAAAATTGTGAAAGAGTACATCAAGGCTGTATATTGTCACTCTGTTTATTTAACTTACATGCAGAGTGCCTCATGTGAAATGCCAGGCTGGAAGAGTCACAATCAGGAATCAAGATTGCCAGGAGATATACCAACAACCTCAGATGATACATACCACTATAATGGCAGAAAGTGGAGAGAAACTAAACAGCCTCTTGATCAAGAGGGTGAAAGAGGAGAGTGAAAAAACTGGCTTCAATTCAACATTCAAATAATGAAGATCATGACATCCACTCCCATCACCTAATGGCAAATAGATGGGGGGGGGGAAATGGAAACAGTAACAAACTTTATTTCTGGGGGCTCCAAAATCACTGCAGATGGTGACTGCAGCCACAAAATTAAAAGACACTTCCTCCTTGGAAGGAAAGCTATGACAAAGCTAAAAAGCATATTAAAAAGCAGAGACATCTTTTTGAGATTAGTTGTTTGTCAGTTGCTTCATTTGCTATTATTTTCTCCCATTCGGAAGGCTGTCTTTTCACTTTGCTTATATTTTCCTTTGTTGTGCAGAAGCTTTTAATTTTAATTAGGTCCCATTGGTTTATTTTTGCTTTTATTTCCAGAATTCTGGGAGGTGGATCATAGAGGATCCTGCTGTGGTTTATGTCGGAGAGTGTTTTGCCTATGTTCTCCTCTAGGAGTTTTATAGTTTCTGGTCTTACGTTTAGATCTTTAATCCATTTTGAGTTTAACTTTGTGTGCGGTGTTAGAAAGTGATCTAGTTTCATTCTTTTACAAGTGGTTGACCAGTTTTCCCAGTACCACTTGTTAAAGAGATTGTCTTTACTCCATTGTATATTCTTGCCTCCTTTGTCAAAGATAAGGTGTCCATATGTGTGTGGATTTATCTCTGGGCTTTCTATTTTGTTCCATTGATCTATAGTTCTGTCTTTGTGCCAATAGCATACTGTCTTGATGACTGTGGCTTTGTAGTAGAGCCTGAAGTCAGGCAGGTTGATTCCTCCAGTTCCATTCTTCTTTCTCAAGATTGCTTTGGCTATTCGTGGTTTTTTGTATTTCCATACAAATCTTGAAATTATTTGTTCTAGTTCTGTGAAAAATATCGCTGGAAGCTTGATAGGGATTGCATTGAATTTGTAAATTGCTTTGGGTAGAATACTCATTTTCACTATATTGATTCTTCTGATCCATGAACATGGTATATTTCTCCATCTATTAGTGTCCTCTTTGATTTCTTTCATCAGTGTTTTATAGTTTTTGATATATAGGTCTTTAGTTTCTTTAGGTAGATATATTCCTAAGTATTTTATTCTTTTTGTTGCAATGGTGGATGGAATTGTTTCCTTAATTTCTTTTTCTACTTTCTCATTATTAGTGTATAGGAATGCAAGGGGTTTCTGTGTGTTGATTTTATATCCTGCAACTTTACTATATTCATTAATTAGCTCTAGTAATTTTCTGGTAGAGTCTTTAGGGTTTTCTATGTAGAGGATCATGTCATCTGCAAACAGTGAGAGTTTTACTTCTTCTTTTCCAATTTGGATTCCTTTTATTTCTTTTTCTGCTCTGATTGCTGTGGCTAAAACTTCCAGAACTATGTTGAATAGTAGTGGTGAAAGTGGGCACCCTTGTCTTGTTCCTGACTTTAGGGGAAATGCTTTCAATTTTTCACCATTGAGGATAATGTTTGTGGTGGGTTTGTCATATATAGCTTTTATTATGTTGAGGTATGTTCCTTCTATTCCTGCTTTCTGGAGAGTTTTTTTTATCATAATGGATGTTGAATTTTGTCAAAGGCCTTCTCTGCATCTATTGAGATAATCATATGGCTTTTATTTTTCAATTTGTTAATGTGGTGAATTACATTGATTGATTTGCAGATGTTGAAGAATCCTTGCATCCCTGGGATAAAGCCCACTTGGTCATGGTGTACAATCTTTTTAATGTGTTGTTGGATTCTGATTGCTAGAATTTTGTTGAGGATTTTTGCATCTATGTTCATCAGTGATATTGGCCTGTAGTTTTCTTTTTTTGTAGTATCTTTGTCAGGTTTTGGTACCTGGGTGAAGCAACTCCTGCAGCTCAATTCCAGAAAAATAAATGACCCAATCAAAAAATGGGCCAAAGAACTAAACAGACATTTCTCCAAAGAAGACATACGGATGGCTAACAAACACATGAAAAGATGCTCAACATCACTCATTATTAGAGAAATGCAAATCAAAACCACAATGAGGTACCACTTCACACCAGTCAGAATGTCTGCGATCCAAAAATCTGCAAGCAATAAATGCTGGAGAGGGTGTGGAGAGAAGGGAACCCTCCTACATTGTTGGTGGGAATGCAAACTAGTACAGCCACTATGGAGAACAGTGTGGAGATTCCTTAAAAAATTGCAAATAGAACTACCTTATGACCCAGCAATCCCACCACTGGGCATACACACTGAGGAAACCAGAATTGAAAGAGACACATGTACCCCAATGTTCATTGCAGCATTGTTTATAATAGCCAGGACATGGAAACAACCTAGATGTCCATCAGCAGATGAATGGATAAGAAAGCTGTGGTACATATACACAATGGAGTGTTACTCAGCCGTTAAAAAGAATACATTTGAATCAGTTCTGATGAGATGGATGAAACTGGAGCCAATTATACAGAGTGAAGTGAGCCAGAAAGAAAAACACCAATACAGTATACTAACACATATATATGGAATTTAGAAAGATGGCAATGATGACCCTGTATGCAGGACAGCAAAAAAGACGCAGATGTGTATAACGGACTTTTGGACTCAGTGGGAGAGGGAGAGGGTGAGATGACTTGGGAGAATGGTATTGAAACATGTATAATATCATGTAAGAATCGAATTGCCAGTCTATGTCCGATGCAGGATATGGCACGCTTGGGGCTGGTACGTGGGGATGACCCAGAGAGATGTTGTGGGGAGGGGGAGTGGGAGGGGGGTTCAGGTTTGGGAATGCATGTACACCCGTGGTGGATTCATGTCAATGTATGGCAAAACCAATACAGAATTGTAAAGTAAAATAAAAAATAAATAAATTTAAAAAATAAAATAAAATTAAAAAAAAAAAGGCAGAGGCATCACTGCCAACAAAGGTCCATATAGTCAAAGCTATGGTTTTTCCAGTAGTCATGTATGTATGTGAGAACTAGACCATAAAGAAGGCTGAATGCTGAAGAATTATGCTTTTGAATTGTGGTGCTGGAGAAGACTCCTAAGAGTCCCTTGGACTGCAAGGAGATCAAAACAGTCAGTCCTAAAGGAAATCAGTCCTGAATATTCATTGGAAGGACTGAGCTGAAGCTGAAGCTCCAATACTTTGGTCACCTAATGCAAAGAACGTACTCATTGGAAAAGATTCTGATGCTGGGAAAGATTGAAGGCAGGAGAAGAAGGGGGCAACAGAGGATGAGCTGGTTGGATGGCATCACTGACTCAATGGACATGAGTTTGAGCAAACCCTGGGAGTTAGTGAAGAACAGGGAAATCTGGGGTGCTGAAGTTCATGGGGTGGCAGAGTCAGACATGACTAAGTGATTGAAAAACAACAACAATAAATTTATGAAGCACCTGATTGTTCAATGGAACAAATGAGTCCTTCTTACCTTCCCTCTAGGGGTGTTTGCTAAGTTTGTTCTTTTTGCCCCATCACACTTGGTTACCAAGCTCACTGAAGCAGGGCACTGCCCAGGAGGGTGCTCTTCTGCTGGCGACTTGCTCTTCTCTTTACACCAGGGACACGGAGAGTTTGCCTCTTTCATTCCTTCCGAAGTCCATCTCATGCCATTATTCCTCTAACCTCATTTTCCAAGCCAATTATGATCCCATTATCTCTGTTAACTTGCTACATTATGCACGCATAGATCACTGAAAATGAAGAGATGACAATCTTAATATTTAACTGCTTTTCATAATGCGGCATTTGTTTGGAAATGAAACTCTGATGTGGTGGCACTTCTCTTTTGTATACTGTTCAGTGACAGTCAATTAACTGCAAAAGAAAACCAAACAAAACCTTAGTTGCATTTTTTTCAGGAAGAAAGGGTATTTCTGCATAAACCCAGATTACTGACATTCATCTACTTAAAATGAAAAGGGGAATGTGGGGACCTTTAAGAGAAATATTACCTCAGAGCTATAGGAAATATTCCTTCTTCAAGGAAACAGGGTGGATCTGATGAAGGAAACCTCATTCCCCATCAACACAGTCTGTCCCAACATGACTCAGAATCATAAATGGGGGTCATTTACTCATAGAAATGGAGTACTCACACAAATTGATTGACACATGCATCCTCTCAAATAACTTAATGAGCACCAACTGTATGCTAGGCACCGGAAGCTGAGGTTCAACAAGACATAACCAATCTTTGCTTTCAAGGATATCACGTCATAAAGGAGGTGGCAGAAAAGTATAAAAGGGCCACATTAGGAGAGAATTTACACAAAATGAAGAGTCCTGCAATCAGAGGCAGTGATGATCAAGTTGAGCATTAAAGGTTTAGTTGTGATGAGAACAAAGTAGAAGAGGAACAAGATCTTGCTGATAAATGAAATAGCCTGTACAGAAACATCAAAGCTATAGATAGTCTGGCTGCCTGCAGTTAGAATAGTTCTTCAGAAAAGTTCTGTTTGGTCTCAGCATAGAGTTTTAAATTTGACTTTAGTGGGGTTTTGCACACTTGCCATAGTTTTCACTGCTCCCTATTACCTTAAACTCAGGCTGTTTTACACACTCATGTGGTCTCTAACAGTATTGGAGTTTTCAAACTGTGGCATAAAGAAAGCAAACAGAATGAGGCAGGCATTGGAAAGAGGTAAGTGTTAATAGCTTGGTATGGGCAGAACAAAGTGTGGATGCAGAGAAGAGGGAGAAAGGGATCTGCAGGCATGTGAGGGTATCAGATATGAAGGGCCTTGTATGCGCTGATGAGAATCTAAGTTCCATCCAGAAAATTAAAGGAAGCAATTAAAGCAGATTAAGCAGGAAGGGTCAGGGCCAGATCCGTCTTATAGAAAGATCACGAGGCAACAGTGTGCAGGAAGAAATGGAGATGACAAGTGGAGGCAAGGATAAAAGTCCTAATATTATTGACTAAACCAGGCTGGATATCGTAAAGGCCCACAGAGTAAGCATCAGAAAATGTGTGGGACATATCTTTTGAGATATTAAAGAGGCTGAAAGAATAAAACTTAGCAGATGATTGCTGTGGGAAATGATTAAAAGGGAAATGTCTTGGATGAAGTCAACTTTCTGTCTTAGACAGCTAGACTGATGTTGCTGCCATTTGCCAAAACAGGGAGGGAAGATTAAATTGTGGGATTGAAAACTCCTTCTTTTTTTGTCCCCACTCATCATCCACTTGTATAGACATAAGTACCTGCTTGTATCTCTGATCCTGTACTTGAAACGAGGCACCAAGGATGGAGATTGTTGTTTCATGAAGAGCATATTAGACTCAATCAGATGACCCAGTTTCACACCATCTCTATGTAATCTTGGCCATGTTATTTTTCTGTGCCTCAAGTATCTCATCTGTAAGATGGAAATACTAAAACTTTCTGCTTAGCCGAAGGCTTGTTGGGAGATTGAATATGCTGAAAAAAGTGAATTTACTTTGGGAAGTGCAAAGGGTAATGTATTACTTAAGAAGTGAATTAAGTCTCTTGGGCACATTCATGTCAGAAAATTAAGTATTGACCCAGAGGTTATCATACAGGCTGATTAAAATGCAGCAAAGGATATAACAGGCTTGCTGTCTCAAAACTGGAAGCAAGTGAAGATAAAATAAGTAATCAGTTGTGTTGAGACCCCATGGACCACAGCCCACCAGACTCCTCTCTCCATAGAATTCTCCAGGCAAGTATACTGTAGTAGGTTACCATTTCCTTCTCCAGGGGATCTTCCTCCTTCAGGGAACAAACCTGGGTCTCTTGCTTTGCAGGTGGATTCCTTACCAACTGAGCCACCAGGGAAGCCGAACTGATGAGATGCAATGAAATCTTCAAAGTCAAATCGGACGGAGAGGGAAACAATCTCTCTGAGGAGTCAAGGAAAAAAGCACCTAGAAGCATTCTGGATTTGCTCCATAGTGCTCTCTTTGGAGAAACAGGCTGGAGCTTCATTTAAGGTACATATGCTGTCTCTGTAAACCCTCATTCAAACATTGCATTCAAACCCTAGAACGTAATGCTTATGCAGAAGCTCGTGAGCTGCACAGGGCAGCTGGAGATACCGTCTACTCTGTATCTTTCAGGGATGCTGCCTCCCTTGGGGCTGGAGGTTCATTTGTGGATGCTGATGATCCAGTTTGACAGTGACCTCTGCCTCACATCCTTCTGGGAGCCTCTTCTCAAGCAGATGTTTAGTGGATCCCTGAAGCATGATCATAGAGTTTGCTTACACATAGGGTGGTTTTCTTAAGCAGAATGTGGATGAGGCGGCTATTAACAAGACACCCCAAATACAGTAGCATAAAGAAGAGAGAAATTTATTTCTTTCTCCTTTAGAAGTCTTGTTAAGTGGCCCAGGGCAACGTTGGTGATTCGGCAGGGTGAGAACCCAAGCTCCTTTTATCTTAATGCTCCAGCATTGTCTTACCCACATGTCTAAAATAGTTCGATATTATAATTGCTGGAAGTACCTTTTGGCCGGCAGAGAAGGTTAAAGGAGAGGAGAAAGCACACTCTTTCCCTTTTAAGATCATAATGCAGAAGTTGCTTATGTTCAACTAGGCAGAACTTAATCTTAAGTCTAGGTGGCTCAGAGGTAAAGAATCCACCTGCCAGTGCAGGAGACACTGGTTCCACTCCTGGACTGGGAAGATCTCCTGGAGGAGGAAATGGCAACACACTCCAGTGTTCATGCCTGAAAAATGTTATTGAAGAGGAGCCAGGCGGGCTATGGTCTGTGGGATCGTAAACAGTCAGACATGACTGAGCATGCATGAAATCTTATGTGCAGAGCTAGCTTTAAGAAAGGCTGAGGCATGTGGTCTTTAGCTGGTGGTTCATATGCAGCTAAACTTGGGAATTACGGAAGTAGAAAGGGTGATTGCATACTGGGTGGGAGATTGTAACCACTAGTCTCTGTGTAGCAGTGAAAGCAGTTTGGTCTGGAACTTTAGCAATAAAAATTGTCTCAGAATTAGTCCTTGTGGATAGCCTTAAAACTAATCCTCTAACTGAAGAGATGAAGTGAAATACTATTCTGATGAAAAATCAAATTATAGCTTCTATTGCAATTTCTTTTTATCAAGGTATAATTTATGAGATCTAACCAAGGTAATTTATACCCAGCGTAATGTACAGATCTTACTGTTACAACGAGCTTTGATGAATATATACCTGTTAAGACAATGAGCACTTTCATCACTCTAGATCATTTCTTCATGCCCTTTTAAGCCAATCCCCAACACTTAGATGATCACTGTTCTAAATATTATCACAGAATAGTTTTAACTATCCTAGTGCTTCATGAAAATGAAGTCAAACAGTGTATACTACTTTACTTCCTTCACTCAGACAAATGAGTTTTAAGATGCATCTGTGTTGCTGTGACTAGGATTCCAATATATGAGTTTACCAAAGCTTGTTTGTCCATTTTTCTATTGATGAACATTTAGGCTATTTACAAATTTAGATTGCTATGGATAAAGTGACTATGAATATTCATGTGTAAGTATTTTTATGGACATTTGTTTTCATTCTCTTGAATAAATATCTCAGAGTGGAATTGATGGGTCACAGTTGATGTATGTTATGTTCATAAGAAATTGCTAGTTTTCTAGCCAGCAATTTATGAGCATTCCAGGTGCTCTAAATCCACACCCATATATGCTTTCAGCAGAATTTTCAATGGAAGCTCTTCTAATGGTCCTACTGGGTTTTAAAAGGGGAAAAATATGATTTGGTTTCTGATTTGCATATTAGCATATTTTTCAACTTCTTTCCACACATCAGCAATACCTAGAAAATGTGTATAAAATTATTTGAAATATACAAAATCTTATATAGAAAAATGATCCTATGACAATTTTTTAAATAAAAAGGGCTCTTAATAAGACTTTATAGTATAATGACTGTTTGGAGCCAAAACACCTGGGTCTTATCTCTGAGCCCTAGATTTTTCATCTACAAAATAAATAGCCTTTTCAGGGTTTTTGTGAGATCTAACTCAGGTAATATGCCCAGCAGTAGCATGGCGCCTAACACAGAGTAAAGGATGAGTTTGTTTTATTAGAATCTTATCACAGAATCATGAATATGATCATTATCACCATCATTATCCTTATCTTCATCACTTCATCATCACCCTTAACTGTTCCCTAAACTTTACCATGTTCCAGGAACTGCTATGCACTTATATCTTCTAATTAAATTCTCAAAACAATTCCTAACTTCAGCACTGATGCTTTAATTTGTTATGCGTCTGCTGGCCCTTCTATCCATGGGTTCCAGCTTGTGCCAAGTTATGCCCACTGCTTCGTGCTCTCTGTATGCTAGAGGAGCCACCATTGTACCAGGAGCTTGCCGAGGCATCACAACGCAAACTGGAACTCACAGGCAGAAATGTCAGCTGTGATGCAGGTCCTCCAATTCCTTGTCGCCTGTTGGAGAGGGGGTCCTTTCCTGGACCGGACTCCACAGTGCATCCGGCTGCAGCTCATCCCAAGTACGTCCTCTGCATTGCTCTAAGGGCGCTGGGAGCTTGTGCACCTGCTCACCTTTCTGACTACAGCTTCCAGCCTGTTCCAAGGGATACTACAGCTGTCGGTTTAAAGGCATTGCATGCACCATATAACAGATGAAGAGCCTGAACTCAGAAGAAGGGCGTCATCTGCAAAGTTGGCAAGCTGAAGAAATAACATTCAACCCCAGGCTGTGTGACTCAAAGCCACTACTCTAAGTTGCTGTGAGATACAGACGCCTTACCTGGTGTTTCAATTACTTATCTATCGTAAACCAAACTGGGACTTCACTTCTTTTTTGGATGCCAAAGTTTCTTCACGCGTTGTGTCTGCGGAAGCCATGTGGAGAAATCAAGCGCATATAATAAATTTGCACACACAGAAGTGTGAGAACTGAAAATGAGAGCATTGACCAAACAACAAACATCTGCGTATCTAGGTCGTTTCAAAGCAGATCTTTAGGACACAGCTTTGTTTTAAAGATTAGAGGGAACAGTAACTTTGGTCAGACAGACCAAGATCAGAATCACAGCTCTCCCACTTACTGGCTGTGTAATCTGGGACCTGACTCTGTTTTCAGGAATCATTTGGACTCATACGGCTAAAGGAAGGTTTCGTAGCATGTCTGGCTTTGCATGGCGAACTGTCACAGCATCCATTTAGCTGGACTTAGGTGAAGATTTGTTTCTTTAGAAATTAAAGCATTTTCCACTGTTGTGAGTGAGAGCAAGTCAACAGCTGCTGTAGACGTGTCAACACTCACAGATACCTTCCAATTATCCTTGAAGCTCTGATGACAAGGAAAAAGCAATAGTCTTTGCCTGAGGAGTTGCCTGTGGGAAAAGCACAGGCATTTTCAAGTGCACTAAGCAAGTGGATTTGACAGAATAAGTGAGAGTATCTGAATGGAACCACAGTCAGGCAGAATGGCTTTCATCACGGTAATCTCTGCCAAGTCCAGTCCATTATTCTCAGGGTACAAAGAGGCCTATTTCCACATGGCAAAGGATAGGCTGCATGAGATTGGAAACAGTCTCAGGTTTCTGAAAAAAAAACTTCTCTTGTTTCTACATATACAGATTGAGCATACTATTGACCAAAGTTGTGGTACCACTTGGTTTTGACCTGACAGTGGAGTTTTTTGTATTAATACTTAGCCTGAAATCGAACCCAGTGAGTTTGAATCACAGTTCCATCACTTACTGGATGTGTGCTCTTAAGGAGATCCCCAAATCCCATGGTGCGGCAATCTCTTTTCCATTAATAAAGGAAATAATACAGCTGATCTGAGAATTACACCAGTTAGTTATTATACTTAAGGCAGTGAGCTACCACAAATCGTTGGCCGCAGCTATTCCTGCCTCAGCCTTCCTGTCTCTGACACTGTGAGTGACACTTGTACTCTGTGTCCTTTCTGTCAAGGTCATGGTTGTCACTGCTGCCACATGTAGGTAGGGTGCTTTATGCTCTTTAAAAAGCCTGCCTATGCCTCCACTTAGTTATCTTTGTAACAATCCACGGAGGCAAAGAAACTGCAACTCAGGAGCTCATCCAATAAAACATGTAATCTAACAAACAACTGTCGGGCACATTAGGGCCTGAACTATGTACCAGGAGAAATGCAAAGATGTTTAGAGGGGCTTTCAGACTAGTAAGAATAGGCAGAGAGATTTAGAAACTAACACTGTTGACTAGCTACAATACTGCAGACTTTTTGTTGGGTGAATCACCAGTATTAGCTACTATTATCCTCACTCTGCTGTTGTTGTTGCTCAGTTGCTAAGTCGTGTCCAACTCTTTGAGACTCCATGGACTATAGAGAGCAAGCATAGTTTAAATTGAGGTTTCACAGGTAGTAATGATCAGAATGGAATTTTAGCCCAGTTATACTTAACTGGAAACCTCATGTTCTTTCCACTATCATGTTCATTCAAATAATAATAGTAACTAAAGCATGCATAAGGGCCACCCATCACAAAGCAATTAGAGCTTGCACCGCTGTGTCCAGTGTACAGATTCTGGGGGTGAGTGACTGGGAGCCTCAGGAACTGGTATCAAAGACGAGGCTCTAATCGATCATGTTTCTCTCTCCAGTGCCTATCACAGGGCAGATCACGGGGACTGAGTATGTGCTGGTGTAATGACGGGGACAGAAGAGGCAACGAACAGTCAGGAGAAGGAGCAGGCAGAAACGGCCCACTGGTCTTCAACATCCCCACAGGTTTCTACTGTCCTTTTGACATGCTTCCTGAGTCACTAAGGATTTTGCTCGTTTCTGTTTGTGTGCACTCTGTTTTTCTAATGTTCTAGATATGAACACAGTTTCCAGGTGTTATATACTGACAGATGATTGATACAGCCTATAAAAGGATTGTTGTTTCTGTTAGGTTCTGAAGGCAAGAGCATTTTGGCAATAGCACCACATTTGCTCTGATCTATTACTAAGCTTCCCATTAGTGGTTATCTGAGAACCTTTTGACAGCAACCCCAACATTCTGCACATGCATGATTGATTTCTTAAAATGGAAACTCAGAACTTGACAGTTACTTCTGCTGGGCTGTTCATGAAGAGATGGCTTTCTGAAAGATGCAGTTTCAGGGATTGTTTAGATGGTGGGAGTAGGTAGGTTGAATGTCACTGCAGGTAGAGAGGCTCGTTAGGCTGAAGGTATATCCAGGGATGGCTGACGAGATTGATAAGTAGCTTTTGGTCCAGGGGGCTTGCCTGGTGGGGGAAAGGAGACTGCCTGAGAGAAGACCCTGTAGGAGAGGGTGAAGGCCTTAGAGAAAGTATGGCTGCAATGAGAAAGGTGGGCCTAGTGGTGAAGAATTCTCCTGCCAGTGATGAAACGTAGGAGAAAGGGGTTGGATCCCTGGGTGGGGAAGGTCCCCTGGAGGAGGAAATGGCAACCCACTCCAGTACTCTTGCCTGGAGAATCCCATGGACAGAGGAGCCTGGCGGGCTAGGGTCCCTAGGATCACAGAGTCAAAAGTGATGAAGCTACTTAGCACGCACACATGCATAATGAGAAACAGCTGTAAGGCCTGGAATGGGCTGGAAGGAAGGGGAGAAAGTGAGCTCTGGGAGGATGTGGGGCCTCTCATCTTTCCCATCTCCTCAAACCCCTCCTAGCAGGACTGCCTGTACTGTGCTCAGAAACACCAAAGAGAGGCTAAAGCAATAGGTTTTCTGTCTCCAGTAAATCGAATGCCTACTTCCATGTGTTAAACCTAGGATAAAAATACCGTGAAGAAGGCTAGCTTGATTCAACGGCAGCATTTCTTCTATAAGTCCCATATATTGAGGATGATTCATAATTACAGTGGACGCTAGAAATAGGAATCCCATTGTGGTCCTGCAGAGTGTTCCCACATTCAATTATTGCCTTTCGCTCACCATGCCTAATGAGTCCCAGCAGTTAATAGCTAATATAAGAAGCAGAAAGCCACTTGTCACATTTTTTAAAATATTCCATTTCTTTCTGGCTGCTCTCATGGCTTTCTATTCAGAAAGCCAAGATTTACCCTCAGCACCTTCTCACTCCCTTTTTACCCATTCGAAAGAACTAATGTTCTTAGTGCCCCTGACATCATTTTTGGCTGAGGTCTTTTTTTTTTTTTTTCCCCTTCTGGAGGGAGTTTTACCAAGTATTTTTTCATAGCCTTAAAACTTTGGTAGCAACACGGTGATAAGGGGATTAAAGGCAGGAGCCCAACTTAAAATGTATTTTAAAAAATGATTATTGAGACCATCTGGTTTTACTAATCATAAGCAGAAGTTATTCTTGCTTTCTGTTATGCAGAATATTATCACTGAAAAATTATAGCAAGGACAGGGAACTTAGTGATTTTAGCAAGATGAAAGGAAATGGGGTTCTTAGCATTTTGCCAGGTACAGGTCTTCTGAGAACAAAACACCTTTACCAAAGCTGACCTGGAGAACACGAAGAATGAAGCACTTGGGTCCCCTCAGTCAGTGGCCTCTGAAGCAGTGGAGGGGAGAATGCTGGTCTACTCACCATCGGAGACCCCTCCAGAAGTGGCACAGGGCTTGCCATAGGCTGACTGTGAGGTTGCCCTTGGGAGTTACAGAATTGCAAGGCATCTGAGATCCTCATCTCAATGATAAGGTGTCCAGGCATAACATCTGGGAAGCCATCCCCTCAGGAAACATAGCAGTTTCTTTGTGTAGTAGTCTCTCTTCTTTTCCTGGCCTCGCCATCTCCCAGGACTCCCATCTAAGCAAACCAGCTTACCCCAAACTGTCTGGAATTCAGAATGTCTTTCCAACTTTGCTGTCTGTAACTAGATCCCCTGGACTCGATGGAATTAAGATGTTGGGAAGTTGAAAACTGACCTGGCAGGTCTCTATCTGTGATGGAGAAAGTAGGTTTGTACCTTATTGTTGCCTCATCCAAGAGTACAAGAGGAGAGACCTATAAATCAACACGGTGCTATGAGACAGAATCCTAGGATCCCTGCAATATTCCAGCTGGAATCCTGTAGCCAGAACTCAGCAAAGGCTGGAAGCCGTTTAGGATTAAGGAAGAAAGCACGTCCTGAACTGTCACATGTACCTGGTGGTTGGAGAAGGCCTGTTTTGTGGTTCAGCCTGGGAAGCCATCTCAATGTGGAGGGCCCCCTGAAATGTTGAAAAGGTCACGAGAGGGGCAAGTAATGTTTAACTTACATAAGAACATCATGGTGGGTTCTGCCTCTATGAAAATAATATTTTGAATAGTAACGTGTGCATCAGAGAATAGTCTTCATTATTAGAGCCATGGCTGTAGAAAGAAAAGCTAAAGACTAAACTCCATCAATGATTTGAGAAAATAGCACTGAAACATGTATGTTACCATATGTAAAACAGATGACCAGCATAAGCTCAAGGCATGAAGCAGGGCATCCAAAGCTGGTGCTCCGGGACAACCCAGAGGGATAGAGTGGGGAGGGAGGTGGGAGGGGGTTTCAGAATGGGGGAACTCATGTATATCTGTGGCCGATTCATGCTGATGTATGACAAAAACCATTACCATATTGTAAAGTAATTATCCTCCAATCAAAATAAATAAATTAATTGAAAAAATTAAAGCAGAATGAAACACTAAAAAAAAAAGAAAAGAAAAGAAAATAGAAGATCAAAGAAGCAGAGTAACATTACCAATGGCACACAGCTTAGAAGCAGCAAAGCCAAGGTTCAGACTTAGTTCTGGATGAAATAAGTATCAAGGGTTAGATTCATGATAATAGCTTACTGTCTGAAAGAAATAAGCTACAAATAAAGTACTAATAAATACAATTTAAAGTTTTTCAAACAAAGAGTATTACATATGAATAGGGAAAAGTTATTCTCTGGGATATCTGTGATTAGGTCAACAGGGAATAACTTTATATTTGCACAGAGAAGTTCAGGTTAGATTTGAGAGATCGAGCGCCTTTTCTGGAATGATTATGTGGTCCTAGAAAATTTCAGAGGTCATGAAATCCCTGGTGAAATATCTAGTTATCTCTACTTATGTCTTCTTATTCCTTGAATTTTCTTTGGAGGTTGTTTGAACTAGAAAAGTAATTTATTTTGTTTTTGAAACTAAAAGGCCAAACTTGGGTCAAGAATTAAGGACTCTGATTAGTTTATTTTTAAATTTTACATGGGATGAGACAGAAAGTCATTTTTATTTTTATTCTTATTTAAAATATTTCATATTCCCTGTGAGCCCACTGTCTCTGCCTTAGCAAGTCAAGTATAGTGAATATTAGTACAAAGGTTGTTGATTCCAGATTCTATAGTGACTATTGTTTTCATTTCAGTCAACTGAGGATTCTCAGATGGGCCTGGTGACAAACTAATGCTGCTGCTGCTGCTGCTAAGTCGCTTCAGTCGTGTCCAACTCTGCGACCCCATAGATGGCAGCCCACCAGGCTCCCCCGTCCCTGGGATTCTCCAGGCAAGAACACTGGAGTGGGTTGCCATTTCCTTCTCCAATGCATGAAAGTGAAAAGTGAAAGTGAAGTCACTCAGTCATGTCTGACTCTTAGCGACCCCATGGACTGCAGCCTACCAGGCTCTTCTGCCCATGGGATTCTCCAGGCAAGAATTCTGGAGAGGGTCGCCATTTCCTTCTCCAGGGGATCTTCCCAAACCAGGGATCGAACCCAGGTGTCCCACATTGCAGGCAGACGCTTTAACCTCTGAGCCACCAGGGAAGCCGATGTACTAATAGTTGGTCATAAATGAGGTTTTGGTAGAGAAACATTAAGATAAAGACTCAGATCTTGACTTCAGAGTGTTTATAATTTTTTTCAATTCAGTGCAAATCCTATGGGAAGAGACAATGCCCAAATGAAGGAAGAGTGATCTAATATTCAAGGTGAAGGAACAGGGAAAGACATGGGCTTTTTGCGTATTTGTGATATAATCATGTTTCAGGGTCTAGTCCTAAAATGAAATTTAACTGCCAGCTAACCAATGGATAAATAATAGGAGCCGTTTTTTCATCAAGTCCCTCATTGTCATGTTTTTCTGTTTCAAAATGGAAAGAAAATGTTAAGAAAAAGATATGGGGACTGCCTAGTATTCTCAGGCAGTTTCTGTGGTGTTATACTAATAGTTGGTCATAATTGGTCATAATGTTTGGCCCTTAACTTTTGACCAAAATTTAGCCTTTTAGTCTCTTTCTATTTCTATGGTGAAACTGGGTGAGTGCTGTTTGAGTTCAGTTTGGGCACATGTCATTTATTTATTTATTTTTAAATTTCAACTTATATCTGAATACCAAAATGAGACATATTAAACATATTTTGTATTCTTTGATTTTTACATTTTTAAGCTGTTTCTTTTTAACTCTTTCTTTTAACTCTCCTGCCATATTTTCCTGTGAGAGAGCTTCAGTGTTAGCATAGCTGCTGATAAAAATTTAAGAGTCATGAATTAGTATGACTACTTGGGAAAATTATTCTCGTTTTGAAGCAAATTTTCATCAAGTTAAATTGCATACCCAACATCTCTTCCCGGTTTATTTCCTAAGAGTATATCTGGGAAATGTTGTGTCAGTCTGACCTGATTCATTAAAGAAACTCACAGGAGAGGTTTTTATGAGGGGTTGGCTTCACGCCTGATCCTTGAAGGGTCTGCGGCATCATTGTGCTACCAAAGTAACATGAAGCCATGTTCACGATCAAGCCTCAGAACAGGAGGTGCTGGTTTTCATTCTTTGTTTTAGGAGGGCTTCCTCCTTCCTTCTCATTCCTCCTCCTTTTCCCTTTTTTTCTGTTACTTAAATAAAGACAGATAAGTGGACACTAACTAGTAAGTTTGACTAAGCAAACCTAAAATGACCCAGAGCTGCTTATGTTATGATCTTTGGTAACTCCTGGAGTAGAAGGAGGTAGAAGGGGAAACTAAACACAGATACTGCTGCATCAGAAATCAACTCCTATTCTTCTTCTTTCAGTCCAGGCACATCTATCTTCTCAACTCTGCTCACGTTTGGCATCTGTTCTGAATCTGGGTAGAGAAAAGGCAGGGAGATGCTGGTTCTCAGAATTTCTGATTTCATATCAGACTTCATCCCTGTGGCTCACAATTATTATCTGTTCCTGGAAGACTGGACAATTTCGCCCACAGGGTCAATCTGAGAGCTGCATTCTTGGCATCTCCAATGCCCAGACAATCTTACATTAAGGCACTCATCATTTTAAATTGTAGCTTTTTGATTATATTGCTTTCTTTTCTAGCACACTGTGGGCTACTTGATGGAAAGGAACATGACTTTTTCATGCTTGTATTCCCAGTTTTACCAGCAGCATATCTAAATGTAGCAGGTTCTCACTAACTGCAAATGAATATTGAATGTATGAATAATTGCATGGGTAGGTAGGTAGATGAATGGTTGGATGGATGGATGGATGGATGGATTCTGACCTCGTATTTCCTAGGAACTTAAATTTATACTCTGAAAAATAAAGAATGTTGATGAATACTTCTAAGACCTTTCCTAGCATTCTGGGATTCTATAACTCATTGACTAGGGCTTTAGTTCCAATACACGCCTCTGGATTCCTAGCTTTTTTTTTTTTTTTCCCTCTCCTTGACAAGGATCCTGATTCCTATTTTTTTAAGAATTATTCCTATTAGACCACCTGGAGTCTGCATCCTAGCTTTCCTATTGCGTTTTCCTGCTTAAACTTGGCTTTGCTCACTTGTCTGGGTTTTGGGCCTCATCTGTCTAAGTCACATTGCCTCTGCTCCTCCCTGTCTCTCTCCCATCCCAATTGGGGAATGGTATCATTCTCTGAAATGCTACACTAGAACTGATGAATGATTCATTGTCTCACAATGGCCCTGAGGTATGTGTTATGGGAAGGAATGGTCATAATGCTTCTGTCCTTTTTTCCATTCATACATCCATTTATCCATCCTTTCCATACTATTTTTATAAGTGGGTATTATTGGCCAGACACATTATATGTGTTCTTGTCTTTTAGAAAAAGTGATGACTAAGTTGGTTGTCTGATCTCCATAAGCTTAGCATCTAGTAGAGATAGGCATATAAATCAGTAAGTATAATACAGACGTCTGTACAGGGTATTATGAGAGATCAGAGGAGAGAATGATCAGCATATCTAAAAGAGAAAGATGGATTTCTTGAGCTGAGCTAATGAGAAGCTGCAAGCAGATAAGTATGGTTGGAGGTTGGAACATTAGGGAAAGGAAATAAACAGAGGTTGCTAGTAGGCCCACATCACAACTTAATGTTTCTCTCCACCCTCTCTTGCTTCTTTCTCCTCCCTTCAGTAGGTGTTGACCTCAAAGGCACTTCCTGATAAACATCCTATATGCTTAACTCTGCCTCAGAGACTGCTTTACTGAGAATACAACCTACTACCTAAGAAGACTTCCTGTAAGTAGTGAAGAGACATGAGACAGGAGAGTAATGTGACATCAATAGTGATTTAAGAAGATCATTTCAATAACCATTTGGATATACTATGTAATAAATCAGTTGGTTACTAGACTATTGCCATAGTCCTTATGGGCTTCCAGATGGCTCAGTGGTAAAAAAATAAAAATAAAAATTCGCCTGCCAATGCAGGAGACGCAAGAGATGTAGGTTTGATCCCTGGGTCAGGAAGATCCCCTGGAGGAGGAAAAGGTAATATTCTTGCCTGGGAAACCCATGGACAGAAGGGCCTGGTGGGCTATAGTCCATGGGGTCGCAAAAGAGTTGGACACTATTTGGCAACTAAACAACAACAGATCAACTACTTAGTCATCTTCTATCATGGACTCAATGGACATGAATTTGAACAAACTCTGGGAGATAGTCAAGGTTAGGGAAATCTGGCATGCTCCAACTCATGGGGTCACAAAGAGCCAGACATGACTTAGCGACTGAAAAACAACAAATCATATTTACAGCACTCTGTCAGGACAGGATATTTAGGACAGGATGATGCTAGGTCCTGCCTCATGGTAACCACAGTCCACTGAGGTATACATACAAAAATCAGAATGTTTCTGGGTAGTGTGATAAGAGCTCTGATGAAGATACATACTTCATCAAAATGTGATGCTGGAAAAGATGAGTAGTGGGTGGGGAGAGCCAACCTGGTCTTCCTGGAGATACTCTTAGATGACAGGGACCTTTGTGGGGGAATAGGGTTTCAGCAGGAGAAAAGCAGTAAAGTATTCAGAGAATGCAAGGTATGAAAGGGTCTATAGTAAAATGAATGCCTCGTTATCTAATGGGCTGACATTTCTTGAGAAAGAATGGCACAGACTACTCAGAACACATTCTCAAGCTTCAGAAAGCTATATGCAACTCTCCACAGCTTCCCTTCACTGTTCTCTGCAGGCTACCCTTCCATCGTCTCCAAATCAAATCACAAAAGTCACATCTCACTCAGGAGACCAGTCCAAAGAGCAGCAGATTTTTCAGAGCTTATTGACTGAAGCTTATGCTTGCTTTAGGGCCAAGTAAATAAAGGTTTATTTGCAACAAATGTAGCCTTTAGTTTTCTACAGTCCAGGGACCAGAATTTTGAGCTTAGAAAACAACACTTTTCCCAAATTACATTTTCAATGCTATATGCTCACCTTCTTTTAAAAACAGTATTTTCTTTCTCATTTTATAGTCATACTTCTTGTTTCATGAAATGAAAAACTGCACTCATATATGGAAGAAAATAAAAACCACCCATAGTCCCAGTATGCAGAGATGACAAGTTTGAATAATTTGAAGAATTATACCCACTATTTAGTCTATGTGTGTTCCTTCATATTGAGTTGTGTTTAGTTTTGTGTCTTGCTTTTATCACTTAATATATTTACAAAAGATTCTATGGTATTATTTTCTGACTTCTGAATAGCTGGATTTTCCCATTAAGCAATGTCTCTTGGTAACATATACTGTTTATCATTCATTACCCTTTTTAGGAACTTTTCCTAGACACCATCCTTCCCTGTAGGATTGATGTCTACCACCTTGTGCTGTGCTTCATATTCTTCACTGGCTCTTTTCATGGGGGCTTCCTTGGTGGCTGGGTTGGTGATATGCTTTTGGACAAAAGCTCTGTCTCAGAAATCTTTCTGTTCCCTTATATTAGTCTAAGATATGATTTTGTTGTTTAGTTGCTCAGTCATGTCTAACTCTTTGTGACCCCATGGACTGCAGCACACCAGGCTTCCCTGTCCATCACCAACTCCCAGAGCTTGCTCAAGCTCATGTCCATTGAGTCCATGATGTCATCCAACCATCTCATCCTCTGTCATCCCCTTCTCCTTCTGCCTTCAATCCTTTCCAGCATCAGGGTCTTTTCTAATGATGTGGCTCTTCACATCTGGTGGCCAAAGTATTGGAGCTTCAGTCCTCCCAACTAATATTTCCCAACTGATTTCCTTTAGGAAGGACTGGATGGATCTCCTTGCAGTCCAAGAGACTCTCAAGAGTCTTCTCCAACACCACAGTTCAAAAGCATCAATTCTTCAGCACTCAGCCTTCTTTATGGTCCAACTGTCACAAATGATATGATGAAGATTTCTGTTATATATCTGCTGACTTAATAATGACTTCAGCCGTGAAGAGATACCCCACACCCCAGGTAAGAGACCCAAGTAAGATGGTAGGTGCTGCAAGAGGGCATCATAGGGCAGACACACTGAAACCATACTCACAGAAAACTAGTCAATCTAATCACACTAGACCACAGCCTTGTCTAACTCAATGAAACCAAGCCATGCCCGTGGGGCAACCCAAGACAGGTGGGTCATGGTGGAGAGGTCTGACAGAATGTGGTCCACTGGAGAAGGGAATCACAAGCCACTTCAGTATTCTTGCCTTGAGAACCCCATGAACAGTATGAAAAGGCAAAATGATAGGATACCAAAAGAGGAATTCCCCAGGTGAGTAGGTGCCCAATATGCTACTGGAGATCAGTGGAGAAATAACTCCAGGGAGCATGAAGGGATGGAGCCATAGCAAAAACAATACCCAGTTGTGGATGTGACTGGTGATAGAAGCAAGATCCAATGCTGTAAAGAGCAATATTGCATAGGAACCTGGAATGTCAGGTCCATGAATCAAGGCAAATTGGAAGTGGTCAAACAAGAGATGGCAAGGGTGAACATTGACATTCTAGGAATCAGCAAACTAAAATGGACTGGAATGGGTGAATTTAACTCAGATGACCATTATATCTACTACTGCGGGAGGAATCCCTCAGAAGAAATGGAGTAGCCATCATGGTCAACAAAAGAGTCCAAAATGCAGTACTTGGATGCAATCTCAAAAATGACAGAATGATCTCTGTTCGTCTCCAAGGCAAACCATTCAATATCACAGTTATCCAAGGCTATGCCTCAACCAGTAATGCTGAAGAAACTGAAGTTGAACGGTTCTATGAAGACCTACAAGACCTTTTAGAACTAACACCCAAAAAAGATGTCCTTTTCATTATAGGGGACTGGAATGCAAAAGTAGGAAGTCAAGAAACACCTGGAGTAACAGGCCTTGGAATGCGGAATGAAGCAGGGCAAAGACTAATAGCGTTTTGCCAGAAAATGCACTGGTCATAGCAAATACCCTCTTCCAACAACACAAGAGAAGACTCTACACATGGACATCACCAGATGGTCAACACCGAAATCAGAATGATTATATTCTTTGCAGCCAAAGATGGAGAAGCTCTATACAGTCAGCAAAAACAAGACCAGGAGCTGACTGTGGCTCAGATCATGAACTCCTTATTACCAAATTCACACTTAAATTGAAGAAAATAGGGAAAACCGCTAGACCATTCAGGTATGACCTAAATCAAATGCCTTATGATTATACAGTGGAAGTGAGAAATAGATTTAAGGGCCTAGACCTGATAGATAGAGTGCCTGATGAACTATGGAATGAGGTTCAAGACATTGTACAGGAGACAGGGATCAAGACCATCCCCATGGAAAAGAAATGCAACAAAGTAAAATGGCTGTCTGGGGAGGCCTTACAAATAGCTGTGAAAAGAAGAGAAGTGAAAAGCAGAGGAGAAAAGGAAAGATATAAGCATCTGAATGCACAGTTCCAAAGAATAGCAAGAAGAGATAAGAAAGCCTTCTTCAGTGATCAGTGCAAAGAAATAGAGGAAAACAATAGCATGGGAAAGACTAGAGATCTCTTCAAGAAAATTAGAGATACCAAGGGAACATTTCATGCAAAGATGGGCTCGATAAAGGACAGAAATGGTATGGACCTCACAGAAGCAGAAGATGTTAAGAAGAGGTGGCAAGAATACACAGAAGAACTGTACAAAAAAGATCTTCACGACGCAGATAATCAGGATGATATGATCACTAATCTAGAGCCAGACATCTTGGAATGTGAAGTCAAGTGGGCCTTAGAAAGCATCACTACGAACAAAGCTAGTGGAGGTGATGGAATTCCAGTTGAGCTGTTTCAAATCCTGAAAGATGATGCTGTGAAAGTGCTCCACTCAATATGCCAGCAGATTTGGAAAACTCAGCAGTGGCCACAGGACTGGGAAAGGTCAGTTTTCATTCCAATCGCAAAGAAAGGCAATGCCAAAGAATGCTCAAACTACTGCACAATTGCACTCATCTCACACGCTAGTAAAGTAATGCTCAAAATTCTCCAAGCCAGGCTTCAGCAATATGCGAACCATGAACTCCCTGATGTTCAAGCTGGTTTTAGAAAAGGCAGAGGAACCAGAGATCAAATTGCCAACATCTGCTGGATCATGGAAAAAGAAAGAGAGTTCCAGAAAAACATCTATTTCTGCTTTATTTACTATGCCAAAGCCTTTGATTGTGTGGATCACAATAAACTGTGGAAAATTCTGAAAGAGATGGGAATACCAGACCACCTGACCTGCCTCTTGAGAAATCTGTATGCAGGTCAGGAAGCAACAGTTAGAACTGGACATGGAACAACAGACTTGTTCCAAATAGGAAAAGGAGTCCATCAAGGCTGTATATTGTCACCCTGCTTATTTAACTTCTATGCAGAGTACATCATGAGAAACGCTGGACTGGAAGAAACACAAGCTGGAATCAAGATTGCTGGGAGAAATATCAATAACCTCAGATATGCAGATGACACCACCCTTATGGCAGAAAGTGAAGAGGAGCTAAAAAGCCTCTTGATGAAAGTGAAAGAGGAGAGCGAAAAAGTTGGCTTAAAGCTCAACATTCAGAAAACGAAGATCATGGCATCTGGTCCCATCACTTCATGGGAAATAGATGGGGAAACAGTGGAAACAGTGTCAGACTTCATTTTTTGGGCTCCAAAATCACTGAAGATGATGATTGCAGCCATGAAATGAAAAGATGCTTACTCCTTGGAAGAAAAGTTATGACCAACCTAGATAGTATATTCAAAAGCAGAGACATTACTTTGCCGACTAATGTCCGTCTAGTCAAGGCTATGGTTTTTCCTGTGGTCATGTATGGATGTGAGAGTTGGACTGTGAAGAAGGCTGAGCACCGAAGAACTGATGGTTTTGAATTGTGGTGTTGGAGAAGACTCTTGAGAGTCCTTGGACTGCAAGGAGATCCAACCAGTCCATTCTGAAGGAGATCAACCCTGGGATTTCTTTGGAAGGAATGATGCTGAAGCTGAAACTCCAGTACTTTAGCCACCTCATGCGAAGAGTTGACTCATTGGAAAAGACTCTGATGCTGGGAGGGATTGGGGGCAGGAGGAGAAGGGGACGACCGAGGATGAGATGACTGGATGGCATCACTGACTCGATGGACATGAGTCTGAGTGAACTCCGGGAGATGGTGAGGGACAGGGAGGCCTGGCGTGCTGCAATTCATGGGGTCGCAAAGAGTTGGACACGACTGAGCGGCTGAACTGAACTGAATAATGCCTTTAATGATTTCAAAGTCAATGACCTTCAGTTTTGAAAGCCTAGGTGGCAGGCTTGTGCTAAAAATTTTGCCCATTTTATTACTAATCTGCATCACAACTTCACAGGTGGGCATTACTATCCTACTTTTTATTTTTTAAGACAAAGAACTGGAGATTTAATTTCACTGACTCTTAAGTTATTAATTAAAAATCTTTCTCTGGCTCAGATGGAATCTACCTGCAATGAAAGAGACCAGGGTTTGATCCATGGGTCTGAAAGATCCCCTGGAGAAGGGAATGGCAATCCACTCCAGTATTCTGGCCTGGAGAATTCCATGGACAAAGAAGCCTGGTGGCCTATAGTCCATGGGGTTGCAAAGTGACAGACATGACTAAATGACTAACACTTTAATTTTCTTCAGCCTGAATCAGGTAAATCACTATGGGGAGGAAGACTCAGGCCCATTTCTCTCACTTAAACATAGCGTCAGTGCCAGTCCCTAAGGGGCTATGAAATTGAACAAGATATGGAGGTTGACTTCTAAAAGCCAACAACAGGGCAGGAAAGGGAGAAAAAGCAGGTTTTCTTTTGAGAGGGGAGAAATCTTTTATTACTGATATTATTTAGAACTGCTGGAACATTATGGTAATAAAAAATGGATAGTCTTTAGTTGGTTTTATTATTTTTTAAAAATTCTCTACAGTCGATACATCCACTTATTGTCTGCAACTATACAGGTATCTCCTGCCTGTCTCACATCTGAGTATGCTCTGCACATATAAAAATATTACTGAAAATCAGTATACTATCAATCCTTTTAAAATAAAAGGACTGTGTTTGGAAAGTAACAAATGAGTAGAGTGAGAATAAACAGCATCTCGTATTTTAATCAAACATTACAATTTGCTCCCTCTGTTCCATTATTTGCATATTGTACTCTTGGGTCAAAGATAATGAATAGAAGAGGCCAGCACCACAACGAGGACATAACAGTAGGCAACTCTGAGATTAATGTAGGATTGTGACTTGTGCAATCAGATTATCTGGAAATGCACACATCCTGAGGTTGCCTCCTGATCGTCTCTCAGCTGTGTCCTCTTAGGGGCATTCACTATCCTCCAACAAATGGCCATTAAATGTTTGCATTCTTGTCCCCAGCAACCCTAAACATGTTCATTCCTCGGTAAAAATAATAGGTGATAATTTACTAAGTACTCAGTTTGAGTTAGACACTAATTTGTATAGATTACTTCATTTTATCCTGAGAGCAACCCTCTGAGGATTGTGAAAATTATACCCTTAGAATAGATATTAAGAAGGGGACCTAAGTTTGAACTCTGGGCCATTTAATGCTGAAATCATAGCTCTTTCCAAGTATGCCAAGCCTATTCCTGATCTTCTGAGACTTTTCTTGAGACAGATATTCTGCTTGCTGAACATTTATTCTCATTGCTTCTACTAAAAGCATCTGATTTTTCCATTGCAGAAGTACAACTTTACCATCAGTTGTATTCCTAGTGAGCCCATCAATCCAAATGCCTCCCTCTCAGCTTTCTTGATGTAGGAGTGACCTGAGCTAGGCCAATCAAATGCTCTGTCCCCAGATTTTGAATTTTGAACAGTGTAGAACAGTATGGTCACTGATGGGATTTATTTATCCCTGTGGTGAATGAAGCCCTAAGGAGACTTCCCATTAATTCCTGTTGTCTCAATTCCAGAATTACCTTAGTTCTTGGGGTATTTTTTGGAGCTATCTCTCAGCTTTCAAAACAAATACATTTTGGCATAAATTAACAATGGTTCGAAGGACTGATGCTAAAGCTGAAACTCCAGTACTTTGGCCACCTCATGCGAAGAGTTGACTCACTGGAAAAGACTCTGATGCTGGGAGAGATTGGGGGCAGGAGGAGAAGGGGACGACCGAGAGTGAGATGGCTGGATGGCATCATCGACTCGATGGATGTGAGTTTGAGTGAACTCCGGGAGTTGGTGATGGACAGGGAGGCCTGGGGTGCTGCGATTCATGGGGTCGCAAAGAGTCGGACACGACTGAGCGGCTGAACTGAGCTGAACTGAACTGAACAAGGGTTGATAATAGGGTATCTATTGCTTGCAACCAACGAACTCCAAAAAACATTGTCATGTACTGTGTTTTATCTATTAAAAACAAAACAAACCAAGACAAAAACAAAATATTGATGACTAGTCTCTACAGGGAACATTGCTTTCTTCTATGCTGTGCTCTTACTCTGTTGAGGGTTGGGGGTTTCAACAGATTAATGTAGAGATAAAGAGAAGAGGGCTCTAAGATATGTGTTGCACACTTACAAAAGTCCATTGTATAGACATGGAAACTAAGAAAACGATGAGTAAAAGATGTGATCAATCTGTTAGAGTTAATGGACTAGAACCTGGAACCAGGCATCAGTCATCCACTATAAGGATGCAGGTTTACAGAGTGCTGTGGCATACAACTGTATCATTTCATTTTCATTTTCTATTATTAATAATTTTTATTGGAGTATAGTTGCTTTACAATGTTGTGTTAATTTCTACTGTACAGCAAAGTGAACCAACTATGTATACATCATTTTGGGCTTCCCCGATGGTGCAGATGGTAAAGAATCCACCTGCAATGCAGGAGACCCAGGTTCTAGCCCTCGGTCGGAAAGATTCCCTGGAGTAGGAAATGGTAATCTACTCCAGTATTCTTGCCTGGAGAATTCCATGCACAGAGGAGCCTGGTGGGCTACAGTTCATGGGGTTGCAAAGAGCCCGACATGACTGAGCAACTAATACAACACACATATCTCATTTTAAACATTTCTTTAGATTATATATACTCTTCCAAACTTTAACCAAAATTTGCTCTATTTCCTTCAGAAAATTGTTCTGCAAAAAAAATCCTAAAGTAATTCATAATACTGACATAATCAATTTATTGTTTTTGAGAAAGAAGGAGAATCTCTTCAGGTGTGAGATTATAGAGCCCAGACTGGCTAATAGTGGCTCCGTCTCTCTTTGAAGATATCTTGAGTATTAAACAACCCAGATGCTTGGTTCTAAGCAATATCTCGTAATTCTAACCCATGTGCTAAAGGTAATTTGGACTTTGGTCAAAGTCTAAGTGTTTAAGAAATTAGTTTATCTTCAGAGAATTTTACTTATGACTTCACAGAAGATTTCCTTTCCAATGAATTGAAAATAAAATATGGCTGAAAGAATCCATTTGTTTACCCATCCATATATGTGTGCATTTATTTATTCAGTCAGGATATAATTATTGAAAGCTTTACAGAAAGGATCAAAGATGACAAAGGTAAGTAACATTTATCACCTCAAAGAGCTATAACAAAGAGAAAACACATGAAATAAATTCCCAAGGTAGTATATGCAGTCTGTAGTTGAGTATATAAAAGGTGCTCTCTCCCAATCCAAAGTAGCTCTATCTATGTATCCTGATGTATTATTCTTAATCCAATCCTCACTATTTGGAATTATGTGTCCATATATTTAATTACTATCTTTATTACATGGCCTGCACCAGAATGTAAAGTGAATGAGGGCAAGAATCATCTCTGTATTCCCAGCAATGCCAACAGTAACTGGCACAAAGAAGCCACTTCATAGATAGTGAATGAATGGATGAGCAATGAACTTTACCTAGAAATTCTTGAGATTTGCGAGACAAAAAGATGACTGAATTGTGCCCCCAAACCTCAATTTAACTTTAAGAGTAAAGTCAGTAGGGGTAGAAGGGCATTTCAGGAAACAACAACTTTGAGAGAAAAACATTCAAAAGCACAGGGAGAAGGGAAGGCAGGAGGGACGGGGAAGACACAGAGAGAGAGAGTTGTGTTGAAGGAATGCTGACTAACAGCTCAGGTAAGCAGAAAGACCCAAAGGGTTTCTTGGGACTGATTCATAAATTTCTAATTTTAATCTCTTAGAGACAGGGTTGTCCATTAATGGTTTTATGAAAAGGTAGTGACAGGATGCTGCCTGCTGGGGAATCACTCCTGCAGTATGGCAAATGTTGCTGGAAATGCACTTGGGTTGGAGCAGGGAGAGCAGCTGGGAGGCTACTGCAATGGTCCAAGCTAGAGATCATAAAGGTTTCAAATCACAGCCCCACTGAAAGTGCAGAAGAGAAAATGAAAATTAATGATTCTCCGTTCATTGGAGCTTGGTTGACATGGGGCATCTCATTTACAGCACTTTATCCACTGAAGGTATTAAATGCTACCAGGCGCACCTGCTTCTTAACTTGAGCATCACTCAAGAATAGAACTCAAGCCAAGTAAAATGCAATTTTCCCAGTATGGGACTTCAGCTAAAAACAAGTGAGCACAGCGGTTCCTAATTGCTAGACTGGTGACTTTTTACTAAGGTGGGGAGATCAATTTGAAATAACATCAACAAAACAGGATGTATTCTGTGGTAAATATCTCTCCAAAGGCAATCTGGCCAAGGGGAAGTCTGCAAAATCTAAACCTGCGGCAAAGCTTTTTCTTTCTTTTAAAGCTAAGTTATTGGGAATGGGACAAGAATTCAGTGTAACTGACCTTCCATTTCCAATGTTTTTAACATTCCCTGATTTAGAGAAAAGGTAGGTTTGTTAATTGCTGGCTTTTACTGTGGTTCCAAAATAAATCACTGACCACACAATGCCACTACCAGAAACCCCTCCCTAGTCATATACTCCCCAGAATAACATGATCATACAATAATTTATGGGATGGCGCTAGTGGTAAAGAACCTGCTTGACAGTGGAGACGTAAGAGACACGGGTTCGATCCCTGGGTCGGGAAGATCTGCTGGAAAAGGAAATGGCAAGCCACTCCAGTACTCTTGCCTGGAGAATCTCAAGGACAGAGGAGCCTGGCGGGCTACAGGCCATGGGGTTGCACAGTTGGACATGACTATAGTGACTTAGCACGTAGCACGCAAGCAAGGTAAGGGATGTCATGGTGGTGGTGGTTTAGTTGCTAAGTCATGTCCAACTCTTGCGATCCCATGGACTGTAGCCTGCCAGGCTCCGATGTCCATGGGATTCTCCAGGCAGGAATATTGGAGTGGGTTGCCATTTCCTTCCCCAAGGGCTGTCATAAGTCTTTATTATTAAAAATTACAGTATGGGGACTTCCCTCATGGTTCAGTGGTGAAGAATACACCGTCCAATGCAGGAGACATGGGTTCAATCCCTAGTCAGGGAACTAAAGATCCCACATGTCATGGGGCAACTAAGCCCATGTACCACAAATAGACAAGCCCCAGAGCCATAACTATGGAGCCCTCGCACTCTAGAACTCACCCTCTGCACACCACAGCAAAGACCGAGGGCAACGCCCAAAATTAAAGTATGGAACCTTGAGACTATTTACTTAATTTTTATTATGCCAGACTCAAGAAAGAAACAAAGGCACTCTGTCATGTCTGACTCTTTGCCACCCCATGAACTGTACCCCACCAGGCTCATCTGTCCATGGAACCCTTCAGGCAAGAGTACTGGAGTGGGTTGCCTTTCCCTTCTCCGGGGGATCTTCCCAAACCTGGGACTGAACTCTGATCTCCTCCATCACAGGCCGATTCTTTACCATTCGACACCAGGGAAGCCCTGGCAGACTCAAGGTTGTAACTAATATAAGACTATACTCGCCCAGGGGCATCACACCACACTTTCTTGAAAGTCAAGGAAGGGGATTAGAATAGCCAGGTCTTTGAGGATTTCCAACATCCTGGCTATGCCCTTGGGATGAAGGTGCAAACATGATGACTGCAGTTAAAAAAAAAAAAGTTGATAATCACTGACCACAAAAAGGTACATTTTGGACTAATGATATTCAATACCTTTAGAACCTTACCCCAACCTTTCTTCCTCCTCCATGATCAATACTACTGGGACACACTTCATGTTTGACCTTCTAGGAACATGCTGTACTTCTTTACCTCTGCTTCTTCTGCCTAGATTGTCCATTCTCTTCCTCCCTGCTCCAGCCTCTTCAAAGTACTTTCTGACTCCTACTATGAGCCATACTCCACAGCATCTGCACATACCTTGAAACTGCTGCACCTACCTTGCTTGACAAGATTTATGAGTTGGGGGGCTATCTTCCCTAAAAGACTGCCAGGCCCTCAAGGGGAGGGACCCTTTATCACTTTTGCAATATGCCTGACTCACACCAGTGCTCAGTCGTGTTTAGGGAAGGTTTAGTAAATATGGAGGCAGTAACATCAGGGAGTGTTAGATTTGTGATAATTTTCTATGTCACAAGCTTAGTATTTGAAAAAAATTTTTTTAAAACTTCTATTTTGACATGTGTCTTTTCATCTGCTGGAAAGAGAATAACTTCACATTGTGGTCATGTTAATTTAGCAAATATTTCTTGAACATATTTTTAAGGCTAAACCTTGTGGGGATACTGTGATCAAAGATTAATAATACAGTATCCTTACCCTCAAGCTGCTCACAAGATGAAGAGACATATTGACCCCAAGACTCTATGTCAAACAGGTGTGTGAATATATGCGCACCTCGCAATGAGCTGAGGAAAAATTACAGTTCATTAGGCTAAAATGGGGTTATGGGGTCAGCCTTAAGTTCAAAGAGCAGAGCCAAGGAAAGTAAGTTAATTCTAATGTTAATTATTATTCAGTTCAGTTCAGTTGCTCAGTCATGTCTGACTCTTTGTGACCCCATGGACTGCAGCACCCCAGGCCTCCCTGTCCATCACCAACTCCCAGAGCCTGCTCAAACTTACGTCCTTTGAGTCGGTGATGCCACTCAACCATCTCATCCTCTGTCATCCCCTTCTCCTCCTGCCTCCAATCTTTACCAGCATCAGGGTCTTTTCAAATGAGTCAGTTCTTCACATCAGGTGGCCAAAGTATTGGAGTTTCAGCTTTAGCATCAGTCCTTCCAATGAATATTCAGGACTGATTTCCTTTAGGATGGACTGGTTGGATCTCCTTGCAGTCCAAGGGACTCTCAAGAGTCTTCTCCAACACTACAGTTCAAAAGCATCAATTCTTTGGCACTCAGCCTTCTTTATGGTCCAACTCTCACATCCATACATGACTACTGGAAAAACCATAGCTTTGACTAGGTGGACCTTTGTTGGCCAATAGTATCTCTGCTTTTTAGTATGCTATCTAGGTTGGTTATAGCTTTTCTTCCAAGGAGCAAGCATCTTTTGATTTCATGGCTGCAGTCACCATCTGTAGTGAATTTGGAGCCCCCCCCAAATAAAGCCTCTCACTGTTTCCATTGTTTCCCCATCTACTTGCCATAAAGTGATGGGACCAGATGCCATGATCTTAGTTTCCTGAATGTTGAGTTTTAAGCCAACTTTTTCAGTCTCCTCTTTCACTTTCATCAAGAGGCTTTTTAATTCTTCTTTACTTTCTGTCACAAGGGTGGTGTCATCTGCATATCTGAGGTTATTGATATTTCTCCCAGCACTTTTGATTCCAGCTTGTCCAGTTCAACAGTTAGAACTGGACGTGGAACAACAGACTGGTTCCAAATTGGGAAAGGAATAGGTCAAGGCTGTATATTGACACCCTGCTTATTTAACTTATATGCAGAGTACATCATGCAAAAGTCCAGGCTGGATGAAGCAAAGCTGGAATGTTAATTATTATTAGAGACATTAATTTCTGCTGCTGCTTCTGCTGCTAAGTCGCTTCAGTCATGTCCGACTCTTCACGACCCCATGGACTGTAACCCACCAGGCTCCTCCATCCATGGGACTTTTCAGGCAAGAGTACTTCCTAAAGTAGGTAAATAATGGCTTAAATTTGAGTTATACTTTCTTTTAGGTTTGAAGAGATCCCTAAGTCCTCTGAGAAATGGAAAAAGGAAGTCCTCAATCCTGCATACGATCTTCTCTTCACAATTAAATTGAAACAGCCCAGTAGCCCCGCAGCCTTTAGGAGACTGCTTGAGGGAAGAATTTTCTTATGCTGAACCTGAAGCTCAATATCTGGGATTTAATCAGCAGCAGGAGATGGGACTCTTAAGAAAGTGAGTGAAGTTATCTAACGATTGCCCTGTAAGAGTGAAATTCATGATGGCAAGGGAGGAGAAATAAATGGCACTGATGATAACATCATTTAGAGTCTCAAAACCTTGGTCTGAGATGCTTATCCTAAGTGTCTTGGACCTGGGTAACAGGAGAGAGATCCTTGTCTTGTGATGCCACAGCATAAGAGGCAATTTCCAAATGCTGGCTGGGGGGACAGGGAGGAACTGCATTCATTGGGGTATTTCAAATATCTAAGCTTAAGGCATATTTAGAGGATTCTGAAGGTTGTTCTTTGAGCTTAATCAATCCCAGAATACCCATCATGGATTAACTATGAGAGGCTATGGAGCTACAGAAAACATATAATCTGGCAGACCTGGGGTGTTTCCTAATCCACCACTATGTGCTTTTGGAGAAGTCATTTAACTTCTCTGAGGCTTCATTTCCTTATCCATAAAACTAATATAATAGTAGTTCACCACACTTTTGCTAAAATACTAGCTACTATAAGCTCATGAATGATGGTAGTTATTATTAATATCATATGGGTGGAGGTTAAGACTTAGCTCTGAACCAGAAATACCTGGACCCAAATCTTCTTGTTCAGTCATTAAGTAATGTCTGACTCTTTGTGACCTCATGGACTGGAGCATGCCTGGTTTCCCTGTCCTTCACTGTCTCCAAGAGTTTGCTCAGACTCATGTCCATTGAGTCAGTGATGCCATCTGCTGGTAGCCAGCACGGGAGATCCCACCCATGACAAGGTCATGCGGACAGCCCTGATGAGCAAGGTGAGTCAGGCTTCAGGGGTTCTCCCTGGGTTCTCCTGAACATCTACCCCCCAAAATCAGAGTCTGCCTGCTTTATTGTACTGTGCTTTCCACTCTTCTGATATTCTCTGGAAAAAAGTTAACTCAGGGCTTCAGTCTCCTGCATAGGAATGTTTCAGCTCAAACTCCTTTGATGGCTCTCTAACTTGCCTGACAGATTCCCCTGGACTTTTTACAATTTGTGTGTTGCTTACAGCCCCCCAACCACGAGAGGCACAAAGCTTAAAGCATCTTAAAGATACAGAGCCTTTTCTAAAGAGCTAAAAATTATATTGATGATGGGTTTCACTGTTGAGTGAATGACTGCTGCCAGGCCTCCATATTCTTTATCTTTTAGGCACCTGAAGGATATTAATCAATGTAATTGGGATATACAAAAAGGAATATAGTAGTTTTGATGTTAACAACACTAGACTTTTGAGTTAATTACTTTTCTCTTTGTTATAAATCACTGTACTTCTTTCATTGTTATAAACTGTTGTGTCTTTGCTATGTAAGAATGTAACTTTATTTAGTACTTTCTGAGAGTGGCACCAGACTTTGGGAGGAACAACATTTTTAAGACAAATAAGTCTTCTGGTTGACAAACCCTTATCAGAAAAGGGCCATGAAATGTTAATTGGCCTTCTGGCCAGAAGATGATGTAAATCACCAAAGACTTGTGTATACAACTAAGTATGCAGAGAGAAAGCCTGGTCTCGATAAGAGTCAGGGCTGCTGATACTGCATAATTTTGTATTATCCATTGATCTCTATGTAAAATCAAAAGTATATAAGGCCTTTCCAGACAATAGAGGATGGGCCAGTCACTGGAAAGACTGGTTTCCCCTGTGTCTTCTTCTTTACTCTCTTTTCTGGCTGAATTCCCATCTGGAGCAGGGAGGCTCGCCATGTCTACTTACTTGCCCCGGCTTCTAAGATCCATGAGAGAGGGAGACCAAGGCGGGGCACTCTCCGCTATTCAAACGGACACAGGTGGCCTAACGTAGATGGTGCAAGTTCCTTGTCTGGAATTTTATTAGCTTTCCCCATAAACCAAGTTATTCAGCCTCTTTTCTCCACTAAATTTTCCTACTATACTAGTTCTTCTTAATTTCTTTTATATTTCTAAATAAATAAGTTTTCCTCGCCTACACCATCTCCCCTTCAAATTCCCTGGATCCACCAGGGCTGGACCCCGGCAGCCATCCAACCAACTCATTCTCTGTCACCTTCTTCTCCTCCTGCCTTCAATCTTTCCCAGCATCAGGATCTTTTCTAATGAGTCGGCTTTTGGGGTCAGGTGGCCAAAGCATTGGAACTTCAGCTTCAGTATCAGTCTTTCCAGTGAAAATTCAGGATTGATTTCCTTTAGGATGGACTGGTTGGATCTCCTTGCAGTCCAAGGGACTCTCAAGAGTCTTCTCCAACACCACAGTTCAAAAGCATCAATTCTTGGGCACTCAGCCTTCTTTATGGTCCAACCCTCACATCCATACATGATTACTGGAAAAAAACATAGCTTTGACTACTCTACTTAAAATTCCTCTGCCACTCTTCATAAATTTCAAAATAGAGTTTAAGCTTTGATCAGCCAGGAGGACAGGCTGTCCCTCTAAGTATTTCCATCATAATACTTATAGTCATCACTACTTTACATTTTGGGATTTGCTCCATCTTGAGAGTTCTTTGAGGGAGCCACTGATGTTATATTTGATTCCATAAGCCTCGGACATTTGTTGGAAGAAGCAAGGTATATAGAAACGTGTGTGTGTGTGTGTGTGTGTGTGTGTGTGTTTGAAAGTCGCTCAGGCGTGTCTGACTCTTTGTGACCCCATGGACTATACAGTTTGTGGAGCTCTCCAGGCCATAATACTGGAGTGGGTAAGCCTTTGCCTTCTCCATGTAGTCATCTTTATATTCCCACCAGCTGATATGAGCCCAATGTATTTTGTGTTCAATAAATATTTATTGAATGACTGAATGTCAATGATAATCCTAGAGATGAAAGTAATGTTCAGCAAGGAGGGGAAGGTTTACTTTAACCCAGACAAAAGCAGATTCAGTATTTATTTCAGCTAGTGGTGGAGTTCCAGAGAAGGCAATGGCACCCCACTCCAGTACTCTTGCCTGGAAAATCCCATGGATGGAGGAGCCTGGTAGGCTGCAGTCCATGAGGTCGCTAGGAGTTGGGCACGACTGAGAGACTTCACTTTCCCTTTTCACTTTCATGCATTGGAGAAGGAAATGGCAACCCATTCCAGTGTTCTTGCCTGGAGAATCCCAGGGATGGGGGAGCCTAGTAGGCTGCCGTCTGTGGGGTTGCACAGAGTCGGACATGACTGAAGCGGCTTAGCAGCAGCAGCAGCAGCAGCAGCAGTGGTGGAGTTCAGAGGGAATATTTCTGTCAAGGAGCCTGTAGAAGGAACTCAAGCATCACATTTTTAATAGAGCATTGCATGTTGTCAATGCTCTTCAACTGTTCTTCTGACTCAGAGTTTCCAGGATCTTTTAACACTGGGTTCTGTCATTCTGCTCTGACCCATGCTGGCACACACATACAAGACAGACTTCTAGACCCTGATGCACAGGCATGCCTGTTGCAGCTCAGACTCTAGAAAGGTAGTTTGGCTGTCTATACGAGATGTGCCTCTCTGACCCGGTCTGCCAGAATTCCATTCTATGTGGACCTTTTCAGTTGCAAAGGGACTTGTCACTAGATACATGATGCATTTTTAATACACAACAATTGGAAGCATTCTCTTTGAGTTTCTTCTGGGGAACAGTTGCAACAGTGCCTTTAAAATGCCAGTGAATCATCTCTAACCACATCTTAAAATTATATGATGAAGCCATCTGTATTAAACTGGGAAAATATCATGTGTTATAATTAATTTGTTGGATGTGATGATTACTTAGAATCACTGAAACGTCGTGTTGGAAGGGCTCTCATGAGGCTTTCTCAAAAATCCCCAGATTCCTCTATAGACCTGTATCTACACTTACCAAAAGCATAATTACTCCATCCTTTAGATTCTCTAGTCGCAACTTAAATATTTGCCATTAGTGAGCTAGTGAAGTTAGACAAGTAACTTGATCTCCCCAGTCCTCAGTGTCTCATTTTTAAAAGTGGAATGCATCGTTTTCTGTGAATGCTGACACTGTGATGCTTAGGTTCTGCATAGGATCCTTTACAGTTACTGGAAGCAGAGCATTGTCCAGAATAGACAGCATTCCCCTCCCACATTGTTGTTTAAAGTAGAGAAATCTGCTGTTTTCTTGCATGTTTCTCTGTCTCTGACTTGACTAGAATAAAATAAATAAAATATGATTTGACATTAAAGTCATAATCACCAGAACCGGCAAAGGCCTTTTTCTTACTTTAATAGTCATTAAATTTACCAACTTCACTGAGAAGTGATCTGTTGTAGAGACTACTAGGGTTAAATATATTAATAGCAATTTTGAGTCAAAAGATATGATTAGGATGATGGCTCAGACCATCACCATCTGTGAGTCTCTAGGTAAGTCGTGGATTTATTTCTCGTCTGAACTGCAGGTCTAATAACAGCGTTCTCACAGAGCATCTTAGATAGGTTTCCCAGGAAGCAAAGCCTGGGACAGGTTTATGTGGGAGTATTGATCCTTTCATGGGGATGTCACTCCAGCAGCAGACATGACGGACAGGGGTGCAAAGCAGGAAAGGAGTGAGAACCAGTATAGAAATGTATTACTGGCTGGTTGCTTGATTCAAGGCCACCTGAGAAGCAGCACAAGTGTCTCATAACTCTCAGGGCCACAGAGAAGAAGGCACTTGCCCACTGGCTTCTATTTGCTATTATAAATGGTCACCTTGAAGGCTGTTAACCGTTTCATATTTCTGCTCTGTGCACGTGTAGGCATCAAGCAGCTCCCACGGGTGACTTGCTTCCTGACTGTGGGGCAAGGCAAGGGGTAAGTAGTGAGCCTGATGAGTCAGTCTGTAAGTGCATGAAGCTGGCCGGAACTTGTGTTGAACTAGTTAAGGCAACCATGGCTGGAATGAGAAATATAGCTAAAAGATTTCTAACAGTTCACTCTTTTTTCTCCTTGTACTACTCCAATCAACCTGTGCCCTCACTCAAGTCCAGTCTATTGTAGAAGTCCCTTCTAGATGGTGCACAGCTGTAATATCTGCAGAGACCATGTGAAAGGCCCAGGGAAACAAAGTAAGCTATGGTCCCCATGACTGCAGCAGCTTATGTGTCTATAACGGTACACATACCCTCCTCCGTAACCCATTCTACATACTGCTCACCATTGGTCAGCACTTTAGTTGGTTGGGGTAATTTATCTGGTGGGGTGATCCAGGCCTGTATTCCCAAGTGATCTGAGCCCCTTTATTTCTTTGCCTTTGTCCAGACTTGTTTGCAACAATTATCCATTCATCACTGGGCACAGAAGATACATAGGCCTATGGCAAACCCCCTGGACTCCAGATAAATTCATTCCCACCCTGTTTTGTTCCCTGGCAGCCGCTCATCATGGTAATCAGTCCGCTATCCCTCATGTCAGCGACTTTCCTTGTCTGTTGGTACATGGATATGAGGAGCCCCAAGTGTTCAGGCTGCAGTCACAGTCTCAAGTTCAGAGAAGCCCTTACTACATCCTTGGTGGAAGCATTAACCTGCTGGGAACCTGCCTTTTAATCTAGCAGACTAGAGATTTTGGAGATAGAAAAAATTTGCAAGTGGACCACTTGGAATTACGGTGATCAGTCAATACCCCTTCCAGCCCTTGATGACTGAAATCATACACTCTGACCATTAGAGACGTAGTGCCATGGGCTTAGTTCCTGGACTGTAATCTCCAAGCCTGAGCACTTCGAGTATTATTACCCTTATACTGTTCTAATACGCTGCCTACTTATGGGTTTAAATTATAAAACCAGTGGATATATGCCAGCTGTCTCACCTCTTCTGCTGACCATGATATCAGATGAAATATTTGGTAAGCTCTCAGATGGTGTTCTGGCAGAGTTACTGTGGGCAAGAGAGGCAAATACATATCCAGAGACGATTTCCATGCTGGTGAGGTTAAATTACTTACCAGGCTTCAATTTAGGTAGGGTTAAATTTAAAGTAGAAAAGGTCTAATATATACATGTTCCCACTTAGCTGGCTGGGTTCTTTAAGAAACCATCCATTAATGAGGGTTAATCATTGGCCTCTGCTCTGGCAGTCTTGTTATTTCATAGTGGCAGTAGCTAAATCAGTTTCCTCCCTAATGAAGGAGATTCAAGAAGAAGACGTTTTTCAGATGACTAGCGGCCTATCCAGCACCAAAGGCTGTGTTGATCTGTACCAGTACACGGAACATACCCACCTCAGAGGCTGAGGCTGGGGCTGCCACCTGAAAAAGAAGGGGACAACAGAGGATGAGATGGTTGGATGGCATCACGAACTCAATGGACATGAGTTTGAGCAAGCTCCATGAGATGGTGAAGGACAGGGAAGACTGGCGTGCTGCAGTCCATGGGGTCACAACAAGTCGGACACAACTGAGTGACTGAACAAAAACAACAGCCTCCCTTATCAAGCATAATCCACCTGGGTTTTCAGAGACTATTCAGGTTACTTAAATGGCTACCAGCTGTAAGAGAAATGCAAATCAAAGCCACGAAAAGATACCAGCTCATGCCTGTTAGAAGGGCCCTGACAAAAAGACAAAAGATAATAAGTGCTGGCCTCCCTGGTGGCTCAGGTGGTAAAGAATCTGCCTGCCATGCAGGAGACCTGGGTTCCATTCCTGGGTTGGAAAAATCCCCTGGAGAAGAGCATAGCTACCCACTCCAGTATTCTTGCCTGATAAATCCCACGAACAGAGGAGCCTGGTGGGCTACAGTCCATGGTGTCACAGTCAGACACAACTGGGTGACTAAAAACAAAAACAAATGCTGGCAAGGATGTAGAGAAAAAGAAATCTTTGTACAGTGTTCATGGATTTATAAAATGATGGGGCTGCTATGGAAAACAGTATGGAGGACCCTTAAAAAAAGAAAAAAAATATGGCTACCATACGAGCCAACAATTTCACTTCTGGGAATATATCTGAAGGAAATGAAAACACTACCCCCAAAGAAATCTGCAGCTCCCTGTTCATAACATCATTATTTATATAGTCAAGGTGTGAAACAACCTAGGTGTCCATTGAAGGATGGATGAATACAGTTGTGTATATAACAGAATATTACTCAGACATAAAAATGATAAAAACTTGCCATTTGCAACAATATTGATGAACCTCACGGGATTATATAAGTATGTCAGAGAGAGAAAGACAAATACTGTCTGATCTCACATGTGGAATCTAAAAAAAAAAAAACAAAATAACACAAAACCAAGCTCACAGATAAAAAGCTCAGATATGCAGTTACCAGAGGTGAGAGGACAGGGAAGACTATTGGAGGAAGGTGGTCAAAAGGTAAAAACTTCCAGTTATAAGGCAAGTAAGTAGTAGCGATGATGTGCTATGATACTGCTATATGACATGTATAAAAGACGTTAAGAGAGTAAATTCCATGAATTATTATAAGGAAAAATTTTTCTTCAGTTTTGCTTTCTTTTTTTATTGTATATAAATGACATGACAGGTGCTAACTAAACTGATTGCAGTAATCATTTCACAATATATGTAAGTCAAACCATTACACCACACACTTTAAACTTACACAGTGATGTATGTCAATTCAATTATGTCTCAGTAAAACTAGAGGAAAAGTAGTGGCTATCACCTCCTTAAATCTCCGATGATATCATTAAATCTCAGCCATTTCTCCCTGGATAAGGGAGTTTTTCTAATTTCCTATCTTGGCTGGTGTGACAGCAGGCAGGGGGATGATGGTAAACAGTTTCAGAAACTTTCACTTGACTCTTCCTACAATGATATTTTTATTCCACAGGTAAAGGGATCAAAGAGAGGGTTCTCTCAGCTACTCTAAAACTTTGAGAGACCAGGTAAATAACCACAGGATATGATCCTGGGGCCCACTGGGCCCACTGTGAATGAGAACTGTGCCAGAATTCTGGCTGATATTAATACAAACCATCACTGTATCAAAACTTTCTGGATTCCCAGAATTTCTGAGCTCTGGTATGTGCCTGATCCTGAATATACACATTTCATAACTCACAAAACTGGGAGTTTTACTGCTTTCTGAATCAAACAGTCTAAAGTTAAAGCTCTCAGTGATTCCACCTAAGTGGTTGCTGTATCTTTTGTCTTCATCTTAAAAATTTCTTTGAGCATTACTGGTAACGAACACACACTGTTCTTACTTGCCTACCCTCCAGGAGCAATGTGATTTAGTTGTTTTCACATTAACAAAAGATATACCTAAGCCTCATTTGTATATGTAAATTAATACAATAAACTTCTACATTAATGCTAATTTTTTATTTTGAACTGTGGTGTTGGAGAAGACTCTTGAGAGTCCTTGGACTGCAAGGAGATCCAACCAGTCCATTCTGAAGGAGATCAACCCTGGGATTTCTTTGGAAGGAATGATGCTAAAGTTGAAGCTCCAGTACTTTGGCCACCTCATGCGAAAAGCTGACTCATTGGAAAAGACTCTGATGCTGGGAGGGTTTGGGGGCAGGAGGAGAAGGGGACGACCGAGGATGAGATGGCTGGATGGCATCACTGACTCCATGGACGTGAGTCTGAGTGAACTCTGGGAGTTGGTGATGGACAGGGAGGCCTGGCGTGCTGCGATTCGTGGGGTCGCGAAGAGTCAGACACAACTGAGTGACTGAACTGAACTGAACTGAACCTGCCCCAAAGAGAACACTGCAGGTGAGAAACCTGATGATCTTGGGTTTATTTGACAAAATAATTTGTGATGAGATGACATACACACAAAGATTCTCTAGTTGAAAAATCATAATCCCCTCAAGGAAGCTAGAGTAGTTAAGTACAGATCTTAGGCAATTAAGTGGATTTCTGATAGTAGCTAAATTATCTCAATCTAAGTGCTTCTTCACCTTTCCTCTCTAAATCACAATAATAATTGGCACTTACATAGTAAATTATAATTAACAAAAACTTTCATAATCATCTTTATAATTTTCAAAAACTTTTAATAATCATACTTAATCTTCTAGAAAATTTATGAAGGTTGCTTGCACTTTGCTTATGAGAATTTACATCCAAAACTATGCCTACTTCATTCTTGTTCACAAAGCCATCAAGTGGCTATCCAGAGATAAACCTTCTTACTCTGCCTTCAATTATTTTTGTGTTTTCCCATCCTATTTCTGTTAACCTCTTATGGTGGAGATACAATAGTACAATGAATAAAAATAACATTAAGAATAAGGGAAGTCACTTAAACACCCGAAGTTGTTGTGGAAAAGAATTGAAAAATGTATAGGCTTTCAAGTCATTATAGAGGCATAAGGAAATGTTATTGAAAAAGTCAGGAGAAGGTGGCTGTGAGGTTGGATTTTAGCTGAATGATATTTTTAGTTTGTTTTCTAAGTATCTGGCACTTTGAAATACGCAAAAGAACATGGAGATGTCACATTATACCATCTCTGGAATTTAGAAATATTTATTAAATGGCTGTATAAATGGTTTAATTTTTCTACAATGTCAATAATTTTCAACTGGAGATTATATCTAGTTGACATTAAGAAATGCAAATTCCGCAAATATTCATTGAATATCATCACTGTACCTGGTGTAGGTAATAGAGAAGACAACTTTACTTTAAAAAAGTTAATAAACAGAAAGCTCAATTAAACAGTCAGGAGACCAGAAGAGGCGTGCAAGCTGCAATGACAGCAGAAGACAGCGGGGAGAGGAGACTCCTCTTCTTTTCTGGCAAGTACTCAGCTAGTGAAAAGCTCTGTTTTCTTAGCACTGGTTATTTAGAAATAACTAGCAGTCTGTTTATGGCAGCATCTTTGTGGTTCATACAGGGACCAGGGAAGACCCCTGGAGGCTGGTGAGCAAACAGCTGAGTCTATCAAACTCACAGCTTTTCTCAGCAACCCTGGAGTCTGAAGTTCTCTCTCTCCTGGATCCAAGATCACGTCCTCTGCACTTGAAGACCTCCAGGCTTTATTTGGGACCTGTTTTAAGGTTTCATCCTTTTGATTTAAGGTCTTGCTCTGTATGTGAATACTTTTTTGACACCAGCCTAATTCTGATATCACACTGTTTCAAATGAAATTGCATGAGAAGGTTTTAGCTGAGTATTTTGGGAACAGGGGTTGTCTCACTAAAATGGTACCAGCTCAGCTTTTGGTCTTTGCATTTGAAACTGGGGATACTCTATAGGAACTGCAGCCTGACTACTACAGGACCAACCTGTCCCCTTAGAACTAGCTATTATTAGACCTGAAGCTATTTGAGCCACAAACTATTTAGCTGAGTTGTTTGAGCTTCAAACTGTTAAAACTGTTCGAAGATTCTTATTTTACTTTAGAGAAAAATCCTGGAGAAATGAGTTCCCACTTATGTAAATATTCTGAGGGCATCCCTCACAGGGAATGTGGTCAACTTTATGTTTAAAAATGATACAGACAAACTTATTTACAAAACAGGAAGAGACTCAGACTTGGAGAAGAAATTTATGATTAGGAGGGGGATATGATTTGGAGGAAGGGATAATTAGGGAGTCTGGGACTGACGTGTGTGTGAGGTTATATTTCAGGTGGATAACCAACAAGGATCTTCTGTGTAGCACAGGTAACTTTGCTCAGTATTCTGCAAAAACCTAACTGGGAAAAGAAATTGAAGATGAATAAATATATGTATACATATATCACTTCATTTACACCAGAAACTGACATAACATTGTTAATCAACTATGCTCCAATATAAAATAAAAAAGCAAGCTCTTGGAGTTGGTGATGAACAGGGAAGCCTGGCAAAGGGTTGGACATGACTGAGCGACAGAGCTGAAGTGATAAAATAAAAAGTTAGCAAGAGAAGAGTACTGCCTCCTTCACATTTCTAACCAAAGGACCAACCTGACCAAAGGCAAGTTATATCAGTGGCCATTGTGGGGAACTTTTGAAATCCCCAAACTTAATTTTTTTAAACTGAATTGGATTAGTCTTAAAATTGCCAAAATTGAATGGTATGCCTGTTTCAATAGGTATTTTGAGGCTTCCAAACATTATCAAGAACCTAAAATTGCCTCTCTGAAAATAAGGTTTTGAGGTGAGCACTGAAGAATTGATGCTTTTGAACTGTGGTGTTGGAGAAGACTCTTGAGAGTCCCTTGGACTGCAAGGAAATTCAACCAGTCCGTTCTGAAGGAGATCAACCCTGGGATTTCTTTGGAAGGAATGATGCTAAAGCTGAAACTCCAGTACTTTGGCCACCTCATGAGAAGAGTTGACTCATTGGAAAAGACTCTGATGCTGGGAGGGATTGGGGGCAGGGGGAGAAGGGGACGACCGAGGATGAGATGACTGGATGGCATCACTGACTCGATGGACATGAGTCTGAGTGAACTCCAGGAGATGGTGATGGACAGGGAGGCCTGGCGTGCTGCGATTCATGGGGTCGCAAAGAGTTGGACACGACTGAGTGACTGAACTGAACTGAACTGAACTGAGGTAAGTGAAGAAGTGAAGTCGCTCAGTCGTGTCTAACCCTTTGTGACCCCATGGACTGTAGCCTACAACACTCCTCCGTCCATGGGATTATCCAGGCAAGAGTACTGGAGTGGGTTGCCATTTCTTTCTCCAGAGGATCTTCCCAACCCAAGGATTGAACCTGGGTCTCCCACATTGTAGGCAGATGCTTTACCATCTGAGCCACCAGGGAGGTAAGCAGATGCCTAAAGAAAGGTAAAGTGGCTCCTGAAGCCTCAGGCTCTTCTCCCTTGATTTCTTTAGTCATGTGTTCCTTCTCCCCTTCGATGCTGCCTGTACCTCCTCTATACCCTCAAATCCCTCACATGAATCTTCTCCCTATAGCTCCCTTTTCCTGGAAATTCTTCCCACTCACTTTTCCTCCGAACTCATCAAAACATGCCAGAAATTAAACCCTTAACTTACATTCCCAGGACTAAAGCGGAACTGCACGTGTAGTCAAAGATTTTCCCAAGGTAGCCAAAGATTCTCACAATTCATTGAGGAACTTAATATAGTCATTCAAATGTCTCAGTCTGGTTTCTTTCACTTATACCAGTTGGTTCATATGCTTGTTGGTGAAGGCCAGGCCCAGCATTGGCTGAAAACAGCTAGCTGGGAAAATCCTGAAAAGTCTCTAGAATTATATCCCACTAACTAATTAGATGACACCACCCTTATGGCAGAAAGTGAAGAGGAACTAAAAAGCCTCTTGATGAAAGAGAAAGGAGAGTTAAAAAGTTGGCTTAAAGCTCAACATTCAGAAAATGAAGATCATGGCATCCGGTCCCATCACTTCATGGGAAATAGATGGGGAAACAGTGGAAACAGTGTCAGACTTTATTTTGGGGGGCTCCAAAATCACTGCAGATGGTGATTGCAGCCATGAAATTAAAAGACGCTTACTCCTTGGAAGAAAAGTTATGACCAACCTAGATAGCATATTCAAAAGCAGAGACATTACTTTGCCAACAAAGGTCCATCTAGTCAAGGCTATAGTTTTTCCTGTGGTCATGTATGGATGTGAGAGTTGGACTGTGAAG
This sequence comes from Oryx dammah, assembly GCF_014754425.2. Classification (NCBI taxonomy): domain Eukaryota; kingdom Metazoa; phylum Chordata; class Mammalia; order Artiodactyla; family Bovidae; genus Oryx; species Oryx dammah. Next base: position 7,160,366 of record NW_024070199.1, on the reverse strand, counting down.
AAGACTGAGCACCGAAGAATTGATGCTTTTGAACTGTGGTATTGGAGAAGATTCCTGAGAGTCCCTTGGACTGCAAGGAGATCCAACCAGTCCATTCTAAAGAAGATCAGCCCTGGGTGTTCTTTGGAAGGAATGATGCTAAAGCTGAAACTCCAGTACTTTGGCCACCTCATGTGAAGGGTTGACTCATTGGAAAAGACTCTGATGCTGGGAGGGATTGGAGGCAGGAGGAGAAGGGGACAACCAAGGATGAGATGGCTGGATGGTATCACTGACTCGATGGACGTGAGTTTGAGTGAACTCCGGGAGATGGTGATGGACAGGGAGGCCTGGCATGCTGCGATTCATGGGGTCGCAAAGAGTCGGACACGACTGAGTGACTGAACTGAACTTATTAGATTATCAGGCTTGGGCAGTTGCTAGGGAATTTCATCAAGCTATCCTAGGGCTTTTCCAAAGCCTGTTGGTTGGAACAAAATTCAGTCTTGCCCACAAAAATCTGATGAACCTGTTTATCATGACTATTACAATTGACTTCAGATTTTTTAAAACAAAATTTGAGTTGGTCTTCCTTCAGTTGTTGATTTCACCCAGGTAGCTTTTAATTCCATGTTTAATAATGGGCGGCATCAGGACCTTTCCCTTCTAGTAAAGAGGGCAAGGATGGAATGGAAAGCTGTGTCCATTCCAGAATGAGTTAATGTGGCAAACCAGTGCTTCCTCGCACTCTGGGTGAGTCACCTAAAAGAAACACTGCTAAAATTCTTAACTTATTCAACTCCAGCAAATGAAGGCCCCCAAATGAAACTAATACCTTCCTAGCTTCTGCTATTATTGTCAAGAGCCCAGGGCACTGGAAAAGAGACTGTTACAAATTTAATCATTCTAGGTGCCTTTAGCTTTCCAGCACCCTCCCAATTCTCAATGGCAAGGCTCTGAGGAATTGCAGGGGCTCTTCCCAATCTCCCTCTCAATGGGCTTGGAGAAACATGTCTCCAAACTGGGGGTGCACCTCTTCCTATCCTAATTAACAACAGAGCCATACTCTTAGTGCTCAACCTCACTACTGTGAATGAGTCCCTGCCTTGAAGTACTAAAGCAGCTTAAACAGTGGAGACCTCCAATAAACCTCAAGAAGTACCCATATCTAAACCTATTCTCTTTTTCTGGGGCTCCTTAAGAAGTATACACACCCCTTTCTCCTTAGTTTCTCTGCTCTTGTCCACTTATAAGGTCAAGACTTCTTTCTCCCCAAAGGGGGAAATCATTCTAGAATTCAACAGTAGTTATCAAAATAATTAATCAGGTGAATTAAATAAACCTTTGTTATCTTTTATTTATCTCTGATGGTACTAAAGATGACTCTGGAAAAACCGATCACTTCTCCCTATGAAATCAGCTATCACCCTCTTTATGGGTAAAGTCTACAGTTGAAATTGGAAAAATTCACAGTGCACCTCCTATCAAAATTTAAGTAGATCCTTCAAAACCTCTTCCCAGTATCAATATCCTAAAAGTAAAGAAATCCTTTAAGACATAGAGCCCATAACAGAAAATTGCAAACCTCAAAGCCTCTTTATCCCTCATATTTGTCCTACTAATGTTTCTGTTTTACAGGTGAAAAACCTAAAGACCAAGGGTGGAAGTCTGTCCAGGACCTCTGAGCAATAAACAACATTGCTATCCCTCGACACCTTGTGTTCCTAACCTTCATTTGTCATTAACATCCATTTCTACTGAAAGCGAATTTCTTATTGCATTGACTTATGCAGTGTATAAATGCACGGAATAAAAACTATGACAAACCTGGGAAGTGTATTAAAAAGCAGAGACCTTACATTGCTGATAAAGGTCTGTCTAGTCAAAATTATGGTTTTTCCAGTAATCACGTATGGATGTAAGAGTTGGACCATAAAGAAGGCTGAGCAATGAAGAATTGATGCTTTTGAACTATGGTGCTGGAGAAGACTTTTGAGAGTCCCTTGGACAGCAAGGAGATTAAACCAGTCAATCCTAAAGGAAATCAACCCTGAATATTGATTGGAGGGACTGATGCTGAAGCTGAAGCTCCAATAGTTTGGCCACTTGATGGGAAAAACTGACTCATTAAAAAAAAATACCCTGTTGCTGGGAAAGATCAAGGGCAGGAGGAGAAGGGGACGACGGAGGATGAGATGCCTGGAAGACATCACCGACTTGATGGACATGAGTTTGAGTAAGCTTCGGGAAATGGTAAAGGACAGGGAATCTTGGTGTTCTGCAGTCTGTGGGGTCTCAAAGAGTTAGACACGACTGAGTGACCAAACAACAACAAAAAGCAAAGAAGCCCTTTAAGAGGTAGAGCTCATATTAGAAAATTACAAAGCTCAAGGCCTCTTTATCCCTCATATTTGTCCTTCTACTATTTCTATTTTACAGATGAAAAACCTAAAGGCCAAGGGTAGAGGTCCTTCCAGGACATCTGAGCAATAAACAACATTTTTATCCCTTGACACCTTGTTGTTCCTAACCTTCATTCGTTTAGCATCAATTTCTGCCAAAAGCCAAATTTTTATTGCATTGACTTATGCAGTGTATTTAGTTTTCTCGTTGGTGAAGCTGGCATTTCTGCCTTTGTTTGGGAAGAACAATTCACCTAGATGGTAAAGCCTCGGGGTTTTAATGACAGGCCTCCTCATTTCTCAAAACTGCCAAAGGCTAATTTGGACGGTATAAGTTCCTAAAGGTCCTACTTTGCTGCAATATGTGGATAATTTGCCTTTTGCTCTCCTTCTCAAGCCTCTTCACAGGAAGACCACATCCACATGCTAAAGGTTTTAACCTTAAAGGGACATAACTTTCCCCTCAAAAATTGCCCAGATCCTGGTTTGATATTTAGGGCATCTGACATCAGAAGAAGGGCTACAACTAGGTTCAGATAGACTTCATAGTGTCCCAAGTGTTCCCAAATCCAAAACTAAGTGACAACTGCAAGGTTTACTCAAGCGAGTTGGTTAATCCCCAAAATGAAATCCAAATATCTCTCTTGCAGCCAAAACTCTGTGGGTTTTACTAAACAACAACAGCCTTGATCCAGTCTAATGGGAAGAACCGGATGACATAGCCTTTAAAAGCTTAAAGGGGATTTGATGGACCCACCTCCTCCTGGGCAGCCCAATTATCAGATGCCTGTGAAAAGGAAGAGAACGACCTTGGAGTACTCACCTAACAACATGGGGACCAGTGTCAGCCCATAAGGTACAATAGTCAGCACATAGGTTCTGTGTCATGGGGATATCTATCGCCTTTGAGCCACTGAACCCATCACCTCTTTGGTTAAGGCTACCAGGGAAACTATTATGGGGCCCCGTGACCATTTTTGTCCCTTATACAGTAGATGGGCTCTTACACTCTCATCATGTTTCTCAGTCAGCCACCTCATTCCCTATGAAGTGCTTCTGTTCACTGTTCCTCACATAACTCTTCTATATGGTAAAACCCTGAACCCAGCTACTCTTTCCTCTTCATCACCAGTGAATGTTTATGACTGTGCAATGCCAATGGACCACCTCCTGACTCCTTGTGGTAATCTACAGGAAATGCCTTTGGGTAATGTTGACTTCTCCTGGTTCACTGATCGCACCTATTTAAAAGCTAACAATGGCAAATGTTGTGTTGGGGTAGTTCCTTTTAATGTTGTTGAGGTAGTATGTTCACCTATGGTTATTTTAGTCCATTAGGCTGTATTATATGTTCTTATATGGGCTTGTGGTGCTTCCCTGGTTGCTCAACAGTAAAGAATTCACCTGCCAGTGAAGGAGATACAGGTTCGATCCATGGGTTGGGAAAATCCTCTGGAGAAGGAAATAGCAACTCACTCCAGTGTTCTTGCCATGGAAATCCCATGTACAGAGGAGCCTGATGGGCTACAGTGCCTGGGGTCACAAAAGAGTTGGACACCACCAAGTGACTAAATAACAATTAATGATACGGGCTTGACCTTCTTTAGGAAAATATTCAGTCTGTTACCAGGATTTCCTTCCTGGTTTTATTTTTTTCACTTTTCCACCTCCTTCTGGTGGATGATCTAAACTCTGGAGTGGTGAGAGGCAGTGAGTAGAAGCAGTCTTGGCGTTGGGTAGAGACATCTGGTCCACTTCTGTCTCCTGTCCTGTGTGGGTGTTCAGCACCTTTTATGCTTTCAGCACTGGTGTTTACTGTATGCTTGCATACAGTGGCTCTGCTGAAGTCCTCCTGGGCTTACCGTGGCCGCTGGTCAACAGGCCCATGTCTTCTAGTCTGCCTAATTTCAGTCTTTGTATTGCTCTCCTGGGACACAGAAAACCTTTCTCTACGACTCTGTGAGGGCTTGAATTCTGCTGACACTTTAGGTCCATTTGTCAAGTTTGGCCACTCAGACTATTCTGTTCTTCCATATTTACCTGGACCAAACAAACAGCTTCTCTACAGGGCTTTCTTCCTGGGAAATGAGACAAACATCCTCTCTAAAGGTGTCCTCCAGAACTTATCTGGGGATTCTACCATTTCCCTTTGAGAGGATTTGCTTTAAATTTAGGGACTGAAGACAGTGAACTCTGTGCCCACAATGTGTAAATCATTTACTGTTTTTCTCTATTTTCTGTATACATGAACAAGAAGTGCTTCCCTGATGAAGAAATTATTTTATCTCCTCATCTTGTATAAAGAAAACTTGTCTTACAATCTTTGTGATTTTTCTCAAATTTATTTAGTTTCAACATTTTACTTTGAGTTTAAACTCAGAAAGTCCTTTGTCTCTTAAAGATCTCAGCCTTCAATGACAACCTTTGGTTTCAAGGTTGTTCTCTCCTTCGTGAGTTTTAAGAGCCTTTTTGGAATTCAGTGTCAACATTCCGACTCCGTGCTCTAAGTGGTATCGCCCTCTCTTAGAAGGGCAGTAAATAAAGTATCTTTTACTCTCTGAGTACTTTCTACTTAAACAGTGGCAAAAGGATAGTGCAAAAAAGCAGTAGTGCATCTGAGTGTGAAAAAATCTGTTTCAACATTTAAAAATTTTCCTTTTTCTCTCTTTCTCTCTTGTTTCCATCTCTCTTTGCTTCCTCCCTTTCTTCCTTCCATCCGTCAACCATCTGTTTATACACACACACACACACACACACACACACATACATGTATATACACAGGTGCACATAAATTTTGGAAAACCCCAAGGAAAGAGAAAAATCTTAAAATCGGCCAAATTACTTTTCAAGGGGCAATTAAACTGGCAGCTAACTTTTCCAATATAGAAAGCAGGGGAATTATATCTTTACCACACTGAAACAAAGTAACTGATAGTCTAGAAAACTGTTCCCAGTGCAAATACCCCTCTTGAATGTGGGCAAAATAAACACATTGTAAGATAACGAAGCTATAAAATACAAGAGATTTCACCTTCAGTAGATCCACTATATTAGAATTTCTAAGCATGTATCAGAAGAATAGTGTAGGAACATTATGCCAAGAGAAAGCTCAGAAATATAGGAAGGAAAAAGATCAAATGAAATAAGAATGGTGGGTAAATTTAAATGAAAAAATGACATTAAAATAACACATGAAACTTTGTAGAATATATATATACACATGAACATGTATATAAAGCACTAATCTATAATATATTCTATTACATGTATAATGACAATAATAATGACATATTATTTAATCAAGTGGAATGATAGTTAAAGTGTTGTAAGCTCTGCATTTTCTTGTGGCAGAAATATGTCAATTAATAACAGCTTTTAATAAATTAAAGATGTATGCTAAAGAGTAATCATAAAAAACATACATATGGAGCATATAATCCTAAACTGGTAGAGGGGAAAGTGAAAGTGGAATGAAAGTGAAAGTTGCTCAGTCCTGTCATCTCTTTGAGATCCCAGGGACTGTACTCCACTCTGAATTCTCCAGGCCAGAACACTGGAGTGGGTAGCCTTTCCCTTCTCCAGGGGATCTTCCTGACCCAGGTATTGAACTGTGGTCTCCTGCACTGCAGGCGGATTCTTTACCAACTGAGCAATCAGGGAAACCCTGGTAGAGGGGAAGGAACTGGAATTGCCAAAGGTAATCAGTTCCGTTGAAGAAGGCAATGGCACCCCACTCCAGTACTCTTGCCTGGAAAATCTCATGGATGGAGGAGCCTGGTAGGCTGCAGTCCACGGGGTTGCTAAGAGTCGGACATGACTGAGTGACTTCACATTCACTTTTCACTTAATCAGTTCCATAGAAGGCAAGATGAAAGAGACAAAGGAGCCTAAATTTGGCAGGACAAATAGTGATCACTCATCTAGAGCCAGACATCTTGGGATGTGAAGTCAAGTGGGCCTTAGGAAGCATCTCTACAAACAAAGCTAGTGGAGGTGATGGAATTCCAGGTGAGCTATTTTAAATCCTGAAAGATGATGCTGTGAAAGTGCTGCACTCAATATACCAGCAAATTTGGAAAACTCAGCAGTGGCCACAGGACTGGAAAAGGTCAGTTTTCATTCCAATCCCAAAGAAAGGCAATACCAAAGAATGCTCAAACTATTGCACAATTGCACTCACATCAGATGCTAGTATGGAGAAAGCAATGGCAACCCACTCCAGTACTCTTGCCTAGAAAACCCCATGAGCAGAGGAGCCTGGTAGGCTGCAGTCCATGGGGTCATGAAGAGTCGGACACGACTGGGCAACTTCACTTCACTTTCACATGCTAGTAAAGTAATGCTTAAAATTCTCCAAGCCAGGCTTCAGCAATACATGAACTGTGAAGTTTCAGATGTTCAAGCTGGTTTTAGAAAAGGCAGAGGAACCAGAGATCAAATTGCCAACATCTGCTGGATCATCAAAAAAGCAAGAGAGTTCCAGAAAAACATCTATTTCTGCTTTATTGACTATGCCAAAGCCTTGGACTGTGTGGATCACAATAAACTGTGGACAATTCTTCAAGAGATGGGAATACCAGACCACCTGACCTGCCTTTTAAGAAACCTATATGCAGGTCAGGAAGCAACAGTTAGACCTGGACATGGAACAACAGACTGGTTCCAAATAGGAAAAGGAGTCAAGGCTGTAGGTTGTCACCCTGCTTATTTAACTTATATGCAGAGTACATCATGAGAAATGCTGGGCTGGATGAAGCACAAGCTAGAATCAAGATTTATGGGAGAAATATCAATAACCTCAGATATGCAGATGACACCACCCTTATGGCAGAAAGTGAAGAGGAGCTAAAAGCCTCTTGATGAAAGTGAAAGAGGAGAGTGAAAAAGTTGGCTTAAAGCTCAACATTCAGGAAACTAAGATCATGGCATCCGGTCCCATCTCTTCATGTGGAATAGATGGGGAAACAGTAGAAACAGTGGCTGACTTTATTTTTCTGGGCTCCAAAATCACTGCAGATGGTGATTGCAGCCATGAAATTAAAAGACACTTACTCCTTGGAAGAAAAGTTATGACCAAACTAGATAGCATATTGAAAAGCAGAGACATTACTTTGCCAACAAACTTCTGTCTATTCAAGGCTATGGTTTTTCCAGTGGTCATATATGGATGTGAGAGTTGGACTGTGAAGAAAGCTGAGCACTAAAGAATTGATGCTTTTGAACTGTGGTGTTGGAGAGACTCTTGAGAGTCCATTGGACTGCAAGGAGATCCAACCAGCCAATCTTAAAGGAGATCAGTCCTGGGTGTACATTGGAAGGACTGATGTTAAAGCTGAAACTCCAATACTTAGGCCACCTGATTCAAAGAGCTGACTAATTGGAAAAGGCTCTGATGCTGGGAGGGATTGGATGGCTGGATGACATCACCGACTCAATGGACATGGGTTTGGGTGGACTCTGGGAGTTGGTGATAGACAGGGAGGCCTGGCATGCTGTGGTTCATGGGGTCGCAAAGAGTCGGACACGACTGAGACTGAACTGAACTGAACTGAAACCCATGTGTGAGTAACTTCCCAGGCACCAGTGGTAAAGAACCTGCCTTCCAATGCAGGCGATGCAAATTTGATCCCTAGTTTGGGAAGATCCCCTGGAGAAGGGAATGGCAACCCATTCCAATATTTTTGCCTGCAGAAACCCAAGGACAGAGCAGCCCAGTGGGCTACAGTTCATAGGGTCTCAAAGAGTCAGACACGATTGAAGCGACTTAGTATGAATGCACAAGGAATACATGTGTAATTTCATTTCCTATAATTGGAGTAGATGATCTAACTTAAAGAAAAATAATTCTGAATTGGATAAAACTCTGTTATACGAGTTCACAAGAGCCACATCTACAATGTAAGGATACAGATGTTTTGAAAGTGAGAAGGTTGTAAAAGAGTTACCAAGAAATCCTAACAAAAGATGGCACAACTACTGTTTTGCTCAGCCTGTAAAAGAATCTTCACACTTAATCCTGGATTTAAAAACAGACCATCAAATGGGGGAGACACTAAGCCAGTCTTGGTCTGGGGCCAGGGCTGCAGCCTTGGTTTTGCTGAGCTCCACTCCAGCAGTGGCAGGCAAGTCATGCTTATCAACACTCCGTGCAGCTTGATGAAGCACTGATGTGAACTTGGACCTATTGATAAAAGACATACATTCAAGTGGAAAAAAGACAGGAAATCTTCCTCAACTTGGGTAATCTTTCCATTTTCAGAAGTCCAATGACTATATTTTTGCTTTTAAAAGAATTCTCAGAGAGGGATAGACATTTCCTACAGGGCAAACTCTGAAGAAAAAATTAAGAAGGTAAATGGTCTATTTCCAAAGCTATTTTTATTGCTTTTTTCTGTCCTTTTGTCTTTCATTTCTTGCTATCTATTTAATAATCTGGACACTAAATCCTGAAAATAAAATAACTTTGATGATAATGTTAATTGTTTTCTTTTCTCAAGCATTTCCTATTCTTTATAAACTAGAAAAGATAAGCTTATCCAGTTTCCATATATTTTATCTCTTCTGTATTTAAAAATAATAAAAATGTCATATGTTAATTGAAATTGTGCAAATAACATACTATTTTAAACTATATGCCTTTCAATTCCTTGCCAGTTTCTGTCACTTCTCAGACATGTAAGAAGAGTAGAAGAAAATTTATTTTTCCATTAACTCATCAAAATTTCTGAAAAATTTAGATTGCCTATTTTCTAGACACAGAGGGGATTTAAGTTCCAAAAAGAGCTTTGATTTTAAGTTAGGCAGTAATCGTAAAGAATTCTGTTACCCAGTGGTTATATTCTTTCCACTGTAAGGGCAAAGTTCTATTAGCACAGATGGAGATAGTAAGTACAATCTACTCTTCAATCTTTCTTTCTGAAATGCAAATAGCATCATACACCCACTGCTTAAATTTTTCAATGATACAATGCTGCATAGAGAAAAAAAGGACCAAATTCAGTGACTGGGCTTTTCTTATCTCTTCAAGCATATTTTCTGCCTCTATCTGCAGAAACTTTGTGGCCTATACTGTTCTGAAGGGTAGGCCCTCTTTTGGGAATGCTTACTCCAGTTACCATTTTCTTTGCTGTAGAATCTTTTAGGGGATACTTCTTGCCTGGAGAATCCCAGGGACGGTGGAGCCTTGTGTGCTGCCGTCTATGGGTTCACACAGAGTCAGACACGACTGAAGTGACTTAGCACCAGCAGCAGTCTCATCTCTGAAAATTTCTTCTTCCTGTTCTCTGGCTCCACACATATAATTGTTCCCTCATTTTGATTGCCTTAATCAAGCCTTTATTATACCATATTTTACCATGCTTTTTAAATTTCAGGGAAAAGCAAAAGACAACAAGGATTATACTTGTTTGTTTTAAAGATTCTAACAACACCTTCTCTAAATGAGTATTATTCCTATTATATACATTAAGTATCTAATATTTATAAAATGTGAGAAATTTACTAGAAGTCTTTCATGTGTATTTATAGATATTTGGGGGAGAGGGAAATGGCAACCCAGTCAAGTATTCTTGCCTGGAGAATGCCATGGACAGAGGAGCTTGACAGGCTATAGTCCATGGGGTCACAAAGAGTTGGATATGACTGAGCAACTAACACACACACATAGGAGACACTGAAATATATACAATTTCAAATAGTACCTTTTCAGGTGGCAATTACAAGTGAGCCATCTGAGTTTCCTTTATTTGAAGGAACCTTGAAGTTGTTAGAGAAACTTCTACTTGGTTAGGATGCTATTCACTATAAAGTAGAGAAGAATTCAGTATTTAGGAATTAAGATTTCAACTTGACCACCACTGAAGTTGGGCAAAAGCTTCCTTTTCTTATCTGTAAAATGAAGTAGGTCACTCAATTTTTCAAAAATCCATTTTTGCTCAGTACACAAGACTTCCCTGTTATTCATTGGGCTGTCCTTATTTGCCATTAGGGTGACCTCATGCCTCCATCCCCAGTGATGAAATCACCTCCAAGAGTGCTTCCTGTGTGTTTAGCACTGGTCTGAGCTTATTTTGTCCCATTTAATCTGCTCCACAAATATATGAAAATTCAGGTTATGAAAAGAGTAAACACAATTTCAGTTCCTAAGACTGAATGCATTTAGTTGCATGTTTTTTGTTGCAGAAACTGCTCTGTATACACCAAATACTGATATTCAATCAGAATATGAACAACATAAAGAGTCTTTTGGGGATTTCTCAGTAAATGGAGCTGTGTATGTTTTTCCAACCAAAAAGCATGGTCCTAACTCTACAGACATAGGCTATGTTCTGGAGTCTTAGAAGCAGCTTTGCTGGTCTTTCAGAGGTCCCAGGCTTCTCATCACACATCTTCCATTCATCTGACCAGCAGAACAGACCTCTCAGCTTTTGTGAAAAATGCTGAAAGACTGAATCCTCATGTCAGCAATTTCTGGTTGCTTGGAAACAATTCTCGATTTGCTACTGTGAAAGAATTTAGGTCAGCAGTGAACTAATCCTTTACAAATTAAAGAAATATAGCCAATCATAGATTCTAAATTCTCCTGTTGAATACAAATACTGAAAAACTGATTCTCCTCCCCCATCTACACCCCCATGGATGAGAAACAAATTTAAAGTCTATCTTCTAAAGAAATTCTCTGAAAATGAGCAAGATTATTTTATAGAAAAATGTCCACTTTTATGAAAAAGAGCCAGTGCCTCTTTTTTTTCCTTTTTTTGAGCCAGTGCTTCTTATCACCCACTGCCAAAACCATCTTTTTCCATCTCACATTAGTAATGTAGTAGGAGCTAGAGGAAATAAAATGGTGCTTCTATGAGGTGCCCTAATTTTAAGAAAATGCAGATAGTATTTCCTGTCCTTCAGTCCAATAAGAACAGCAAAATGACCACTTGAGAAACCTCAGAGAAATTTATTTCAAATGATAAATTTTGGTAGGATATGAGGAGGAAGGTGATTCCTAAGCTCTTTTCAAAATCCACCTGGGCATTAAGGCAGCATAACATGTTGACAGATAACTGTGCCAGTCTTAAGGCTGAAATCAAGATTAAGACTTATTCAAGGTTAAGACTCTTTTTTTCTCCCTTTCCAGGAGGCAAGTAAGCAAGAGGGGGAAGTAGGGGAGAAAATCAGATAAAGAGCTCTTAGTTCATCTGCCTGGGCGATGAAAGCACTTTGGGTAGATGAACACCAGCACAAGCTTGCCCTCCCGGGAAGAAATTCTCCCCAGAGTTGGAATAGAGGGCTATGGTTGCCAAAGACCAATCCTCTCCACTTCCAGGACTGGGGGATCCTGTGTGGTAGAGCAAGATCTAACACGTGCATTCAGGCTCAGGATTCCGGAAGAACACATGCTCTCAGGAGGTCACGCTAGATTTTAACAGTTGCCCCTTTTCTGTCCCTCCTAATCTAGCTCTTTCAGGTGATTGGGCTCGTCTACATCTAAACAAACCCTCTGCCACGTTCAGTGTCCGCACTCCATCTTGCGGAACCCCTTTAGCTGACTCCTGAATACGCTCTGTTCTTGCCACTCTCAGCTCTCCTGGTTCCTCAAGTTTCCTTCTTTTGACTGTAAGTTTCCTGGTTTTGACTGTAAGCCTTGATTCTTCTTTTTAACTGCTCTGATGGAAGATAAATTTGCATTTCTTCTATCATAGTTCTCCTTCAGGATATATCTGCTGGTACCTCCATTTAGCTCCAGAAACTCCACAAATAGTAGCAATAGCCCTGTGCCCCACCTGGAGACCTGTGAGACCCTGTCATGGACTCTCTGTGGTCTGACTGTTTGCAACATAAGTGATATTGTGCAGGGCCCGGTGGGGCTCCTGGGCACAAGGCTGCTCTGTGTCCCCATTTCACTGACTATAGGAGACAGTCTTTATTCAGCCTCCATGACCTTCCCTGAGTTTCAATGGCCAGATTCAAGCTGTTCTTAATTAGGGAAGGGAGGGGATGTGAGACCATGGAGAAACAGCAATCAAGAGCAGCCTTGGGACAAGGTCTTGTTTCCCCATCAACAGATAAACACAACTAATGGTGTTGTTTAGTCGCTCAGTGGTGTCCTACTCTTTGTGACCCCATGCACTGCAGGATGCCAGGCTTCCTCTGCCCTTCACAGTCTCGCAGAGTTTGCTCAGACTCATGTCCATTGAGTTGATGATGCCATCCAACCATCTCATCACACAACAGTACGTTTGACTTATTCTTCAGATACTGAAACCACTTTCAGGTGGGAGAAGGTAAGTGATTAACGATGGTATGCTGCCCCACAGGCATGTAGACCCCAGACCAGCTGGACCTGAAGATTGATGATGCTCACTCCTATGGACCTTACCACTAACCCATCAAAGGAACATCCACGAGCTGACCATGCCATCTTTGATCAATTACAATAAAACTTCCTACTGTTTTAGCCAAATTGGGACACATGGTTTCGCAGGCACCAGCCCACTGTGGCTCCCTATGCCTGGCAAAGCAATAAAGCTCCTGTTTCCTACTTTGCCCAAAGCTCTTTGAGATTCAATTAGGCACCAGTGTGCAGAGAAGCTGAGCTTTCAGCATCCCAGTGAGAGGAGGCAAGAGGATACTTCCCAGAATCCTCTGGGAGAATGTGGTGTCAGCTGTGGCTCACACAGCATTAACATCAGCCCCCTTACAGCTGTCTTCTCAACAAGAGCATCTGTGCCCAGTCACTTGATCATCTCTGATTCTTTGTGACCCCCATGGACTGTAGCCCACCAGGTTCCTCTGTCCATGGAGTCTTCCAGGCAAAAAAACTGGAGCAGGTTGCCATTTCCTCCTCCAGGGGATCTTCCTGACCCAGGGATCGAACCTATGTCTCCCATACTGCAAGTAGATTCTTTGCCACTGAGCCACCTAGGAAGCCCCTTCTCAATAAAGTTGACAGTAATTAACAAAAACAGGGGCAATTTTAGTGAGCACTTTGAATACAGGCTTAGATATTTTACACGCATTAGTTCATTCAACCTTGAGTCCACTGTACACATGAAGAACAGTCTTGCCAAAGATCAGACAGCTTGTAAGTGACAAGGGAGCCGATACCTTAAATATTGGGCCTACATGATTCTATTTAGTGGATTTTCACTATCTTAGGAGCCTTATCAAAAACAGAATGTCCTCTCTCCTCTGTTCTTCTGCATCTTGCTCTGGTTTGGCAAGCCTCATTTCCTTCCTGCAGCCTCCAGACCTGGGTGCCTCCTCACTCCATTGGGTTGACACCTTGGTTTGATTGATACCTAGATCTCCTGACCTGAGGACTAACTTTCAGACACGTTGCCTTCAAGCTCTGCAGCTCACAGGCCAGCCTTGCTGTTTCCCCACACCAAATCTTGGCTCCCAAGTTCCCAGGCCCCAGGCTTCCTTGGATACTCCCACCCATTCACAAGAAGCTGGGGCAATGAGGCTGAGCTAGGCTACTAGTCTATGAGAATCAGGCATGCCCAGGAAGGCGGGATTCAGAACTGAGAGGCCCCCTGTGGACAGAAGCAGACTGGGCAAATTTGACACAGCACCTTCCCTCGTGACTTCTGTTCCATTCCTCTTTTCCAGAGGCAGAACGATGAAGCAGAGAGAGAACGAGTTTTCAAGTCAGAGAGACCTGGATCTGAACTGTGGATCTACTACTAAAATGTATGACTTTAGGTAATTTAGTCCTGGCGTGCTGCGATTCATGGGGTCGCAAAGATCTGGACACGACTGAGCGACTGAACTGAATGTATTCATTGCACTATTCTTTACTCATGGCTATAAAAAAAATGAAAAATTAAATAACCCTTGGTGGCTGTGACCCAGCCCACTAAGTGCAGGCAGCTGCGACCTGGTGCACTAAGCGTGGCTGAGAGGAGTTACCCCACGTCCGAGGTCAGGGGCAGCATCCGAGAGTGCCAGGCTGTGACGGCACAGGAACGGCTGAGAGGAGCTACCCAAGTGCGAGGTCAGGGGCGGCGGCCGGGAGGAGCTACCCTGTGTCTGAGGCCAGGGGGGGCCTGGAGAAGCCACCTCACACTCGAGGCCAGGGTGGTGGCCCTGAGGAGCCACCCTGCGCCCGAGGCCAGGGGTGGCGGCTGGGAGGAGCAACCCGTGGAGTGGTGGCTGGGTCTGAGAAGGAGGACCTAGAGGAGCTATCCCATGTTGAAGGTCAGGAAGGGCGGTAGTAAGGAGATACCCCTCATCAAAGGTAAGGAGCAGTGGCTGTGCTTTGCTGGAGCAGCTGTGAAGAGATACCCCACACCCAAGGTAAGAGAAACCCCAGTAAGATGGTAGGTGTTGCAAGAGGGCATCAGAGCACAGACACACTGAAACCATACTCACAGAAAACTAGTCAATCTAATCACACTAGGAGCAAAGCCTTGTTTAACTCAATGAAACCAAGCCATGCCCACGGGGCAACCCAAGACAGGCAGGTCATGGTGGAGAGGTCTGACAGAATGTGGTCCACTGGAGAAGGGAATGGCAAACCACTTCAGTATTCTTGCCTTGAGAACCCCATGAACAGTATGAAAAGGCAAAATGGTAGGATACTGAAAGAGGAACTCCCCAGGTGAGTAGGTGCCCAATATGCTACTGGAGATCAGTGGAAAAATAAATCCAGAAAGGATGAAGGGATGGAGCCAAAGCAAAAACAATACCCAGTTGTGGATATGACTGGTGATAGAAGCAAGGTCCAATGCTGTAAAGAGCAATATTGCATAGGAACCTGGAATGTCAGGTCCATGAATCAAGGCAAATTGGAAGTGGTCAAACAGGAGATGGCAAGGGTGAATGTCGACATTCTAGGAATCAGTGAACTAAAATGGACGGGAATGGGTGAATTTAACTCAGATGACCATTATATCTACTACTGTGGGCAGGAATCCCTTAGAATAAATGGAGTAGCCATCATGGTCAACAAAAGAGTCCAAAATGCAGTACTTGGATGCAATCTCAAAAATGGCAGAATGATCTCTGTTTGTTTCCAAGACAAACCATTCAATATCACAGTTATCCAAGTCTATGCCCCAACCAGTAACGCTGAAGAAGCTGAAGTTGAACAGTTCTATGAAGACCTACAAGACCTTTTAGAACTAACACCCCAAAAGATGTCCTTTTCATTATAGGGGATTGGAATGCAAAAGTAGGAAGTCAAGAAACACCTGGAGTAACAGGCAAATTTGGCCTTGGAAGACGGAGTGAAGCAGGGCAAAGACTAATAGAGTTTTGCCAAGAAAATGCACTGGTCATAGCAAACACCCTCTTCCAACAACACAAGAGAAGACTCTACACATGGACATCACCAGATGGTCAACACCGAAATCAGAATGATTATATTCTCTGCAGCCAAACATGGAGAAGCTCTATACAGTCAACAAAAACAAGACCAGGAGCTGACTATGGCTCAGATCATGAACTCCTTATTACCAAATTCAGACTTAAATTGAAGAAAGTAGGGAAACCACTAGACCATTCAGGTATGACCTAAATCAAATCCCTTATGATTATACAGTGGAAGTGAGAAATAGATTTAAGGTCCTAGATCTGATAGATAGAGTGCCTGATGAACTATGGAATGAGGTTCGTGACATTGTACAGGAGACAGGGATCAAGACGATTCCCATGGAAAAGAAATGCAAAAAAGCAAAATGGCTGTCTGGGAGGCCTTACAAATAGCTGTGAAAAGAAGAGAAGTGAAAAGCAAAGGAGAAAAGGAAAGATATAAGCATCTGAATGCAGAATTCCAGAGAATAGCAAGAGATAAGAAAGCCTTCATCAGCGATCAATGCAAAGAAATAGAGGAAAAGAATAGAATGGGAAATACTAGAGATCTCTTCAAGAAAATTAGAGATACCAAGGGAACATTTCATGCAAGGATGGGCTCAATAAAGGACAGAAATGGTCTGGACCTAACAGAAGCAGAAGATATTAAGAAGAGGTGGCAAGAATACACAGAAGAACTGTACAAAAAAGATCTTCATGACCCGGATAATCATAATTGTGTGATCACTCCTCTAGAGCCAGACATCCTGGAATGTGAAGTCAAGTGGGCCTTAGAAAGCATCACTATGAACAAAGCTAGTGGAGATGATGGAATTCCAGTTGAGCTGTTTCAAATCCTGAAAGATGATGCTGTGAAAGTGCTACACTCAATATGCCAGCAAATTTGGAAAACTCAGCAGTGGCCATAGGACTGGAAAAGGTCAGTTTTCATTCCAATCGCAAAGAAAGGCAATGCCAAAGAATGCTCAAACTACCGCACAATTGCACTCATCTCACACGCTAATAAAGTAATGCTCAAGATTCTCCAAACCAGGCTCCAGCAATACATGAAGTGTGAACTTCCAGATGTTCAAGCTGGTTTTAGAAAAGGCAGAGGAACAAGAGATCAAATTGCCAACATCTGCTGGATCATGGAAAAAGCAAGAGAGTTCCAGAAAAACATCTATTTCAGCTTTATTGACTATGCCAAAGCCTTTGACTGTGTAGACCACAATAAACTGTGGGAAATTCTGAAAGATATGGGAATACCAGACCACCTGACCTGCCTCTTGAGAAATCTGTATGCAGGCCAGGAAGCAACAGTTAGAACTGGACATGGAACAGCAGACTGGTTCCAAATAGGAAAAAGAGTATGTCAAGGCTGTATATTGTCACCCTGCTTATTTAACTTCTATGCAGAGTACATCATGATAAATGCTAGACTGGAAGAAGCACAAGCTGGAATCAAGATTGCCAAGAGAAATATCAATAACCTCAGATATGCAGATGACACCACCCTTATGGCAAAAAGTGAAGAGGAACTCAAAAGCCTCTTGATGAAAGTGAAAGAGGAGAGTCAAAAAGCTGACTTAAAGCACAACTTTCAGGAAACGAAGATCATGGCATCCGGTCTCATCACTTCATGGGAAATAGACGGGGAAACAGTGGAAATAGTGGCAGACTTTATTTTGGAGGGCTCCAAAATCACTGCAGATGGTCATTGCAGCCATGAAATTAAAAGATGCTTACTCCTTGGAAGAAAAGTTATGACCAACCTAGATAGCATATTCAAAAGCAGAGACATTACTTTGCCGACTAAGATCCATCTAGTCAAGGCTATGGTTTTTCCTGTAGTCATGTATGGATGTGAGAGTTGGACTGTGAAAAAGGCAGAGCACCGAAGAATTGATGCTTCTGAACTGTGGTGTTGGAGAAGACTCTTGAGAGTCCCTTGGACTGCAAGGAGATCCAACCAGTCCATTCTGAAGGTGATCAGCCCTGGGATTTCTTTGGAAGGAATGATACTAAAGCTGAAACTCCAGTAGTTTGGCCACCTCATGAGAAGAGTTGGCTCATTGGAAAAGACTCTGATGCTGGGAGGGTTTGGGGGCAGGAGGAGAAGGGGATGACAGAGGATGAGATGGCTGGATGGCATCACTGACTCGATGGACATGAGTCTGATGAACTCCGGGAGTTGGTGATGGACAGGGAGGCCTGGCGTGCTGTGATTTATGGGGTTGCAAAGAGTCAGACACAACTGAGTGACTGAACTGAAGTGAAATGAACTTAGTCTTAATGATTAAGGAAAGAGACTTAGGAAAGTTTTGCCCAGTTGCTCAGTTGTAGCCATCTCTTTGTGACTCATTGGACTGTAGCTTGCCAGGCTCCTCTGTGCATGAAATTTTTTGGCTAGAACTCTGGAGTGGTTTGCCATTTCCTACTCCAGGGGATCTTCCCCACCCAGGTATCGAACCCTTGTCTTCGGCATCTCCTGCATTGCAGGCAGATCCTTAACTTATGAGATATTGTGGAAGTTAGATGACTTTAAAACTTATGGAGGCTGAAACATTTAAATCATTTAAGTATTCTCATTTGTGAAACGTTATTTATAAAGATGACTGTAGCTTAATTTGTTCTCTTTTGACTTTTCTATAATAGTAGTTTCATTTTCAGTTTTGAGAATGATGTTAAATTAATCTTACTAAAGATCAAATACATTCTACAGAGTTTTGTTCTTGCACTGAATCAGGTTTAATCTTAAAAAGTTCACCATAGGTCACTTTCTACTCATGAAACTTAACAAACAATGGAAAGTTAAATAGAAAAGCCTTACAAGGTTGAGTCAAATAATCACCAGTTAGAAAAATTAATCAAATATTCACTTTTTATGGAAAATAGAAATCAGCTTGCTTTTGGGGGCAACTCAAATGTTCTGCCTGCTTCAACTATGGAGAAATTCCAGCAGTGTCTTCTAATGACTGTGATAATTACAGTGTTACATCTCATTCCACACAAGAAGAAACCATTATCAAATAATTTATAGTTTCAAACGCTGTCAAGACAAAATGATTAACTATTAATCAAGAATCTTAGTGATCAGATAGGCTCATAGAACAAGGTGATTGCAGCATCCTTTTGGAGCTGTGGGAATTGATTCTAGAAAAATCAGTGTCTCAGGATTAGTTCCAAAAGCTTCTTTTGGACAGAGTTAGCCTTGGGAAAGGCAACATTTTTTTTTCTCTAACACTAATGTCTCTCAAGAGCTCCCCTGGTGGTCCAGTGGAGATGCAGGTTTGATCTGATCCCTCGGTCAGGAAAATCCCCTGGAGAAGGAAATGGCAACCCATTCCAGTATTTTTGCCTGGGAAATCCCATGGACAGAGGAGCCTGGCAGGCTACAGTCCAGGAGGTTGCAAAAGAGTCAGACATTACTGAGCAACTAAACAACGTCTCCAAATTTTTGTGTACATCACACTCACTGGAGGCTTGTTGAAACAGATTAGGCTAGGCTGCATCTCTAGGATTTCTTATTCACTAATACTCAAGGTAAGGCTTGATAATTTGCTTTTCTAACATGTCCCTAGCTGTGGTAATACTGGCAGCCTGGAACCACAGTTTGAGAATTACCACCCTAGTAAGCAAGATGCCCTAAAAGGAAAAAAAATATTCATCCTTTAATATACAAAACTAGTATGCCATATTTTTAATCAAACAAATGTGCACAATGATAGCAATTCACACTTACTGAACCCTGAGCAATATAGGTCATTTAATTCTCTTAAGAATCCTGAGATGCATGCACCCTAATGTTCACTGCAGCACTGTTTACAATAGCCAAGACATGGAAACAACCTAATTGTCCATTGACAGAGGAAAGGACAAAGAAGATGTGGTACATATATACAAGGAACAACACTCAGCCATTAAAAAGACCAAAATAATACCATTTGCAGCAACATGAATGGACCTAGAGATTGTCATACTGAGTGAAAAAAGTCAGAGAAGGAGAAATATCATATGACATCCCTTATATATGAAATCTAAAAAGAAATGATACAAATAAACTTAACTACAAAACAGAAAGAGACTCACAGACTTAAGAGAATGAACTTATGTTTGCCAGGGGGTGGGGGAAGAGGTGGGGGAGGTAGAAATAGATAGGGAGTTTGGAATGGACATGTGCAAACTGTTACATTTAAAATGGATAATCAACAAGGACATGGCACATGGAACTCTGCTCAATGTTATATGGCAGCCTGGATGGGAGGGGAGTTTGGGGAAGAATGGATACATATATACCTATGGCTGAGTCCCTTCACTGTTTCACCTGGAAACTATCACAATATTGTTAATCAGCTATACCCCGATAGAAAATAAAAAGTTTAAATTAAATAAAAATAAAATAAAAGAATCTTCATAGGTAAGTAACTTCATTATGTCCATTTACAGAGAGAAAACTGAAGATAAATTGCTGTTGTTGCCTAGTCACTAAGTCATGTCTGACTCTTTGCAACCCCTGGACTGTAGCCCGCCAGGCTCCTCTGTCCATGGGATTTCCCAGGCAAGAATACTGGAGAGGGTAGCCATTTCCTTCTCCACCCAGGGATCAAATCCATGTCTCCTGCATTGGCAGACGGATTCTTTACCACTGAGCCATCAGAGTTAAATAAATAGCCTGAAGTCACATAGACAGCAGAAGATGGAACTGACATTTGGACCCAGGCTGTCTGACACTAAAGCATAGTATTGACCTTTAACTTATGTATACATCTCTCAAAGAGAGCTTGTCATATAGTAAGAAGAGACTAAGCTTTGAGGTCAGATAGAATTGCAGTGAAACCTAAGCTTCACGTCACATTTACTGCTGTAAGTGACAAACAAATTAATCTTTTATCTTCAGTGTTTTTTGAGGACAAATGGAAATGATATCTGTCTTTGTAGAAAGGTTGGAAAATGAAAATCAAATAATTTATGTAAAACAATTGATAAAAGTCTAGCAGGTGTGGTGATCAACAAATGGTATTCATCATCTGTTCACATCGACGGTACCTCTAGATACCTTAAGAATTACCTTCCCAATTCTATCATCCATCCATCCATCCAATTTTCATATGTTAAACAATTATTATAAACAAACACTGAGATGATTTCTGAGAACTACAGATCTATAAACCAATAGCACTCTATAAACACTAATGATAAACTGGATTCGGATGAAGACAGTCAATGTGATGAGATGCAGTGTTTACTGATTCAAGTTTGAGGTTTTCTACTACAGCTGTTCTCTCAGCAGCCCCTTTCCCCCCTACACTTTCCAAGTGCCAACTCAGTACGTGGGTATTCAGTCTTTCAGGACAAATGCTTTTCTGAGTTTTGGTATTGTCCAGAAACAGGCAATGTAGCCTACTGAACAGTTGCCTCAACCTTGGAAGTGTTGAATCCATCTGTGGAAAGAGTTTTTCCTTGCCTCCTTTGGCTGCAGCAAATTTGCCATATGGTGCACTGCAGCACTGCAGATGTAGTGCTGCCCAGTATGTGATTCATATCTGCAGATAGTGTGGGGAGATATCCATAGCAACAGGCCCCTCAAAATTGAGACAATTAAAAAGCCAATGTTATATAACAGGGTTTTTTTGTTTGTTTTATTTTTATATTAGGTGGGCAACTAGTCTGCATTTTTTATAGATGATATTGAGATAATACAATGAATTCAACAATTACAGTAATAATCCACTTCTCCTGTAAGTCATGCCACCAAAAAAAAAAAAAAAAAAGGAACACAAAAACTTAAAAAGTGCCAGATGTTCTATCATCAGTTAATAAAATTTCAAATTGGAATTTCTTTGCCTGGTCCTAATTATAAGTCCACAAATTAGATTTATAAGTAATCAATAAGGAACAAGAAAATGTGATTTTATGTAGACTTTACTGATACTCATTTATTCAATATGTATTGAGTCCCTATAAGCCAGGCACTGAAATGAACAAACAGTCTGTCTTTGAGAGGCTACAGTTCTGGCAGAGAAGAAAGAAACTCAAATATGTTCAACACATTTATTTTAATCCATACATGTTGTACTATGAGAAGCTGCAAGCTATTCTTTTATTAAGACAGAGGGTGAGTTTCCTGGATCACTCCTTCATGTTGAAATATCCTAAAAATACTAGATGATATATTAAAAATAAATTTGAAGCACTAATAAGCTACCAGGAAAGTAAGGCATTCTAGGTCAGGCACTGATAAAGAATAGCAATTCAAAGAATAGCTAACAAGAGCTTGGCAGATGAATTCACTCTAAAGACAGATGCCAAACTACATGGACCTGAGTTTAGGTTCTCATGGATGCACGGAATGAAAGAGATGGGAAACAAAGTCCTAGAGCCAGCCAAAACCGAAAGCTGAGGCAATTTCTCTGTGAAAGCTAGGACTTTGAGGGTAGAAGAACCTCTCCATAATGGAGATAGATTAGAACCAAAAAACCCCAATAAAATAGCTTTCAGTGAATGAAAGATTAATTGTGTTAAAACCTGGACACACATTTAAATTAAAGTGGTCCTGTATTGGCAACAATTGGCAAAAGCAAAGCAAATAAATCCTCCTGTAGTATTCATCTTTATACCAGGCCTCAAAGAATTCCTTTTTATACCTGGCCTCAAATAATTCCCATGTATGAAAGTCTAAGGAAAATAAGTACATGAAAAAATAAGATTTAAAAAAAAAAAACAAACAGCAAACTAAATCCACAAGGAAACAAGCTACCATAAATAAGACCAGTATTAAACAGACGGCTAAGACGTTATTATAAAGTCAGATAATTAAATTATCAGATACAGATTATAACTGTTTAAAGAAATAAAATATAAGCTTGAAATTATGTATACAGGAAAAAGGAACTAGAATCAAAGACCAGATTGAAAATAGTTCAAAAAGAATAAGTGGATTTAGCACCATGTTAGAGAGAAGAATAAGGAATTAGTAAAGCAAAAGATGGATCTGAGAAATCACGTCAAACCAGTATGGAGAGATTGCATGTAATATAAGAAAGAGAAGCAAAGAGGCACAGATATTGAAGAAAATCAAACATTTCTTAGGGTTCCAAGAGGAGAAAAAAGCAAGGGCATAAGTAACAATGGAATGAATTTTGGCTGAGAATTTTCCAGTACATGTTATGTATAACTCTTATGATAATCACAAAGCAAAATCCTATAATATATACACAAAAGATAAAGATAGAGGAATATAATAAAGTCATGATGCTTTTGAACTGTGGTATTGGAGAAGACTCTTGAGAGTCCCTTGGACTGCAAGGAGATCCAACCAGTCCATCTTAAAGGAGATCAGTCCTGAGTGTTCATTGGAAAGACTGATGTTGAAGCTGAAACTCCAATATTTTGGCCACCTGGTGCGAAGGGCTGACTCATTTGAAAAGACCCTGATGCTGGGAAAGATTGAGGGCAGGAGGAGAAGGGGATGACAGAGGATGAGATAGCTGGATGGCATCACGGACTCAATGGACATGAGTTTGGGTAAACTCCAGGAGTTGGTGATGGACAGGGAGGCCTGGCGTGCTACAGTTCATGGGGTCGCAAAAAGCCAGACACGACTGAGTGACTGAACTGAACTGAAAGAAAGTCTTCAAACCAAAAATAAGACAGTAAGAGAAGAAAGGAACAGAAAGGATTGAAAAACAGCCCATAAACAGTTAACAAAATGGCAATACAAATATGCATGTGTGTGTGCCAAGTCACTTAAGCTGTGTCTGACACTTTGCAAACCCATGGACTGTAGCATGCCAGGTTCCTCTGGCCATAGGATTCTCCAGACAAGAATACTGGAGAGGGTTGCCAGTTCCTTCTCCAGTTCCTTCTCAACTTAGGGACTGAACCTGCAGCTCCTGCACTGCAGGGGGATTCTTTACTGCTGAGCCACCGGGAAAACTCCAGTACAAATATACCTGCCAATAATTACTCTAAATTGAAATGGACTAAATTCTCCAATCAAAAGACACTGAATGGCTGAATAGGTAAAAAGCAAGATCCATCTATGTGTTGCATACGAGAGACTTATTTTAGATTACACAGACTGACAATGAAAAAATGAAAAAAGTATTCAATGCAAAAGGAAACCAAAAGGAAGCTGGAGTTGTTATACTTACATCAGAAAATAAACTTTATTTTTTTTACTTTTACTTTTTTAAATGGGCAAAGGATTTATTTTTTTAATTTAAATTTATTTATTTTAATTGGAGACTAATTACTTTACAATATTGTTTTGGTTTTGCCATATATCAACATGAATCCGCCACGGGTGTATATGTGTTCCCCATCCTGAACCCCCATCCCACCTGCCTCCCCGTACCATCACTCTGGGTCACTCCAGTGCACCAGCCCCAAGCATCCTATATCCTGTATCGAACATAGACTGATGACTCATTTCTTACCTAATAGTATACATGTTTCAATGCCATTCTCCCAAATCATCCCACCCTCTCCGTCTCCCAGAGTCCAAAAGCCTGTTCTATACATCTGTGTCTCTTTTGCTGTCTCGCATACAGGGTTATTGTTACCATCTTTCTAAATTCCGTATATATGTGTGAGTGTACTGTATTGGTGTTTTTCTTTCTGGTTTACTTCACTCTGTATAATTGGCTCCAGTTTCATCTACCTCATTAGAACTGATTCAAATGTATTCTTTTTAATGGCTGAGTAATACTCCATTGTGTATATGAACCACAGCTTTCTTATCCATTCATCTGCTGATGGACATCTAGGTTGTTTCCATGTCCTGGTTATTACAAACAGTGCTGTGATGAACATTGGGGTACACGTGTCTCTTTCAATTCTGGTTTCCTTGGTGTGTATGCCCAACAGTGAGATTGCTGGGTCACAAGGCAGTTCTATTTGTAGTTTTTAAGTTTTATACTATTTGGTTAGTATACTCACACTGTTCTCCATAGTGGCTGTACTAGTGTGCATTCCCACCAACAGTGTAAGAGGGTTCTCTTTTCTCCACACCCTCTCCAGCATTTATTGCTTGTAGACTTTTGGATCGCAGCCATTCTGACTGGCGTGAAATGGTACGTCATTGTGGTTTTGATTTGCATTTCTCTGATAATGAGTGATGTTGAGCATCTTTTCATGTGTTCGTTAGCCATCCATATGTCTTCTTTGGAGAAATGTCTATTTAGTTCTTTGGCCCATTTTTTGATTGGGTCGTTTATTTTTCTGGAATTGAGCTGCAGGAGTCGCTTGTATATGTTTGAGATTGGTTGTTTGTCAGTTGCTTCATTTGCTATTATTTTCTCCCATTCAGAAGGCTATCTTTTCACCTTGCTTATAGTTTCCTTTGTTGTGCAGAAGCTTTTAATTTTGATTAGGTCCAATTTGTTTATTTTTGCTTTTATTTCCAATATTCTTGGAGGTGGGTCATAGAGGATCCTTCTGTGATTTATGTCGGAGAGTGTTTTGCCTATGTTCTCCTCTAGGAGTTTTATAATTTCTGGTCTTACATTTAGATCTTTAATCCATTTTGAGTTTATTTTTGTGTATGGTATTAGAAAGTGTTCTAGTATAATTCCTTCACAAGCGGTTGACCAGTTTTCCCAGCACCAGTTGTTAAAGAGATTGTCTTTACTCCATTGTATATTCTTGCCTCCTTTGTCAGAGGTAAGGTATCCATAGGTGTGTGGATTTATCTCTGGGCTTTCTATTTTGTTCCATTGATCTATATTTCTGTCTTTGTGCCAGTACCATACTGTCTTGATGACTGTGGCTTTGTAGTAGAGCCTGAAGTCAGGCAGGTTGATTCCTCCAGTTCCATTCTTCTTTCTCAAGATTGCTTTGGCTATTCGAGGTTTTTTGTATTTCCATACAAATTGTGAAATTTGTTCTAGCTTTGTGAAAAATACCATTGGTAGCTTGATAGGGATTGCATTGAATCTATAGATTGCTTTGGTTAGTATACTCATTTTCACTGTATTGATTCTTCCAATCCATGAACGAGGTATATTTCTCCATCTATTAGTGTCCTCTGATTTCTTTCACCAGTGTGTTATAGTTTTCTATATATAGGTCTTTAGTTTCTTTAGGTAGATATATTCCTAAGTATTTTATTCTTTTCATTGCAATGGTGAATGGGATTGTTTCCTTAATTTCTCTTTCTATTTTCTCATTATTAGTGTATAGGAATGCAAGGGATTTCTGTGTGTTGATTTTATATCCTGCAACTTTACGATATTCATTGATTAGCTCCAGTAATTTTCTGGTGGAGTCTTTAATAACTTTAAAACAAAGACTCTAACAATGAGAGACAATAATGAGTGTTACATAATGATAAAGATATCCATCCAACAAAAGGATAAAATGTTTGTAAATATTTACATAAATATTCAAACATAGGCACATCTAAAGATACAGAGCAAATATTAAAAGACCTAAAGGGAGAAACTGACAGCAATAATAATAGTAGGGGGTTTTTAGACCCTATTTACATCAATGGATAGTTAATGCAACAAAAAAAATAAGGAAATATTAGCTAGCCTTAAACAACATGTTATACCAGATATATACAGAACATTCTGTACAAAAGGAACAGGAGACTGACATATATACACCACTATGTATAAACAGATAACTAATGAGAACCTACTGTTGGGCACAGGGAGCCTTCTCAGTGATCTGTGGTGACCTAAATGGGAAGGAGGTCTAAACAGTGGATATATGTAAACATGTAATGATTCACTTAAAGCAGAAACTAACACATTTTAAAGCAACTGTATTCCAATTAAGATTTTTAAAAATAAACCTAATAAAATCAACAGGAGCATTTTCCAGGATAGATTATATGTTGGGTCACAAAACAAGTTTAATAAATATCAGAGGAGTAAAATCATATCAAGCACCTTTTCCAATCACAATGGTATGAAACCAGAAATTAACTACAAGTAAAAAGCTGGAAAATTCACAAATATGTGGAGATTAAAACAACGTGCTACTGAACAAAGAAGAAACCAAGGACCTATCTCCAAATATAATCAAATTCAGAGTCACTTAGGGTTAGGGCTTCAGATGGATTTTCAGTTCAGTTCAGTTCACTTCAGTCACTCAGTCGTGTCCAGCTCTTTGCGACCCCATGAATCGCAGCATGCCAGGCCTTCTTGTCCATCACCAACTCCCAGAGTTTACCCAAACTCATGTCCATTGAGTCCGTGATGCCATCTAACCATCTCATGCTCTGTCGTCCCCTTCTCCTCCTGCCTTCAATATTTCCAACATCAGGGTCTTTTCAAATGAGTCAGCTCTTTGCATCAGGTGGCCAAAGTATTGGAGTTTCAGCTTCAACACCAATCCTTCCAAAGAACACCCAGGACTGATCTCCTTTAGGATGGACTGGTTGGATCTCCTTGCAGTCCAAGGCACTCTCAAGAGTCTTCTCCAACACCACAGTTTAAAAGCTTCAACTCTTTGGTGTTCAGCTTTCTTTATAGTCCAACTCTCATATTCATACATGACTACTGGAAAAACCATAGCCTTGACTAAATGGACCTTTGTTGACAAAGTAATGTCTCTGCTTTTTAATATGCTGTCTAGGTTGGTCATACCTTTCCTTCCAAGGAGTAAGCATCTTTTAATTTCATGGCTGCAATCACCATCTGCAGTGATTTTGGATGGATTTTAGTGAGACACAATTCAGCCCTTTACAGAAAGGGAATAAAGAAAAAAGCCCTATGTAAGGCTAGGGGCAAAGGTCAGGGAAAGACATCTTTAAAAAAAGAGAGAGCCACTATTGGATGCATTTACTGTTGAGAAGTAATGGTTCATGGGAGTTTGAGAAGAAGCAATAATAGGTATATCATCTTTAAACAAACAAATCATGAAACAATTACTAATTCCAGGAAGCCAAAAGATAAAAAAAAAACTATTTAGTTTAGCTATGAGTTATATTTACTGAGCTATAATAACCATGTTGTACAATGCTTTAATGAAAAATTCTGTGATATATCTATACTGGTAAGGTGGAGAGAAATATTGAGAAATTGGATTGCAGTTTTTATCTTCCACAGTAAAAAACCAATAGGTACTTAAAATGGTAAATCTGAGGGTTGATATATGCATATTATTAATAAATATGAAGATATATAATGGGAAAAATAATGGAAAGATTTGAAAATGGTATCCTTTGGGGATCAGTGTTTGGTACATAAGGAGTGGCAGGAAAGTAGACTATATGCATATATGGCTTTTATAAAATAAATGCAATGTGGTTAGAACAATATAACACTGTTTATTTCAGGTTATAAAATTAATGCATGTTCACTGTAGAAAATTTGGAAAATACAGAGGTGCCAAAAGAAAACACTCCACTGTTAACATGGTTATTTCACATACATGCTGTACCTGCTGTTTCATAATCTTATCATTTAAAAACCTATGATGATTTTCCCATGACTTTAACTTCTATATTTTTTCAAATAAAAAAATGCAAGGGAACTCAAAGAGAAAATCACTAATTCTCCATGGAAATGAAAGGAAGTCTCCATAAAAGAAGTGACACTTGAACTGGACCTTAAAGCACAGGAAATAATAAAATAATCGAATTCTTACTATTGGTCAGACAATTAACTAAATGCTTTACTTGCATCATACTATTTAATTTTCATGATCAATCTGAAAATCACCTACTGTTAATATATCTCAAATTTACATAGTTGGAGGTTAAAGCTTAGTGAGGTTTTGCTCAAGGTCATTTGGCTAATATGTGGCAAGTTTAAAAATCATGACCACATGGTAAAAAGTTCTCTACATGTTGGTCTCAAACAGACCCAGCTGCCCAGTCTCAGTCTCCCCAACTCAAATCACAACACAGAGGACTTGGTTAATGAAGACAAGAAGGGAGGACACCTAAAATAGAAGGAACCATTTATTAAATAGTTCAGAAGCATGACAACTTAAGGCCTGGACTTGAGACAGATGTTTTTTTCTTGCATGGAAATCATGGTATGTGTAGGAAGATTTGGGCTTCCCTGTGGCTCAGTGGTAAAGAACTTGCCTACAGTGCAGGAGACTCAGGTTCAGTTCCTGGGTTGGGAAGATCCCGTGGAAGAGGAAATGGCAACCTACTCCAGTATTCTTGCCTGGACTGAGGAGTCCGGAGGGCTACAGTCCAAAGGGTCACAAGGAATTAGACATGACTTACCAACTGAACATGCACATGTGTAGGAAGATTTGACTGAAGAAGTTATTTGATGTCACAATAGGAAACACTTTGACTAGGACGGTCCCGAAAAACCCTGCAGATGATGACTACAGCCATGAAATTAAAAGACACTTGTTCCTTGGAAGAAAAGCTATGACCAACCTAGATAGCATATTCAAAAGCAGAGACATTACTTTGCCATCAAAGTTCCGTCTAGTCAAGGCTATGGTTTTTCCAGTAGTCATGTATGGATGTGAGAGTTAGACTATAAAGAAAGCTGATCACCAAAGAATTGGTGCTTTTGAACTGTGGTGTTGGAGAAGACTCTTGAGAGTCCATTGGATTGCAAGGACATCCAACCAGTCCATTCTAAATGAAATCAGTTCTGAATATTCATTGGAAGGACTGATGCTGAAGCTCCAATACTCTGGCCACCTGATGTGGAGAACTGACTCATTTGAAAAACACCTTGATTCTGGGAAAGACTGAAGGCGAGAGGAGAAGGGGACAAAAGAGGATGAGGAGGTTGAATGGCATCACAGCTCAGTGGACATGAGTTTGGGTAAACTCCGGGAGTTGGTGATGGACAGGGAGGCCTGGTGTGCTGCAGTCCATGGGGTTGCAAAGAGTTGGATATGACTGAGTGACTGAACTGATTGACTGACTAGTATGGACTTCCATCAGCTGGCTCTGTTTGTCAAACAGGGACCTCGGTATCGCCGATCATCAGTGTAACAGGAGGTTTATGAAGGCACAGGATAAACATCACTCAGTTTTGACTTGTTAGTAAATAATTTAAAACATCAATTTTACATTAAAACAAATGCAAATATCCATGGAATAGAATTCAAAATTTATTTGAATTTTTAACTTAAAGCTGAAGACTTCAAAAAAAACGTCGGTTTTCTTTCTTTTTTGGCTTTTGGCAGGCTCTTATAACAATCTCTCAGATTTCAAGGGTGCAAGTTTGATTCTCTCACTAGAAAATATTTAGTGGAAAATTTCTAAGGAATATTCTGGGAAATATTAATCTAATTGAGAATGACATGACTGATGAGTTTTATTTAAAATGTTACTTAACCCTAAGGAAATATAACATATAACCATAATAATAGTAACAAAAATTTAGCTATGTTTTTTTCTTTCACTAACCCTAGCCTGAAAACATATGAATCTGCTCCTGTGGTAGTGTTGATTTAGGAAGAATGTGAGTGAGTTAGAAGCCAGGCTAAATCAGAAAATGAAAATCCCTAAAAGCCATATTATTGCCATGCACTGAAAATGTCTTGATGTTCTTTGTATTTCTACCACCAAAATAATCAGTTCACTTGTAGAATATTTGTAAAACTTCAGACAAAAACCAATCTTGAATACATCTTTTTTCAAACAGAAATTCTATTAATAGCAACATGTAGAAATTGCTATAAACCACAGCTTACAAAATGGAGAAATGGGTTATCTGGTATAGTTATTAATAGCTTTCTAAATGGGAAAGATGAGATTAAACCCCAGCAGCATCTAAAAACAACGTGGTAATCTTGGATTGGATCCACAGACAGAAAAAGAATATTAGTGGAAAATCTGGTGAAATTCAAATACTGCCCTGGAGTTTCAGTTCAGTTAGTCGCTCAGTCGTGTCCAACTCTTTGTGACTCCATGAATCGCAGCACGCCAGGCCTCCCTGTCCATCACCAACTCCCAGAGTTCACTCAAACTCACGTCCATCGAGTCAGTGATGCCATCCAGCCATTTCATCCTCTGTCGTCCCCTTCTCCTCCTGCCCCCAATCCCTCTCAGCATCAGAGTCTTTTCCAATGAGTCAACTCTTCGCATGAGGTGGCCAAAGTACTGGAGTTTCAGCTTTAGCATCATTCCTTCCAAAGAAACCCCAGGGCTGATCTCCTTCAGAATGGACTGGTTGGATCTCCATGCAGTCCAAGGGACTCTCAAGGGTCTTCTCCAACACCACAGTTCAAAAGCACCAATTCTTCGGCGCTCAGCCTTCACAGTCCAACTATCACATCCATACATGACTACTGGAAAAACCATAGCCTTGACTAGACGGACCTTAGTCGGCAAAGTAACGTCTCTGCTTTTGAATATACTATCTAGGTTGGTCATAACTTTTCTTCCAAGGAGTAAGCGTCTTTTAATTTCATGGCTGCAGTCACCATCTGCAGTGATTTTGGAGCCCCCAAAAAATAAAGTCTGACACTATTTCCACTGTTTCCCCATCTATTTCCCATGAAGTGATGGAACCGGATGCCATGATCTTTGTTTTCTGAATGTTGAGCTTTAAGCCAACTTTTTCACTCTCCTCTTTCACTTTCATCAAGAGGCTTTTTAAGTTTCTCTTCACTATCTGCCATAAGGGTGGTGTCATCTGCATATCTGAGCTTATTGATATTTCTCCCGGCAATCTTAATTCCAGCTTGTGCTTCTTCCAGCCCAGCGTTTCTCATGATGTACTCTGCATATAAGTTAAATAAGCAGGGTGACAATATACAGCCTTGACGTACTCCTTTTCCTATTTGGAACCAGTCTGTTGTTCCATGTCCAGTTCTAACTGTTGCTTCCTGACCTGCATACAGATTTCTCAAGAGGCAGGTCAGGTGGTCTGGTATTCCCATCTCTTGAACAATTGTCCACAGTTTATTGTGATCCACACAGTCAAAGGCTTTGGCATAGTCAATAAAGCAGAAACAGATATTTTCCTGGAACTCTCTTGCTTTTTCCATGATTCAGCGGATGTTGCCCTTGAGTTTGCTGCTGCTGCTGCTAATCGCCTCAGTCGTGTCCAACTCTGTGCAACCCCATAGACGGCAGCCCACCAGGCTCCCCCATCCCTGAGATTCTCCAAGAAAGAACAGTGGAGTGGGTTGCCATTTCCTTCTCCAATGCATGAAAGTGAAAAGTGAACGTGAAGTCGCTCAGTCGTGTCCAACCCCCAGCAACCCCATGGACTGCAGCCTTCTAGGCTGTTCCGTCCATGGGATTTTCCAGGCAAGAGTACTGGAGTGGGGTGCCAATGCCCTGGAGTTTAGGAAATAGTAATTCACCAATGTTGGTTTCTTAGTTTTGTCAAATGTACCATGATAATATAGGATTAACACTAGCAGAGAATAAGTGAGGATTATATGGGTAATCCCTCTGCTATCTTTGAAACATTTATGTAAATCTAAATATTATAAAATACAATATTTACTAAAAATTATTTTAAAAACACTGAATTCAACATTATGCAAACAGAAATATTTGTTCAAAACTACAATGAGATTTCACCTCATACATGTCAGAAAGGTGATCATCAAATAGACAACAAGTAACAAATATTGGTGAGGATGCAGGGAAAGAGAACCCTAGTTCACTGTTGGTGGGAATGTAAGTTGGTAAAACCACCATGGAAAACAGTATGCAGGTTCTTTAAACAATTAAAACTAGAACTACCATGTGATTCAGCAAGTCCACTCCTGGGTATATACTCAAAGAAAACAAAAACATTAATGCCAAAAGATATATGCATCCCAATGTTCATAACAGCATTATTTATAATAGCCAGGACATGGAAGCTGGGAAAGATTGAGGGCAGGAGAAGAAGGGGACGAAAGAGGATGAGATGGTTGGATGGCATCACCGACTCAATGGATGAGTTTGGGTAAACTCCGGGAGTTGGAGATGGACCAGGAGGCCTGGCGTGCTGTGATTCATGGGGTCACAAAGAGTTAGACATGACTGAGCAACTGAATAGAACTGAACTGAAGACATGGAAGGAGCCTAAGTGTCCAACAAAAGATCAATGGATAAAGAAGATGGGCTATATATGCATGCTGGAATATTACTCAGTCATAAAAAGAAAGAAATTTTGCCATTTGCAACAACATACCTGGACCTGGAAGGTATTTATGCTTAGTGAAGTTCAGTCAGACAGGTTTGTGACTGACTGAAAATACTGTATGTTTTCACTTATATGTGGAATGTAGAAAATAAAACAAATGAATCTAATAAAATAGAATCACATGTAGTACAGAGAACAACCAGAAGCTACCAGTGGGCAGAGGGGTAAAAGGAAGGACAAAGATAGGGTAAGGGTATCAAGAAGTATGCACTACCACTATAAAATAAATAAGATGCAAGCATGCACTGTAAAGGGAATATTGCCAGTATTTTATATTAACTTTAAATGTGTATAATCTGCAAAAATACTGAATCACTGTATTGTACATCTGAAACTAATATAGCACTGTAAATCAATTACACTTGAATGAAAAAATTCCCAGGCAGGGAGTTTTGGATAGCTATGACTCAAGTGAGAACATACTGGAATATCTGAGGGACCCTAAGTAGGTCATTGTGATTGCACCCTTGTAGAGCGAGGCACGTCACTACAAACAAAGCTAATGGAGGTGATGGAATTCCAGTTGAGCTAGTTCAAATCCTGAAAGATGATGCTGTGAAAGTGCTGCACTCAATATGCCAGCAAATTTGGAAAACTCAGCAGTGGCCACAGGACTGAAAAAGGTCAGTTTTCATTCTAATCCCAAAGAAAGGCAATGCCAAAGAATGCTCAATCTATCACACAATTGCACTCATCTCACACACTAGTAAAGAAATGCTCAAATTTCTCCAAGCCAGGCTTCAGCAACATGTGAACTGTGAAGTTCCAGATGTTCAAGCTGGTTTTAGAAAAGGCAGAGGAACCAGAGATCAAATTGCCAACATCCGCTGGATCATCAAAAAAGCAAGAGAGTTCCAGAAAAACATCTATTTCTGCTTTATTGACCATGCCAAAGCCTTTGACTATGTGGATCACAATAAACTGTGGACAGTTCTTCAAGAGATGGGCATACCACACCACCTGACCTGCCTCTTGAGACATCTGTATGCAGGTCAGGAAGCAACAGTTAGAACTGGACATGGAACAACAGACTGGTTCCAAATAGGAAAAAGAGTCCGTCAAGGCTGTATATTGTCACCCTGCTTATTTAACTCATATACAGAGTACATCATGAGAAGCGCTGGGCTGGAAGAAGCGCAAGCTGGAATCAAGATTGCCAGGAGAAATATCAATAAGCTCAGATATGCAGATGGCATCACCCTTATGGCAGAAAGTGAAGAAGAACTGAAGAGCCTCTTAATGAAAGTGAAAGAGGAGAGTGAAAAAGTTGGCTTAAAGCTCAACATTCAGAAAACGAAGATCATGGCATCTGGTCCCATGACTTCATGGCAAATAGATGGGGAGACAGTGGAAACAGTGGCTGACTTTATTTTTCTGGGGGCTCCAAAATCACTGCAGATGGTGATTCCAGCCATGAAATTAAAAGACTCTTGCTCCTTGGAAGGAAAGTTATGACCAAACTAGATAGCATATTCAAAAGCAGAGACATTACTTTGCCAACAAAGGTCCGTCTAGTTAAGGCTATGGTTTTTCCAGTAATCATGTATGGATGTAAGAGTTGGACTATAAAGAAAGCTGAGTGCTGAAGAATTGAAGCTTTTAAACTGTGGTGTTGGAGAAGACTCTTGAGAGTCCCTTGGACTGCAGGGAGATCCAACCAGTCCATCTTAAAGGAGATCAGTCCTGGCTGTTCATTGGAAAGACTGATGTTGAAGCTGAAACTCCAATACTTTGGCTACCTGATTTGAAGAGCTGACTCATTGGAAAAGACCCTGATGCTGGGAAAGATTGAAGGAAGGGGGAGAAGAGGACAACAGAAGATGAGATGGTTGGATGGCATCACCAACTCAATGGACATGAGTTTGAGTAAACTCTGGGAGTTGGTGATGGACAGGGAGGCCTGGCATGCTGCGGTCCATGGGGTAGCAAAGAGTCGGATATGACTGAGTGACTAAACTGAAGAGTGAGGCAAAAAGAGCACAGAGAAAGTAAAGGAAATCAGATTCCATAAGTCCTTGTGGTGAGAAAGAAGGACTTACATGTCAGAACAGTGGAAGCTACAGAGTGACAGGACTTGAATAACAAACTTTAGCGATTACTCTGGCACTCTGTCAAAGGAGTTTAGAAAAGAGCAAGAACCAAATCAGGGAAAACTAATTTGGAGTCCAAATCAGGGAAAACTAATTTTAGAACTTGTGGTAGGCTGAATAGTTCATTCCCTCCAAAGAAGTCCATGCTTTAATCTTTAGAGTTTGTGAATATGTTCTCTTGCATGCAAAATGGGATTTTACAGATGCAATTGAGGAGACAAGCTTGGCATATCCAAGTGGATATACTTTAATTGCATGAGCTCTCAAAAGGAGAGAACTATCTCCAGCTAGGAGCAGAAGACTTCAGTGACGTGGCATAAAGAGAAGTCAGAGAGTCCAAGTATGAGAATGAGGGGTGTTGCTGGCCCCTGAGCACAGGACAGGCTGTGCCTCGTTGAGGGGTCTAACAGAGCTTAGAGTTTCCATGTGTCCCAAGGTGGGCAGGTATAGTAGAATGTCTCCTACATTCTAGGAGACATAGTGTCTTGGAAATAGTGCCCGATAATGTCTTGGAAATGCTAAAGATGAGAGATAGCCCCAGTGAGTTTTTGAAAGTCCAGATGGTTAAGGAGTTTCTGAAGATCTTGTGATCTAGAGAGGAATAGAAGCTTGACTGCAAGAATGATAAATCCCAAAGGGCATGCCTCCCGCACCCCACTTCCTTGTCACTGAGGACTATGCAGACACAGCCCTAGGAAGAGTTCCTGGAGATTTCAAGATACCTTGGAAGAATGGAAACTTGGAAATATACATTCAGTTTAGGTATAGGAAAATAAAATAAAGGTACATTTCTTATAGAGGCGAGTTTCTGGACTGCTATTCATACACAGTTAAACCACTGTCATCATTATCATCGTCATAGGAGATTGAGAGGCAAATTAGGAGTCTAGAAAGTAAAGCAAGGCAGGAAGAGATGAAGACAGTTGTGGAAAATGAAGGCTGTTGAAGTCCACTTTATTCTGTGTCTGGTGTACAGCCAGTGGAGGAGGAGATCAGGGGAAGGTCACCAGGCTGTTCTTGCTCAGAGGGCAACTGCTGGGCAAAGACCTTGCACATCATCCATGGCTGCCATGCTTTACTTCTTACTCCACCCTTTTGGTATCCATTCTCCAGTAACTGCTTATTCATTGACTTATTCTGTGAATTGTTTTTCAAGTTGTTCATCAGCTTTTCTGATTATCAAACAACATGCTTTAAATTTGGCAAGCTAATTGACTTAATGATGGATGATTATAAATGCACATATTTATTTTCTTCTGCAACTTCCTGTTTGAACAATGCACTCACTTAAATGGATTTAGCGAAGGGCATACATTTGAGAGTTAATACCTTAAAGAGACTTAATTGCTGATTCACCTTGCAAGTACTCTAACAAATCTCTCTTCTTTTGCCTCTGTGCCTATGAAGTGATACACAGATTTTCAGACTAATCTGGGATAAAATATTGTGTGCTTTATTAAATTTTTGGAACACTCCTACGATGGAGTTGTACTAAACTAATTCTCAAAATGAGAAAGAGGATACGAAAGGCAATTAACTACACTTGGAAAATTTAGGTAAAACCAGATATGAAACTTTTCACAATAGGTACTTCTGAGCAGTGGGAATAGTAAAGGGTGAGGAGAAAGGATCTATTACCTTCCCTTCTCTGTTACTGGAGTTTCATTTTTACTAACAACACACACTAATATAATCAATTAAATTTTTCAAAAAATAAAATTATCTAATGATTATAATTTTCCTGTTCCTTACTTAGTTTGATTTATATATAATGGAATAATTTGCGGCTGTCATCACCTCCCAAATTATTTCCTGGTTTCTGTCAACTGAATGCTCAGTTCAGTCAATACTCCTTTGAACCCTTTTCCCAATTCTGCTTTATTAGATTAGCCAGCTAATATAGCTTATTTTTTCAATAATTATTCAGTCAAGGGTATTTATCCAATACATACTATGTGTTCAGCATTCTACTAAACATTGTAAAAGGTATAGGATATACAAGGTACCTAGAATAATCAAATTCTGAGTCAGAAAGTATACTGGTAGAGGCCAGGGGCCTGGAAGGGGCGGAGGGAGGGGGATTGGGGAGTTAGTATTTAATAGGGACAGAATTTCAGTTTAGGAAGGTGAAAAGTCCAAGAGATGGGTGATGGTGAGCATGGCTCAACAACGTGAATGTAGTTAGTGCCACTGAAATCTACAGTCAAGTATGGTTAAAATGTCTTATATTATGTGATTTTTACCAAAATAATTTTTTTAAGAGATAGCCAGGACCTGAATGCAGCCTGTTGAACTCCAAAACTTACCTCTTAGGGGGCTCTGTGAGGAGTCTGCAGTACAGTGGAAGAGACAAGACTTACACACACATCAGCAAATTAAAAAAAAACATTAAAATTTGGGCAAATGTCACAGGTTATGCCCAGCACAAATGACGTCATATCAAAGACATATACATATATGGATAGCATAGTTAAGAAGACTTCGTGGAGCAGGAGGTGGGCTTTCAAGCTGGTGCCTGGACAATATTTAGAAAGGGGAGCCAGACAGAGCATAAGCAAAGGCCTAGCAAAACAGGGAGTTATGGATGCTTCTCCAACAGAAAGAGGATGGCTTAGCCTGCACAAAGCATGCTTCCCAAGGAACAGAGAGAAATAAGGCAGAGCAGACAGGGCAGGTGGCCAGGAGAAGGATGGCTCAGAGTCTAGATTATGTGGTATGGACGTAGAAAGTGTGAAAGTGTTAGTCACTCAGTTATG
This sequence comes from Oryx dammah, assembly GCF_014754425.2. Classification (NCBI taxonomy): domain Eukaryota; kingdom Metazoa; phylum Chordata; class Mammalia; order Artiodactyla; family Bovidae; genus Oryx; species Oryx dammah. Next base: position 7,122,759 of record NW_024070199.1, on the reverse strand, counting down.
TCTGACTCTTTGTGACCCTGTGGACTGTACAGTGCCAGGCTCTTCTGTTCACGGGCTTCTCCAGGCAAGAATACTGGAGTGAGTTACCATTCCCTTCTCCATCAAAGCAGAAGCAATGGTAATAGTAGTAAAAATTCCTAATCTTTACAGGTGCCCCTCTTCTTTCAAAGACATGATCTCACTTGATGTGTTTGTGGAATATTAATCTGGCAAGAAATAGATTTGAAGGGACAGTGTTTAGTGTCAGTAAGACTTATTAGGATGTTACTATTAGCCTACAATGCAGTGAGGAGACTCTGAGATGGGGTCAGGATGATAAAAGGGAAATGGAGGATATAATAGCTATGAAATGCCTACTCTGTATCAGTTCAGTTCAGTTCAGTCACTCAGTCGTGTCCGACTCTTTGTGACCCCATGATTCGCAGCACGCCAGGCCTCCCTGTCCATCACCAACTCCCAGAGTTCACTCAAACTCATGTTCATTGAGTCAGTGATGCCATCCAGCCATCTCATCCTCTGTCGTCCCCTTCTCCTCCTGCCTCCAATCCCTCCCAGCATCAGAGTATTTTCCAATGAGTCAACTCTTCGCATCAGGTGGCCAAAGTATGAGAGTTTCAGCTTCAACATTAGTCCTTCCAATGAACACCCAGGACTGATCACCTTTAGGATGGACTGGTTGGATCTCCATGCAGTCCAAGGGACTCTCAAGAGTCTTCTCCAACACCACAGTTCAAAAGCATCAATTCTTCGGTGCTCAGCTTTCTTCACAGTCCAACTCTCACATCCATACATGACTACTGGAAAAAACCATAGCCTTGACTAAACAGAACTTTGTTGGCAAAGTAATGTCTCTGCTTTTTAATATGCCATCTAGGTTGGTCATAACTTTCCTTCCAAGGAGTAAGCGTCTCTTAATTTCATGGCTGCAATCACCATCTGCAATGATTTTGGAGCCCCCCCAAAATAAAGTCAGCCACTGTTTCCCCGTCTATTTCCCATGAAGAGATGGGACCAGATGCCATGATCTTCGTTTTCTGAATGTTGAGCTTTAAGCCAACTTTTTCACTCTCCTCTTTCACTTTCATCAAGAGGCTTTTGTGTTCCTCTTCACTCTCTGCCATAAGAGTGGTATCATCTGCATATCTGAGGTTATTGATATTTCTCCCAGCAATCTTGATTCCAGCCTGTGCTCCTTCCAGCCCACCGTTTCTCATGATGTACTCTGCGTATAAGTTAAATAAGCAGGGTGACAATATACAGCCTTGACGTACTCCTTTTCCTATTTGGAACCAGTCTGTTGTTCCATGTCCAGTTCTAACTGTTGCTTCCTGGCCTGCATACAGATGTCTCAAGAGGCAGGTCAGGTGGTGTGGTATGCCCATCTCTTGAAGAATTGTCCACAGTTTATTGTGATCCACACAGTCAAAGGCTTTGGCATAGTCAATAAAGCAGAAATAGATGTTTTTTCTGGAACTCTCTTGCTTTTTTGATGATCCAGCGGATGTTGGCAATTTGATCTCTATTTCAGAGGCTTTATATATACTCTTTTAATGTCTTGCCTGGAGAATCCCAGGGATGGCGGAGCCTGGTGGGCTGCCGTCTGTGGGGTCGCACAGAGTCGGACACAACTGAAGCGACTTAGCAGCAGCAGCAGCAATGTTCAAAATGATGACATACTATGTGTGGTATTATGGCACGAGCTCAAGGCCTAGTTCAAACACTAACTCTATGACATGAAGCAAGTTAAGTAAAAACTATTCCCTCATTTTTCTAACAAAATCCATTTAAAATACTTACTATATGCCAAGATGTGCTAGGTCTCAGTGATGGAGAGACACAGTCCCTATACTTACAGAACCCAGAGTATGAGGGAGACTGACATTAATGTATATATGTGTTAGTTTCTTATTGCTGCAATAACAAATTAGCACAAAATAGAGGCTTAGAAAACAAAACACCCAGCTTATTTCTCACCATTCTGCAGTGCAGAAGTCCAGCTTGCTCAGTTGCTTTCTCAGCTACTGGTTTCTCAAGGCCAAATTCAAGGTATTGGCCAGCTGGGCCCTTATGGGGAGGCTTTGGGAAGAATCTCCTTCCAAGCTGATTCAGCTTGTTCGTAGACTCTAGTTTCTCGTGGCTGTAGGACTGAAGCCCATTTATTTGCCGGCTATCAGTGAGGGGTTCCCTGAACTTCTCTGAAGGTCTCTCTCCAGTCCTGGCACAAGGACACCTACATCTCAGGGCCAGCAAAGCGATGCCACGTCCTTCCCACTCTTGCAACCTCTGACTTCCCATACCACGTCTCTCGCCCTCACCTGCTTCCTGCTGGAGACAGTTCTCTTTTTAAGGGCTCATGTGATTAGACTGGGGCTTCCTTGGTGGCACTAGTGGTAAATAATCCACCTGCCAATGTAAGAGATGCAAGAGATGTGCGTTTGATCCCTGAGGTAGATCCCCGAGGGGCATGGCAACCCACTCCAATATTCTTGCCTGGAGGATCCTACAGAGGACCCTGGTAGGCTATGGTCCATGGCGGGTTAGGGTCACAAAGAATTGGACACAAATGAAACAACAGTGTGCAGCATGCATGTAATTAGATTGAACCACTTAGATAATTCAGATACTCCCTATTTTAAGGCCAATAACCTTAATTACATATGCAAAGTCCTTTTTGCCACCTAACATAACATTCACAAGTTTCAGATATAGTGTGTAGCCATTTTTTGGAGGCTATTATTTAGCCTATTGCAACCTTCAAAATACATATTAAGTATATATAGATATATTACTATGTACTAAGCATTTTCTATAAACTTTAAACATGGTTATTTATTTAGTCTTCCTAAGAATCTATGAGGTAAGTACAATTAATATTATTATTTCTATTTTATAGGTGAAGAAGCTGAAGCACAGAGAAGTAACTTGTCCAAGGCAATAGCCAATAGGTAGAATCCCCAAGGGGTCCAGGTCCATCAACTATGCTCTTAACCAAAGTGTCACATTGCTATTAAAGTGTGTTGAGAGGTGTTTATGTGTTTGCTTACTGTGTGTAGTAGGCAGAATAATGTCCTCCCAAAGAAGACCATAGCCTGAATCCAAAGCCTGTCAATATGTTACATTACACAAAAAAAAATGGATTTTACAGACGCAATTACAGTTATTACTCAGCTGGTTTTAACACAGGAAAAGTATCCTGGATTATTCATGAGCCTTTCAAAGCAGAGAACTCTCTCCAGCTGGAAGAGGAGGGATGCAGCAGAAAAGTCAGAGAGTCAGAGCATGAGGGGGAAGGGGAGCCGCTGTTGGTGGAGGAGCTCCATGGAAGGTGTGGGAAGGGACTGTCAGTCTCCAGTATCAAAGATCAGCCCCCAACTAACAACCAGCAAGGAAACTGGAACCTCATTCCTACCATCACAAAACAAAACTGAACTCATCCAACAGTCTCAACGAGTTCAGAAAAAGATTTACCCCCAGAAATCTCCAGAAGGAGATTCATCACTACCAACATCTTGATTTTTAGTCTTGTAAGATTCTAGGTTGAGACACAGTTGGGCCATCTGGTAGCCAGATTTCTGACCTTCAGAAATGGGAGAATGGATGTTTTAGCCTTCTAAACTGGTGGTAATTTGTTTGAGTAGCAAGAGACTAATACAGAGGCTAAGTTACCAGGACTTTTTTATGATGGGAAGTAGGGGAGGTGAAGAAATTAGGGGTGTTAATAATAACCAAGGTTTTAGGATTGAGAAACTTGGTTGTCATCATTTATTGAGTTGGGGAAAGAATCAGAGCTCAAGATTTCATTTTTTAATATATTGGGTTTGCAATATGTCAGACTGGTAGTTGGGCATATTGGTTTGGAGCTCAGAAGATAGACCTTGAGTCTGGAAGAAGCATTTGGGAGTTGCTGACAAGCAGCATCATTATCTTTATCTATAAAGCTGGTATTAATAATACTTGTTATGATAACGGGTCATTCTGAAGGAGATCAGCCCTGGGATTTCTTTGGAAGGAATGATGCTAAAGGCTGAAACTCCAGTACTTTGGCCACCTCATGTGAAGAGTTGACTCACTGGAAAAGACTCTGATGCTGGGAGGGATTGGGGGCAGGAGGAGAAGGGGACGACCGAGGATGAGATGGCTGGATGGCATCACTGACTCGATGGACGTGAGTCTGAGTGAACTCCAGGAGTTGGTGATGGACAGGGAGGCCTGGCATGCTGCAATTCATGGGTCGCAAAGAGTCGGACACGACTGAGCGACTGAACTGAACTGATGAGAAACAAATGACATGATGTATTTAAAATACCAGAGAGACACCTGAAGTCTGACAAGTGCCTGACAAATGTTTGTTATTATACATTATGATTTCAAATTTTCTTATGAGGAAACTGATGCTCAGATTCAGAAACTAGCTCATGTCTGGCAAATAGTGGAGTCAAGACTTAAACTCAGGTCTGCTTGCACTGCAGATTGTTCTCCTCATACTGTACCACAAGAAATTTTATCATAATTCAACATAGAAAATAATCTCCAGGTGCTTCGTCCTCAAGGGTTTTTAGTTAGAAATATGAGGAATCATAGCTGACTAATTGAATCAAAGAAAGCAAAATGCTGGTACTTGGTATCCTCGAAAAGCTGGAGAACGAGGTTAAGAAGATGAGCAGAGACCAAGGGAGGCAAAGCCGAAAGAAGTGGGAAGAACTACCAGGTAAGCCTCCGTCTGCCAACTGGACCAAGGCCATGTGGCTGGCCCTGTCTCCACCAAAGGCACAGAACGATGGGCTGTCATTGACAGACCTTCATCCCGGGTGTTGTGACTCCTCTCTCTAAACTCCTGGGATGAATTCCTACTGTCTCTATAGTCTCTGAATCATGTCTTCTATTGGGTTGGCCAAAAGTCTATTCGGGTTTTTCCAGAAAATGGTACATAAACCCAAATGATCTTTCTGGCCAACCCCATGAATGCTATTCCTCCTTAGGGTATTTTACCAAAGATACTGGTACAGGATGTGTCTTCTCTGCCCTCAGTCTCACATGCTGAAGTCCGAAACTGCAGTACCTTAAAATGTGACTTATTTGGATGTAGGGTCTTCACCGAAATAAAGTTAACATGAGATCATTGGCCCCAACACATGAGGCGTTGGCCCTAATCCAACAGGACTGACGTCCTTATAAGAAAGGAAGTTTGATCATGGGCTTGTGTGGCCGGAAGCCACTGTGAAGATAGAGGGGGACGATTACCAAGTGGAGAGTCCTGGAAGAGATCCTGCCCTCAGAGCTCTCAGGAGGGGCTACCACCACCTTTATCGCAGACTTCCAAGCCTCCATAATTGGGAGAAACTAAATTACCACTGGGGAACCTACCCAGCCTGTGGCACTTTGATATAGCAGCCCTTGCAAACTAATGCAGAAGAAAAGGGGTTCAGACACGAATCCACTGCCTGTTTGGATGCTTCGGCTTTCTCCATTGACAACAGGAGAAACATCTATTCTCTGCATTAGAACGAGGTCCAGGATAACAAATAGAGTTTTTAGCCTGCACTTTCCCTTCAACAAGTCTCAAAATTTCCACCCATTATACAGCCATGCTAATGTGGGGAAAGCCAATGCAATTTCCCTTATAAAAGGAATAATCGATGAGCAGATTCTTCACAGTGACTTTTATGCAAGACTTGAACTTTTCAGATAAATTCATCTCTGAAAACCTCATTCAAAACCGATCTGGGGTGTTGCACAGATAATTGTGCAATTAGATGACTAAACTCGATTTATTTCTCTTTGATCTGTCCTTTCTCTGCCATTCCCTTTACTGACAAATGAAAGTTCTATCCACCTAGTTTCTCAGCCCGGAAACCTGTGAGCTATTTTTTGACTAACATTCTCATTCAACTTCCTCATTCAATTAACCGCCATCTGTTGTTGACTCAATTACCTCAGAGAGCTGTCTACCCCTTCTAGTTCTCTCATCCTTTCTGCTGCTACCCTAGTCTAGCACATCATCATCTCTCTCTCAAAACTGCCACCAGAAAATCCTAATTGTTCGCCTTTGACTTCAGGCTCTATTCCTCCCATCCTTTCTCTGTACTGGAACCAATGTTCCTTCTAAGTGCAAGTTGGTTCTGGTCCACGTTCAAACCCTCCACTGGCTTTCCACGGCCCTCAGAATAAAGCATGGGGACTTCTTTGCCCAGTTTATTCAGATCTTGTCTGTCTGCTTGTGCTTGTGGTTTTACTTCCTTTCCCCCCAAGCCCCCTCTTAGCTCCCACCACACCACCACCATTTAGTTTCTCTTTTCTGTGTTTGTTCTTTTCTTTTTCTCCAATTTTTTGGTCACACCACACAGCATGTGGCATCTGAGCTCCCTGACCAGGGATCAAACCCACGTCCCATGTCTTGGAAGCACAGAGCCTTAACTATTGGACCACCCAGTAAGTCTCTAGTTTCTCTTTTCATGCTCTGTCTCCAGGGCTTTGGACTTGTAATCTCCTCTGCCTAGAAGCCTTTGCCCCCACTTTCTTCCCAGATTTCCCCTTTTAACTACTTAAAAGTTTCTATCTAGATAGCAGAGCTCATAGGTGTGTCATCGTAAAAATTACTTGATCTCTGTACCTCAGTTCTTTCATCAGTAAAATAGGTATCCTCTTCACTGAACTATTACAGAGAATAACAAAGTTAGGTTTGATACAGCACTCATAATAGCTAAGTCACCATTGCAAGCACTCAATAAACGGTATCCATTACTATTCTATTGTCATTCTCTTTCAAGATTTCCTTAATCACCCCACTCCTCAACTCAAAACTGAAATGCCTCTTATATACTTCCATGGGACCCTACATGTCCCCCATATTCACACATAAATTTTGTTTAAAGTACTGAATACTTGTCTGTGAAGACTCATTTATATCCATAATGCCAAGCATAATGTGAGTATCTAATATATATTTTTCCTGAATGAACAAGATTCTGCTACCATCCATTCTTCCAGCAGAAGCATAAGGTTTGATCTAAAATCGGCTCTGGCAGGTTATCACTTAAAGCACTAGAATACACTTCTGAAGTTCTAAATCTGTATCAGTCGTATGTAATATTAAATAAAAGATTAAAAGGATACAGCAGTGCTGCAGTATAAGTGCCATGAAATACAGTATAACTGAAGTTGGGCGGGGGGGACAAATTGAAATAGTGTTTACTCAGAGTGGTGTTAGCCAATGGTTTGACTCAATCTTCACAACAACTAAATGAGTATGGTTCCCTCATTTTATTGATGAGACAACTGAGGACAAAATAAACTAAGATTTCTGCTCCAGATCATACACATAGTAAGTGTTAATACTTACTTTGAAACTAATTTTTGACCACAGCTTTTGTACTCTCCATCCTACCAAGTTGGACAATCTTTCCCCACAAGGGAAAAGAGTGATGAAAATATAAAACATTAAGGATATCTACAAAGGTATATGGAGACAGTCTTGATATTTAAGTCTACAAATTAATAGTTTTGCCTTATTTTGAAATGAATTTTCTGCTCTTGAAATCAACTACTTTCTCCTAAGCAGAGTTTATCAGTGAGCAATTTTTCAATAAATGCTCAGTGAATAGTCCACATGTGGATGTTGCTTAATACTTTGTGATATGTACCCAGTCCTTCTCAGTGAACAAGTGTAGAAAGAAATGGTTGTGCTTATTTTATGCAACAGCCAGACCCAGGATTCAGTAGCTATTTATTACCAGCAATCATCCTTCACTTATGAATTTGAATCCATGGTCTATATTTCTCCAGATGGTAATGGTATGGCTTTGTGAGATCTGACTTTCTTCTGGAGAGGGCAAAATACCTAACAGGAGTTGAGTTATCCCAGAGAATCTTGGTGTGCTTGCGACCTTTAACAAGGAGAAGCACCCTGGCAAGCATTAACTTTTTCTGGAAAGAAGAAAATGCCAACGATGTGGGTGCACCTGAACCTGGTGGACACTTCATATTTCTCTGTTTTAATTCCACTCCTACACCATGAAAACAACATATGACATCTTGAAATAGTTCTGCCAGTGTGTCCTCTGCTAACTTTAAAAATAACTAACATTTACAGAGTGCTTACTACATACCGACACTGTATACAACTCATTACTGTCATCATCTTCTTAGTCCTCATAACAATGCTGGTAAATTTTAATATTTTCTCTATTTCACAGGTAAGTTGTTCAAACTCCATCAGTCAATAAGACGCCTAGCCAAAGGCCTGTGTTCCTAATCTCTATGTTATGTTACTTTGGTTAAGAGTGCTACTCCTCATGGGACACAAGAGAGATATTAGATTGGGATAATTTAATCTTAGCTAATATACCAGTGAAAGACCCTCTATTTAATGGCTTTCCTAAATTCTGCTGTTAGAAACTGAATTTCAGGTGCTTCTGTCTCTTACCTCCTGCTTTTAAGTGTGCCCAATGGATTTCAGTCCTCAGTCTTTTTATCAAATATCATGTCTTATCTTTTGTTGGTGTCTCCAATTACTTAACACAATGCTTTGCAATTGAAGACATGCAATAAATACCTTGTTAATTAAATTAAATGACCAGAGATGCCACAGAAAACTTGTGATTCAGGCTGATGGTGGTCAACATGTCTGGGCTTTGACCCTTGGTTATCAAACATAGGAATCTGAGATCATACTTGGCTATACTTGTCTGCTTTCTAATTATAGACTGCTTGGCTTTTCAGTAAAAAGTATTGTCAAACTAGCCAAGCTATGGTTCCTTAATACATCTGACCAAGACCATCTTGAGTAGAATGAGTGAAAATACATCACTTTGTTACTTTGAACACACAAGATAAAACTATCTATTAAAAAAAGTTTCTAAGTGACAAGCCTTTTAAGTAGCAGAAATTTTATAGCAGAGACATTACTTTGCCGATTAAGGTCTGTCTAGTCAAGGCTATGGTTTTTCCTGTGGTCATGTATGGGTGTGAGAGTTGGACTGTGAAGAAGGCTGAGTGCCGAAGAATTGATGCTTTTGAACTGTGGTGTTGGAGAAGACTCTTGAGAGTCCCTTGGACTGCAAGGAGATCCAACCAGTCCATTCTGAAGGTGATCAGCCCTGGGATTTCTTTGGAAGGAATAATGCTAAAGCTGAAACTCCAGTACTTTGGCCACCTCATGGGAAGAGTTGACTCATTGGAAAAGACTCTGAGGCTGGGAGGGATTGGGGGCAGGAGGAGAAGGGGATGACCGAGGATGAGATGGCTGGATGACATCACGGACTCGATGGACGTGAGTCTGAGTGAACTCCGGGAGATGGTAATGAACAGGGAGGCCTGGCATGCTGCGATTCATGGGGTCACAAAGAGTTGGACACAACTGAGTGACTGAACTGAACTGAACTGAACTGAGATATATTTGAACAAACCTTCTTTATATAGTGTATCGGAAAAGGAATGAAATAGAAGACAAGGAATACATTTGACTTAGACACAAGTTTCTCCAGCATCATCCATTCAAAATAATGTACTGATAACTGAGTTGATGTCAGGAACTGGACCCAACTCTGAGTATACTAAGAATGATTTACTTCATCTGGCAGTAAAGAGGAATTTTGGATCATCGCTGTGCTTCAAATGGCTTCTGTTAGATTGACTGTGGAGATTATATCATAAAGGCTTGAAAAGCACAGAGACGAAAACAAAGAGAACAAGAATATTCTTGTTGCCCAGTGAACCTACATAATATCATTGGTGAGACTGGGATCCAGGCAACAGGAAAATAACTGGCAAAAGTTCAAAGAAGCCTCTATTAGAGAATACAAATGATTCTGAACTATGTGGAGAGAGGGAGAGAGAGGGAGAGATGAAAAGAAAAGAGAGGACAGAGAAATGATAACAAATAAATAATAAGGAAGAGTTAGGGAGATGCTGATATTGAAGTGCATGGTGATTGCTAGAAGGATTACCCAATTTTGTCAGGGTTTGAACCAGAGAAAAGAAATGAGTTCCCTTCCTCCTTGGTAAAACTGAGAAGTGTGGGAAGTCAATAAAAGCCTTGAGTTTCAGAGTGAAAAAGCAAGAGTGCAGAGATAAGATGCCCAAAGACTACCCAGAGACCAGAAACAGTCTTGAATTTCAGGTATTCTTTACCTAATGCTCAGAATATGCAATACAGAAGGGATGTGAAAAGACTCACTCTTAATATTTTCTGTGGGTAAAAAAATCTAGGTGATTTGAAGGATAAAGTGTGGTGATAACTGGTTTGGATGTGAGGACAAGAGAAACCAGGATGTCCTGGGCAACATGAGAGGAAAGGTCACCCACCTGTAACTTACTTCTGCTTTCTGTTGGGGGACATTTGAAGAAGGCACTGTATGAGTGGCTTCCTGTTCTCTGAGACTCACCCAGCTGTGTGTTATCTTTTCCTTTGTTTCCTCCTTTCTTTTTGTTGTCCTTTGAAACATTTTTGCCACAGGAAGGGAAGCAGACAGGGTGCAGAGGCTGAAGGAGACAATTATCTTTTTATAACCTGACTTTTTTGCTGTCCTATTAGAGTGAGATTTGAGAAGTGCCATGGATAAATAGAGAAGAATGTGTCACAGAGACTGTTCAAAGAAAGAACAAGGAATTGCAGCTTAGTAGCCCAGAGTAAATGACGTGAAGGGAGAAGATGATCCGGAAATCTGCAGTCCCAGCGAAAGTCAAGAACTCCCCCAGAGGAAAGACAATGCATCATTAAGCGGTGTTAATGAGAGAATAAGAGGGAGAGAAGAAAAAATATCTGCAACTGTTTGTGCCAAATATGATGGAAAGTTCACATGAGACAAGTTGGAATTCTGGAGTCCACATAAGATTGCACAAAGAGGCTTCTAGGCCCCCTCTTTTGATGACATCCAAAGCCCAAAGAAGCTTCCTATGCAGTAGAGAGTGGCAAGGGTTCATTCTCATTGAGAAATTCAGAGAGCAACTCCTGATTGGAATCTGGAAAATTAATTTGTGCTGTAAATATCTTTAAAGGAAACTTATCCAAAATTTATAATAAATTGTGAACTATATAAATGAATGTGTCTCCTAATATTCCCTAAACAAAAAGTTATCTTTGTTGTTTTTTAATTTTCTCCTTTATTCTGCTGATTATCTCTATTTCAACCTGACTCTCCTGAAAATGACTCTACTTTGTCATACACAAGCCATCCATACTGCCCAAAACATCAATAGCCTTCCCTCATCAGCAGCTACACTCCCACCGTCTCCACCCCAAGCAGAATCTTCTATCATTTCAGAGGCAATTTTCATAAAACATGCGAGATTTGTCTCAATAGGAAGTTTATATTTGGCCAAGCTGGGCTTTGCAGCCATGGAAACAAGTGGTAGGAGAGTGTTAGTTGTAATAGGCAGAGTAGGGCTTTAGCTTAGGGGCTATATGAGCTCTTTCCCTCCCATAAGATCCAGGGATAGTTTGTTATTTTCTCATATCTGATACCTCATATCTAAACAAAAAAGATGTTTTGTTTAGACAGCTTATTTTGCCCCACTGAGATGCACTGAGAAGCGGGCATCACAAAGCTCATGTTGATGCCCCATATTTTTAATAGACAGTGGTATGCACTTCTGTTTACCTCTGCAAATTCTATGTTGATCAGATGTAAGGTGAGCATCTCTCAATAGAAGCCTAGTCCACATATGTCCCAAACAACCAGGACCTGAACTGCTTATATAAAATTTTACTGGCTTGTCTCCAACTCCTGGAGAAGGGAATAACAACCCACTCCAGTATTCTTGCCTGGAGAATCCCATGGGTAAAAGGAGCCTGGCAGGCTATAGTCCATGGAGCTGCAAAGAGCTGGACATGACTGAGCAACTAACACATATACACACCTTCTTTTTTTTTTTTTTTCCGGTTTTCTTTGTTTGGAGGTTGTGATGGGTAGTTAAGGTACTAACAGACTCCACATACGTATTCAGAGAAGCAAGAACCATGTGTGAGTGTTGCTGCATAGTTAGCTGAATAGTTAGCTCTCAACTCCTCAGAAGCTGGATATTCACTTAGTCTCTGCTGCCACATCAAGGCCAAGGTATTGTACCTCTATGTGCTTCTGGAAGCTTCATTGACTGGCATATGCATTGATAACTACTAATAAAGAAGGAGCAGCACTACCTTTGGACTCAAAAGATCCAGGTTGAAATCTCAGCTCCATGGTTTATTTCTGAGATAATTTTCTCTATTCTATTTAAATCCCTAAACCTAAATTTGCTCATAAAAAGTGAAATTCATATCTGCATTACCTCATAAGGCTGCTGTAAAAATATTCCAGTGAAAAAATAAATGAGGAATTAGTTTAGAAACAAACAAACAAACAAAAAAAAAAACATGGTATGAAAATAAAGTATGATTCCTCCAGACTACTAACAAAAAGTTATAGTGTAGGCTCTGGGTAATGTAAATTTTCCATTCTTTCTCTCTCAAGAGGTTCAGTTAGTTACAAAAACCTCCTTCACTGCACTCATTATCACCTTTTTAATTTCAAAGGCACATTGTTCTTTAGACATTATCCTATTATTAATTGGTTTGGACTTTTAACACCTTTCCTGTTAGTTTAGTTTTAATCTATTCAGGATGTTTAACTGGTTGTGTTCTCTGCTTGTGAGCTTTCACAGAAGGTCCCATTAAAGTTACAGTACTCCTTTGCGTTTTGTATGGTTCTCTATGTTTACCAAAACATTTTTCTATAGATTATTACCTTTGATCCTCACAATAATAATCCTTTGAAAACAATGAAGAATACTCTTTCAAACTGGCTTACATGGAAACTAAAATATACAGAGATAGTTAATCATTTGATTTCAGGACTGTTTCTAACTCATAAACACTACCATTTTTCAACTTGTTTCAAGTATGATTTAATTATTTTCTTACTGTTGGTTGAAATTTCAATGTATGTCAGGCCCTATGCTAAGCAGTTTGCACAGTTACATGGAATTCTCATGAGAACCTTATGAGAGAGGAATCATTCTTGTCACTGCAGTTGAGTGAACAGAGGCTAAGATAAGTAATTTCCCTAAGGTTACAGAGCTAGACAGTAGATATGGGACTTGATTCCAGTTTTGTTTGATTCCAAGGGCTATACTCTTAGCCACTGCTCTATATTCTCATTCAGATTCATCTCTTGTTCCTTACTTTTCTCAAAGTACATCTTATCAATTTTTGGCTATTCTTGACATTTTCATTATGAGTCCTCTACAACTCTGCATCCCTACTAGCTAATTTAAAACTAAACTAAAGCAAATGTTCACTTTTGACCTTATCAGTTTGCCTTGTATATATGGGGAAACTCACAATTAACTGACAAACCTTAACTTAAACCCTGAAAAAATATGCATGGGACATGCCAAAACCAATGTAGCACAAGTCTTGATAACAAAGCTGAGATTCGAACCACTAATACAAGACTATACCTAATCCCTGAAAAGCACACATACAGACAAATTCAAATCAGCATAGCAAAAGTTTTAAAAACTAAACTGAGATTTGAATCATCTGTACAAATTTCAGCATAATTATCAAATGCATACCTATAATTGTCATAAATAAACACAGTCATAATTTAAAGAACTAAACTGCAACTTGAGGCATCAACCACAAGATAAGACAGAACTTGAGGTTCACATCTCACTTGTGTATTGCTTGTTAATATAAAAATATCAACATTCTTCAAAAGATTATTATAGGCCCCAAAGTCTAAGATATAATGCCAGATTACCTGAGACACAAAGAATGAGGAAAATGTAGCTCATATTTAAAAAGGCAAAGGATACCATGCCAAAATGATAAGTATTGGAATATTCAAAGACTTTAAAACATCACTATGTTCCATAAAGTCAAAAACAACAAACACACACGGAATTAATTAGAATGTATGAAATCTCAACAAGAAATAAAAATAATAAAAAAAGAAGCAAGTGAAAATTTTAAACCTGAAAATTTAATATCAGAAATAAAAAAAAAATCACTGAATGGACTCAAAAGTAAACTGGAAATTATAATGGAAATCACAAAGAAAGAAAAGGTTAAAAAGGTCTAATATATGTACATTTGAAATTCCAGAAAAAAATGAAGAGAAAGATATTGGAGTAGAAAAATATTTTGTGATATAATGACTGAACACTTTCCAACCTTCATAAGAGACATACATTTATAGATTCAGAAATGTTTGGTGAACTCCCAAAGAAAATAATGCTGGACAGATTACAGACAAACTGCCAAAATTCAAATATAAAGTCCTGAAAACATTTAGAGAAAAATGAAGTTACTTGCTGCTACTGCTGCTAAGTCACTTCAGTCATATCCGACTCTGTGTGACCCCATAGACAGCAGCCCACCCAGCTCTCCCATCCCTGGGATTCTCCAGACAAGAATACTGGAGTGGGTTGCCATTTCCTTCTCCAACACATACTTATAGGAGGTTACTTATAGGAAGTTACTTATAGGAGGACAATAATTTGAATAATTATTGATTTCTCAACAGAAGCTATCAAGGCCAGAAGATAACATCTTCAAAGTGCTAAAAGGAAGAATCTTATCAAAGCAAATTCTGTATCTAATGAAAATATCCCTCAGAAATGAAGGTGAGTTAAAGACACTTTCAGATGGAATAAAACTAACAACAGATGATATGCAAAGAAACTGTAAATAGTCTGTGAAAATTTAGTTATGTATATTGTGATCCTCAAAGAACAACTAAAAATGAAGCAAACAATCAAATAAAACACACACAGATATAACCAAAAAGCCAAGTAATAAAATGAAATACTAAAAACACTCCAAAAAAAAAATCAAAAAAGAGAGAATATGGGGGGCGGGGAGGACAAATAAGAAAATTGCAGAACTAAATCCAACCATACCAATAACTATATAAACCATTATTGATCTTACTATTCCAATGAACAGAAATTGACAAATGGGTAAAGGGAAGACTGAACAATTGGCTGTTCAGTTGCTCAGTCACGTCCGACTCTTTGAGATCCCATGGGCTGCAGCACGTCTGGCTTCTCTGGTCCTTTACCATCTCCTGGAGTTCACTCAAACTCATGTCCATTGAGTCGGTGATGCCATCCAACCATCTCAGCCTCTGTCGTCCCCTTCTCCTCCTGCCTTCAATCTTTCCCAGCATTAGGGTATTTTTCAGTGAGTCAGCTCTTTGCATCAGGTGGCCAAAGTATTGGAGTTTCAGCTTCAGCATCAGTCCTTCCAATGAATATTCAGGGTTGACTTCTTTTAGGATGGACTGGTTTGATCTCCTTTCTGTCCAAGGGACTCTCAAGAGTCTTCTCCAGCACCACAGTTTGAAGGCATCATTTCTTTGGTGCTCAGCCTTTTCTATTGTCCAGGGTGAAGGCACGACTGAACGACTATATGGTGCTTTAAGAACCACACTTAAAGACACAGATAAGTTTAAAGTAAGTGGATGCAGAAAACATGAAACATTAATAGTAAGCATATGAAGACTGAAATGCCTTCACTAGTATCAGATAAAATAAACTTTAATAAAATAAGTTTCACCACAGATCACTTCTTATAAACAATGATAAGAGAAATTAATCAGGAAGAAATAATTATCAGTGCCTATGTATTTAATTACGAAGCCTCAACATACATAAATCAAATATTGAGAGAATTAAAGGGAAACGATTTTTTGACCATACTAGAATGTTATAACAATTCTCTTTCATCATTTGATTTAATAGCTAGATAAAAACTCAACAAGGACACAGAAGATCTTGTAATAAGGAAGAACAAATATGACTCCATATTAGATCTGTTCCTTTTTGTTTAAACTTTGTTCCCTGTTGCCTGTACTGAGTCATGCTGGCTCTGCACCTTTTCTAAAAGAATGTTGCCTATAGCCTGAAATACACAGGATAGCCTATTCTCAGGGCTCTGATATTTAAGAGTTCATATATATACACAGATAAAAAGTTTCAGAGCAGAGAAAAACATTTGTCTTGTTGGAGGTTTACAGGAACACAGTGACAACCTACTAAACACCTGCAAGAACAAAGTACTCCTACATCAAGAAGCTTGCAACAAACAGCTACCACTTGCCCTTTCTGAAATCTGACTGGTGTAAAATGTTTCTTTGAGAGTAGTCTGACATCTCAGTCTGCTGGATTTTCAAATAAAGTCACTATTCCTTTCCCCAACAATTCATCCTCCGATTCACTCGCTTGTTGTGTGATGAGCAACTGAGTCTGGACTCAGCAGCAATCTCAACTGCACTTTGAACCACTTTAATCTAATTATAGAGCAACCCATCCAGTAAGCAAAGAATACATATTTTTCTCAAAGTACACACTGTAGATTCATTAAGATAGATCATATTTTGAAGTATAAAACAATGCTGTTAAAAATCCAGTTTTTTTTTAATTTATTTATTTTTTATTTTACTTTACAATTCTGTATTGGTTTTGCCATGCATTGACATGAATCCACCACGGGTGGGTTATACCAAGTGTATTCTCATATCAATGGAATTAAATCAGAACTAAATAACAAAAAATATTGTTAAAATCCTATTGATCTGGAGATTTAAAACACTGTTTAAATAAGACCAAATTACAACAAGATTTACAAAATATTTTGAACTGATATAATAATTAAAATAGAACATACTCAAAATCTGTAGGATGCAGGTAAAGCACTGGTAAGTGGAAAACATAACATTAAATGTACAAATTAGGAAAGGAGATCTGAAACCAATAGGATCCCATCCTAAGAAATAAAAATCAAGAACTCAGTAATAAAAAACTAATTAATCAAGATAAGAATAGAAATCAGCATTATTAAAAAGAGACAGAAAAAATTAAGTAAAAATCTGCTTCTTCAAAACAAAATCAAGAAAATTGACAAATCTCCAGTTAGCCTTTTCATGAGAAAAGGAGAGAGACTATAAATCAAAAATAGTAATAAAAATGTTTAATGTGAAGGATTTCTCACCAACGATTGTACACATTAAGAAAATAAGGAAACACTGTGAAGAACTTTGGGCTAAGCAGTTTGACAGTTTACATGAAATGGACACATTTTTTGAAAGATACAACTTATAAAAAGTTTTTATAAGAAACAGAACAGCTTGTTGTGGCAGGTAAAGAAACTGGGTCTGTTACCAGGCTTGGGGTTTAAGCATGAGACCAACATGTCTTCTGTGCTTCTCCTGGGCACCTTACAACTATACATTTAACCTGAAATACCAGAAATCCAGAAACCAATTGGGAGGAATGGAGACTCAAGGAAGGAAAGAGAAGTTCTTTTACTGACCACCAATAATGGCAGTGTTCTGAGGCGAACACATCCTATTCCTTCCCTTAAAGAACAGAAGGAAGGGAAGAATAAAAGCTCTGAGTGAAAAAGAAGCCTGACATCCTTAACCAGAGGCCAAAAATTTCCAATTAAATAAACCTCTAAATGTCAAAGTGTACAATTAAATCTAGTAAGCTTTACTCTCTTATGAATGATTCTCTAATTCTGCTACATTTTCCCACTTTTTTGAAAAAGGGTAACCAATTAATTCTCAATTTCCTATAACCACTTGTATTTTTAATCTAACTTTGATGTATTGCCTTCCTGCCCCATTCCCAATTTGCAGTTTTCAGGAAATATTTTTTACCATCCAGGGAAACAAATCACCATCTACTTAGCAAGTTCAGGGGTGGATAAAGTTACAAAGAATGGCCAGAATCTAATTTCCTCTCCAGAGTCTTCTTGCTACTCAATTAAGCATATCCTTAATGCTGGTCTGCAGTCTTGGACCCTCTCCCCAACTCCCAGGTCTGATCATTTACGATGAAATAATAAACACGTTCTCCTTCTGCCTAAAATGTTGGAAGTGATAACGATTGAAATTTTAATGGTGTAATCTTAGTTCAGGCATACAAAAATGGTGCTGGGTGGCCACTGAGGATCTGGTCTCAGATGTACTGGTGCATCACTGAGGATTTGAAATTTCTGAACTGTATCAAACATAAGGATGTGTGCATGCTAAGTAGCTTCAGTAATGTCCAACTGCGACCCCATGGACTTCAGTAGGGCTCAGGCTCCTCTCTGTTCATGGGATTCTCCAGGCAAGAATGCTGGAGTGGGTTGCCATGCCCTCCTCCAGGGGAGCTTCCTGACCCAGGGATTGAACCCACGTCTCTTAGTCTCCTGCACTGGCAGGCAGGTTCTTTACCACTAGCGCCACCTGGGAAGCCCAAACATAAGGATACCACCAGTTGTTTCCAGAACAATGAAGCTGCTAGCTTCATTCTTGTGGTGTTTAAGTCCTTGCCCTGCTTTGCAACTGGGTGATTATTTGTAATGCCTACCAATCCTTTCTTAAAATCACCCTTACCTCTTGCCAGCTTGAACCATAATTCTTAACAAAAATATTATGTAACCTTATGGCTTTTTGACTTTGTAAGTGTGCCTCATTTTATATTCCTGGCAGAACAAAATACAAGTGCTTTCTTGGATTTGTGCTTTCTGAGATGCAGTCCTCAGTTCAGTTCAGTTCAGTCGCTCAGTTGTGTCCGACTCTTTGCGGTCCTAACAAACCCCAAATAAAATATTTTATGTTGCCCCAACAGGTCTCCATTCTTGGAATGCTGCATTAACACAATTTAATATTCTCTTTGATTTTGAGCAAGAAAGGAATGGCTATTAAACTCAATTAAGTCTAATTAATTGACTGCCTTAAAATTATCCCTGTTATATCTTATTATATTTTACTTGTAATCTATCATTCTATTTATCTCCCATTAAAACAGAAAAATATGTTCACATGACTGTATTGTCCACAACAAGATCCAGTCAACAAAAAGACTTAAAAGAATAAACACCAAATTTAGAAACATCTTCCTTCTACATTCTAATGAATGCTCAATACATAATAACATATCACGTTCATACAGTTTTGAAGGTTTTTATCTCTCTGTGCCGACAGTAAAACAGCAAAGCTTAACAAAGGTCCACACCTGAAACTGAAAAAGCTTTGGATTGTTTAGAAACAAATTATCAGGAAATCAGGACCTACCTAAGGAAGAAAAGGAGTTACTAACCAAATGTAGGACAACGTGCACTTATGTCACTGACTTACCCCTTCATTCACACAGTCAAGCATTAGTTTCAATACCGACGTAGCCGTATTTTTGACAGTTAGGTCCTCTCTTATGCTAATAAAGATAGCCTATGTCTCTAGCCACGTTACCAGTACTTACTTTTGACTTTGGACTTAGGAACAAGTTTCAGTCTCTCACAAGGGCCTACTCACATCTGAACAGTGCTTTGCATTCCTCACAGCAAAGCACAGGGCCCTGACACGCATGGCGTTTGGCACTACAGAGCATTGCTCTGAAATCACAAAATTCATACACTGGAATAGAATTCTGTGTCCTATGGGCTTCCCTTGTGGCTCAGGCAGTAGAGAATCTGCTTGCAATGCCAGAGATTCATTGACATGGGCTCAGTTCCTGGGTTAGGAAGATCCCCTGGAGAAGGGCATAGCAACCGGCTCCACTATCCTTGCCTGGAGAATCCCATGGACAGAGGAGTCTAGGGCGTCACAAAGAGTCGGCCACGATGAGTGCCTTCACTTTCACGGGTCCCTCATGTTACCACTCTCCTCTGAATCACATGGCTGCTTTATGGGGTTACTGTGATGCCTTGGAAAGAGTTTCAGCATGCCACACACTCCTCACATCCCTACCATATCACAGGCTTCAGCCTTGAGCCCAGCTCTTACCCCTTCCTGATGGTGGATATCACTTGGGAGATTCCGTTGTCTTCTGCCAGCCAACCAAGTGCTCAGTAACTTTAGTCTTCATAGAGAAATACTCTCTCTCCTTCCATTTTTCCATCCAAAAAGTTCCCTGAAGAAATATGATGGATCAAACAAGTACTAGGTAAGTATATCGGAACTTCACCTTCTAGAATATAAACCCTAGAATCTTCAGAGCCAAAAGAAGGATCTTGTCCCTCCTCTCAACAATGTGTGGGGATTGTTTTGCTTTCTATGGTATAACCAAAGGGTCCTTAGGACAGTCTTCTCACCCCAGTAACATTCCTGTCAAAGGTGGCTTGATCACACCACCATCAGCAACAGAAACAGCAAGCAGCTTTGAAATGGCTGCTCTCTGGAACAAAAGAAAGTTCTGCCTCACTGGGTCCTTCCTTGTAGGTTCACATATTTATGCACCACACACACACACTTTTGTAATAGGGAAGAAATAATCTGACTCCATGCAGGCTCTGTTCCTTTTACTTAACCTTTGCGCTGGGTTGGGAAGATCCCCTGGAGAAGGGAGTGGCTACCCACTCCAGGATTCTTGTCTGGAGAATTCCACGGACAGAGGAGCCTGGCAGGGTATAGTCCATGGGATCACAAAGATTCGGGCACAACTGAGCAACTGACGTTGTGCTCTGTTGCCTGCCCTTAGTCATGGTGGTGCTGCACCTTTTGTAGAAGGATGTAGAAAAATATAGGATAGTTTATTCTCAGGGCTCTGATGCTTAACAGTCTATTCATATAGAGATTAGAAAGTTGCAGAATAAAGAGTAACATTTGTTTTGTTGGGCATTTATGGCAACATCATGACCTGGCCTCTGACCTATGTAGACAGCCGTAAGAACAACAGATTCTGACATCAATGGTGCCTTCCTCCCTTCTCCTTGCCTTTAAAAATGCTTTGCTGAAACCCTTCAAGGGGTTTGGGGCTTTGGGGGCAAGAGCCACTCATCTCTTTGCTACTGTGCATGCTAAGTCTCTTTAGTCACTTCCAACTCTGTGTGACCCTCCGGATTGTAGCCTGTCTGTTTCGTATGTCCCAGGGATTCTCCAGGCAAGAATACTGCAGGGAGTTGCTGTGCCCTCCTCCAGGGGATCTTCCTGACCCAGGGGTTGAACCTACCTCTCTTATGTCTCCTGCATTAGCAGGTGGGTTCCTTACTGCTAGCACTGCCTAGGAGTCTCTTTGCATGGTCCTAGAGCAAACCTTTCTCTGGTCTAAAGTCTGATGTTTTGGTTTGCTTGGCTCCACTGTGTGTTGGGCAGACAAGCCTTGTGTTCGGTAACCCCTTTCTACATAAATATATTTCAAACTTAGCACAGGAACTCACTCAACTAGTTAAGCAGTTTAATCTTCGTTTGCAAAAGGACCAAGTCTTCATAAGATAAGCCATAACGAAAGTACCAAAGCACCAATTCAGCAAAATATTATCAGTTCTGCTGCAGCCTCTCTCCCTAGGGACATCATCTTATAATAGTTGATTTTTCCTAGAAATGAAAAAAGTCTCTCTTCTACATTTAACACACAAACATGCTTGCTTTGTAAATGTAAAGGTTACAATTCCCTCACACCATCCCCGTAACTCTGACAGTGTTGCTGTTTTACCACTTCCTACCTCTACAAATAATCTTCCTCTTAAAACAGAGAGTTTGGTGTGTGTATGTATTAGGGGAGGTTAGTGAAGAGTGTACAAGCCCCTTAGGAACTGTTCCTTTGTGATGGCTCATAGTCTCATTCAGCTTTGTAGTCTTCGGATCACTAGTCAAAATATTTTAAGCATAATACCTGCATTTTCTTAATCTCTTCTGCCGCACCCCCTCCCCCAACTCTGCTCCAAAAATACACCACTGAAGACTGATTGAAGAATTTGCTATAGAGATTCTAACCCAGAACTAAGACACACACACACCAGCAGACACACAGACAGTGTCTGCCTTCCATCATCAACATGTTAGAAGTACTTGTTGATATTTAATCTTAGGGATTTTATCTTAATGCTTCAACTCATTTCCAAAACAGATCTCCTTGCATCCTGGAGCATCAAAGGGCTTGTCCTTTCCACTGAGCTGTGTAGCAATTCAACAGTATTCATAAAATTCAAATATACTCATTAAAACTGATCTAGCTTTGAGAATCTACATTTCATGGTTGTTCCAACAGCTTCAGGTTGGAGGTGGTCCTCCTCCTGTTAAGGAAAAGGAGGCATTGGCACCTAATACAATATGCATCCTTGGCCTTTCTTCTGGAAAAGGTATGCAGTCTCTTATAGTAATTTCCTTCACTTCCTTCAAATGAGAACAACAACAACATTTTACTGAGAGTGACTGTAGCATCTGTTACCCTCGGCATTTATTTGATTACCTCTCTTCCCACCCATATCTCCCACCACTAAATTGTAAACCCCTTCAATGCAGAGGCTATGTTTCACTGACTTCCATATCTTTAGCATGGCACACACTGCCTGGCATATTAGGAGTTAATGAAAATGGATTGAAGTGATTTCCACATCATAAGGTCATACCATTTAAAGTGAAATTGAATCCCAAATTGTTTTCCCCCACAGTTCACAGAACCTTTATTTAGATTACCTAAAGGCAGTGTTTGGAATGTCACTTCATGCCTAAATAGGCAAACATTTAAAGATAAACTGTCTCAGTTGTCTCTTTGTTTAGTCTGAACTATCTGGGAAACTTGCTTACAGAATTGTTCTGAGTTATTACCTGCATATGAACGTAAGTTGAACTTAATGTCATTAAAAGAACAAAAGAACAGATAATAAAAGCTGAGGCTATATAGCTGGTGTCAGGGAGGAAAAATTTTCCTTCTACTTTGCTAGGTTCTTTGGCTGATTTAACAACCAAATTAAAAAAAAAAAAACAGATTAACAAAAGAAAAACAAACTTGTATGTACAGGAACTTTAAAGATATTAGGCTCCTTAACAGTCAGGCAATTGCAATTTATATGTCATTGTGAGCTACAGAAAAGGGGTATGGGTCTGGAACTTCCAGGGAAGGACTAAAATTTACAGGAAGATGGGAAAAGTAAACGTTTGGTAAAGAAGTGTTTGCCATGCAATGCCATGCAGCGACAACAGTTATAAAGCAGCCTTTCATAAGTTTTCTCCTATCTACCACAGCTAGGTCTTGTCCTCTGTAGTTATCTCCCGGTGATAGCTCTCTTCCTGGAATAGAACTTCTATCTAAATTCTTTTCAGGAAGTTAAGGGGAAGGTGAGATAAGAAGAAAAACTTCCTGAGCCTTCTGTTTGTTTTTTTAAATCAGCCTAGAATAATTTTCATGCCAAAGAGACACATTTTAGGGTGGTAATGTGCGCTCCTCTACACTGGGAAGGGAGGGTAGTTTCCATTTAAGTTAAGTCGCTCAGTCATGTCCGACTCTTTGCGACCCCATGGACTGTAGCTCACCAGACTCCTCCGTCCATGGGATTCTCCAGGCAAGAATACTGGAGTGGGTTGCCATTTCCTTCTCCAGGGGATCTTCCCAACCTAGGGATCAAACCCAGGTCTCCCGTATTAGAGGCAGAGGCTTTAACCTCTGAGCCACCAGGGAAGCCCCATTTAGTAATTTCTAAAAACACATGTGGCTGAAGTTATCAAATCTCTTAAATCTCAAGATTAAACTCTGCACAGAGCCTGGATTCTTCTGAGAATGTACTCTCAACACAACCTGGGTCATTCTGGGAAATTCTACCACCTGAAAAATGGTTGGTTGAACTGTGAACTCTGAAACTCATAAACATGCCCTCCTAATCATTTTACTCCCCACCCTCACCACACACACACACACACACACACACACACATACACACATACACACACTTCACAGCTGTTGAAAACAACAGCAACCAAGGCAAATTTTCTGCTGGGAAGAAGTGTTCTTCCAGTTTGAAAAGATTCTGAGAAAAATATTCGTTAGAAAATAGTGTCTGTTCCTGATCATAATATATCTTTTTTTTAACTTTTATTGGCGTGTAGCTGCTGTACAATGTTGTGTTAGTTTCTGCTGTCCAGCAAAGTGAATCAGCTACATGTACACATGTATTTCCTCTTTTTCAGATTTCCTGCCCATTTAGATCACCCCTGAGCCCTGAGCAGAGTTCCCTGTGCTGTACAGCAGGTTCCCATTACTTACTAATTCTATTGTTGTTGATTAGTTGTTAAATCATGTCCAACTCTTTTGCCACCCCACAGAATATAGCCCTCCAATCTCCTCTGTCCATGGGATTTCCCAGATAAGAATAATGGAGTGGGCTGCCATTTCCTTCTCCAGGGAATCTTCTGATCCAGAGATTGAACCTGCATCTCCTGTATTGCAGGCAGATTCTTTACCACTGAGCCATAGTATCAATAGGGTACATATGTCAATCCCAGTCTCCCAACTCAACAATCCCAATACTGGGCACACCCTCAAATAAAACCATAATTCAAAAAGACATATGTACCCCAGTGTTCACTGCAGCACTATGTACAACAGCCAGGACATGGACACAACCTAAACGTCTATCAACAAAGGAGTGGCTTAAGAAGATGTGGCACGTATACACCATGGAATATTACTCAGCCATAAAAAGGAACAGAACTGTGTCACTTGCAGAGATGTGGATGGTCCTATAGAGTGTCATACAGAAGTCAGAAAGACAATATTAATGCATATATGTGAAATCAGAAAACTGGTATAGATGACCTTATTTACAAAGCAGTGAAAGTCACTCAGATGTGTCCTACTCTTTGTGACCCCAAGGACTATATAATCCATGGAATTCTCCAGGCCAGAATACTGGAGTGGGTAGCCTTTCCTTTCTCCGGTGGATCTTCCCAACCCAGGGATCGAACCCAGGTCTCCCACATTGCAAGCAGATTCTTTACTCCCCTGAGTCACCAGGGAAGCCCAAGAATACTAGAGTAGGTAGCCTATCCCTTCTCCAGTGGATCTTTCTGACCCAGGAATTAAACTGGGATTCTTTACCAACTGAGCTATCAGGGAAGCCCTTACAAAGAAGAACTAGAGACAAAGATGTAGAGAACAAAGATATGGATGCCAAGGGGGAAGGGAGGTGGTGGTGGGATGAATTGGAAGACTAGGATAATATATCTTTCTTGACATTGATCTTAAAGAAGCCCATGATATTGAGATATCAATAGCATGCCATGAGTCAGTCCTAGGCAACAGATTCCAATTGTAATAGCAAGTTTCAACATAAAAACAAGATATTTTTTCCTTATCTCAGAGTTAAATATATTTATATCTTTTTCACAGGGCTAAACATTGAATACTGCTGGAAATAGATAGGACCATTTACATATACAGATAGCAGCAACTGAGAGTTAGGGGGAGTGGTATATAAACTGCACAGCACACATCCTTGTTTTGCTGCCCCTCTCCCCTTCTGCTAGTCTGCAAACTGGCCTCCATACATGGAGGGAAAGAGAGACTGAAGAAAAACCCAGACCCCTCCAAATAGGAAAGTGGCAGGTTTAATAAGCAAGGGAGCTTACATACTAGCTTTGTCTTTGGGGCTGCAAGATGAGTAGCTCTTTGCACTTGCTTGCCAGAATCTTAAAAGTTTATAGAGAGGCTTTAATGGGGCTCAGCCACGCACACTGTCCAGATGTTCACAGTAACACATTACTTTCTCAAGACTTCATTCATGAAGTGACTCCAGCCATAGGAAGAGTGGACAGAATGTATACCCAAATGATTGGGATGGAGATAAAGACCCTCCTATTGTCTGGGTCCAGTTCATGGGTCAGCTGGTGGTCACTTCCTCTCAGTGGCCTCCTCCGACATCTTTGCCTGTTCTCCTTTTTACTGCCTTCTTTACAAATCCTCCTGGATCTCTCAGCAATGCTTCTTCCACTCTGCAAATGTCTTTTCCTTTTTCTAAAGCCTGGATGCTAGCTAAATCCAGATCCTGGGGCAACACATCTACCTGAAACTGACTTATCAAGGCATATGTCACAACAAAATGGAATGCTTCTTAACTAACAGGAATACTTGTAATAACCACAAGGTAAATTTTAAAGTCTGCCTCTTATAAGTAAATGTGCCACAGTGTTGATATCACAGGTGAAGGAGAACATCCATTCGGGTTAAGAAAAGGATTGGTCAGGTACACCTGGGAAGGTTTGTGAAGGCTCTACAAAGGACGTGGCATTTCATTCAAGTCAGAAGTGATAACAAAAGCCAAGAAATCAAGTACAGGATAAATGCTACGGTCTAGGAGATGAAAGTTTAATTGGAGCACACATGTGATTTGGGAGCAGTGTAAAAGGGACCCACAAAATATCTGAATTTTTAAATCAGCAAAGTCTTGAATGTGACAAAACTGCTGGTATATTAGTTTTCAACTACTATTGCAATAAGCTATCATAAACTTAGGGGTTTAAAACAACACAACTTTTATTATCTTACAATCCTGTGTCCCATAAGCCCGATATGGTCACATCAGCCTAAAATCAAGGTGTCAACAGAGCTACTGAGTCTTATATAGAGGTTGCAGGTGTGGATCCAGTTCAATTCAATTCAGTTGCTCAGTTGTATCTGACTCTTTGTGACGCTGTGGACTGCAGTACACCAGGCTTCCCTGTCCATCATCAACTCCTGGAGCCTACTCAAACTCATGTCCATCGCGTCAGTGATGCCATCCAACCATCTCATCCTCTGTCATCCCCTTCTCCTCCTGCCTTCAATCTTTCCCAGCATCAGGATCTTTTGAAATGAGTCAGTTTTTCGCATTAGGTGGCCAAAGTATTAGAGTTTCAGCTTCAGCATCAGTCCTTCCAATGAATATTCTGGACTGATTTCCTTTAGGATGGACTGGTTGGATCTCCTTGCAGTCCAAGGGACTCTCAACAGTCTTCTCCAACACCACAGTTCAAAAGCATCAATTCTTCAGCCCTCAGCTTTCTTTATAGTCCAACACTCACATGACTACTGGAAAAAAAAAGCATAGTTTTGACTAGATGAAACTTTGTTAGCAAAGTAATGTCTCTGCTTTTTATATGCTATCTAGATTCGTGATAGCTTTTCTTCCAAGGAGCAAGCATCCTTTAATTTCATTCCGGTTGTTGGCAGAATTGATGATGACCCTCCACCCCTTTCCCTCTGTTTCTTTCTGGCTGACAGCTGAGGGGCTCTTTGGTTTCTCAAGGCTTTCCAGGTTAGTGTCCTCTTACTCTGTCTTCAAACCAGCAGTAGCAGGTAGAGGCCTTCTCATGTGTGTCTCTCCCCACAGCCACGGATAGTTCTCTGCTTTTACTGGCTCATGTCTTAGGTTGGGCCCATCTGGATGATTCAGGTTATTCTCTCCATCTGGAGATGATGGAGAGAACCTTCACATCTGCAAAGTCTCTTCTGTCGTGTAAGGTAACATAGTCACAGGTTCTAGGGATTAGCTTGTGGACATTTTTTAGGGCATTTTCTAGGGATTAGCTTGTGGACATTTTTAGGGCACCATTATTCTATCAACTGCAGTTGGCAAAATAAAGTATTTCAGTTGATGTGACGGCAGATAAATTAGTTGATATTCTATACAAGTTACCTGAAAAGGTGGTATCTCATTAGCATTTGAGCTTGATTTTCCTTGGTATTCAGAGAAGAGTGTTTGCTGTGAGACTCTATGGGAGATTGAAAGAATTTCCTTTCATTTGCCTCAGGTTCTGCTCTTGCATTCTCTTCTTTCCTTATATTCTCCTTTCTATGGGACAAATAACACATGCAGTGAACAGGGAAATGGTCCACTCTTGACACATAAAACTTGCTAGTGGAACATGAATTCGGAGAGAACTCAGTGTTCGTCTGGTAGGAAGCCATTGGTGCCCTTGGTCTTTTCACTTAGTTCATGGTAGCAACCACATGTAAATCCATGATAAGTGAAATATTTCTCCCAAGGCGCAAAATTTTATAATTGAATTTCTGTTCACAAAACTATATTTTATGATATGAAAATACCAAAATTGATCCCTAAAAATAGGGAATTAAAAATAAAACAGCTTTTTTAAATAAAGATTTCTTAATTATGTAAAGATCAAACAGTAAACACAGAAAATAACAGGATAATGTTTCCCCTGTATTTTATACATTTGTTAGACTTGCTGAGATTTCTTAAAATATATACCTATTGAAGTTTGGACTAAAAATTCCATCTATTTTTCATGGAAATATTTCCTGTTAGTAAGCAGAAGGAATTTGTATTATTCCATTGCTCTGAAAATGCTCAGATTTCATCAAAATTAGAATAACTGGTTCTCAAATTTTTCATAGTTTATTCAATGTATGTGAATGTCTCCTTAAAGCTGTGGATGGAAAGCCAGAGAGAAGTACAGTTTCCTTGGTCTCCTTTTCTTCAATAAATTCCCGATATTCTATTTCTGCAGTATCTCTGTAGACCTCTGCTGGCCTACTGAGGTTGTAAATCAATTCAGAACAGTGGCCTTGTCAACAACATGCACAGTCATCAGATAGTAACAAATAACTTTTGGTCATTATGCTAGAGGCATTATTTATTACCATGGCTTCAAGTTGATCAATTCCAAGGTATTTAAATTAATGTGGAGAATAGAGAAGGTGGAATGAAGTAGAAGTTTTAAAATATCACTTCACAAATAATGGTTTGCCATATATTTTCAAAGATGATCAGAAAGAAAAATTACGTAAAAGTGTTTCATAGAATAAACACCTAGCCTATGGAATATAAATAGGAATGGAGCAGTTAGAATTTAGTCTTTTCCTAAGTAGAGAATATACAATCTAAGTGCAGTAGATATTCAGATTTCTTTTTCATATTCATCTTTTAAACAATCCTGAACAATTCTGGTGATTAAGATAGCTTCAGCATAGTGGGGTTTTCCTGGTGGCTCAGATGGTAAAAAAATCTACCTGCAAGGCAGGAGACTTGGGTTCGACCCCTGAGTTGGGAAGATACCCCTAGAGAAGGGCATGGCAACCCATTCCAGTATTCTAGCCTGGAGAATTCCATCGGACTGAGAAGCCTGGTGGGCGACTTGGCAACTAACACTTTCACTTTCACATTTCCAAAGCACAGCTATTCAGCAGCTCTTTCTTCGTATTTTTCTGTTTATACTTTCCATAGATTTCCTATAAGGAAACATTCAATCTATAGTAAAACAGTACTTTTCCAACATTCAGTTGTGTTCCTCAAACATTTTAAACTAATGGCTTTCTAAAAGTCATTATTCCATAAAACACCATGATGCCCTGAAATACAAGGCTAAAACAAAGACATATAATGTGATATATGTAAAAGAGACAATGATATAAATTCACCAAAATTATTTCACTTTTTTACTGTGCATACAGAAAGACTATCCTAAGCCTTCAGTTCAGTTCAGTTGCTCAGTCGTGTCCAACTCTTTGTGACCCCATGAAGCGCAGCATGCCAGGCCTCCCTGTCCATCACCAACTCCCGGAGTTCACTCAAACTCACATCCATCAAGTCAGTAATGTCATCCGGCCATCTCATCCTCTGTCGTCCCCTTTTCATCCTGCCCCCAATCCCTCCCAGCATCAGAGTCTTTTCCAATGAGTCAATTCTTTGCATGAGGTGCCAAAGTACCGGAGTTTCAGCTTTAGCATTATTCCTTCCAAAGAACACCCAGGGCCGATCTCCTTTAGAATGGACTGATTGGATCTCCTTGCAGTCCAAGGGACTCTCAAGAGTCTTCTCCAACACCACAGTTCAAAACCATCAATTCTTCGGCGCTCAGATTTCTTCACAGTCCAACTCTCACATCCATACATGACTACTGGAAAAACCATAGCCTTGACTAGATGGCCCTTTGCTATCTAGGTTGGACATTACTTTTTTTCCAAGGAGTAAGCGTCTTTTAATTTCATGACTGCAGTCACCATCTGCAGTGATTTTGGAGCCCCAAAACTAAAGTCTGACACTGTTTCCACTGTTTCCCCATCTATTTGCCATGAAGTGATAGGACCAGATGCCATGATCTTCGTTTTCTGAATGTTGAGCTTTAAGCCAACTTTTTCACTCTCCTCTTTCACTTTCATCATGAAGCTTTTTAGTTCCTCTTCACTTTCTGCCATAAGGGTGGTGTCATCTGCATATCTGAGGTTATTGATATTTCTC
The DNA here is from genome assembly GCF_014754425.2 of Oryx dammah. Taxonomy (NCBI): domain Eukaryota; kingdom Metazoa; phylum Chordata; class Mammalia; order Artiodactyla; family Bovidae; genus Oryx; species Oryx dammah. The sequence continues at coordinate 7,092,836 of NW_024070199.1, read as the reverse complement.
CGGGCAATCTTGATTCCAGCTTGTGTTTCTTCCAGTCCAGCGTTTCTCATGATGTACTCTGCATAGAAGTTAAATAAGCAGAGTGACAATATACAGCCTTGACGTACTCCTTTTCCTATTTGGAACCAGTCTGTTGTTCCATGTCCAGTTCTAACTGTTGCTCCCTGACCTGCATACAGGTTTCTCAAGAGGCAGGTCAGGTGGTGTGGTATTCCCATCTCTCTCAGAATTTTCCACAGTTTATTGTGATCCACACAGTCAAAGGCTTTGGCATAGTCAATAAAGCAGAAATAGATGTTTTCCTGGAACTCTCTTTCTTTTTCCATGATTCAGCAGATGTTGGAAATTTGATCTCTGGTTCCTCTGCCTTTTCTAAAACCAGCTTGAACATCAGGAAGTTCATGGTTCATGTATTGCTGAAGCCTGGCTTGGAGAATTTTGAGCATAATTTTACTAGCATGTTAGATGAGTGCAAGTGTGTGGCAGTTTGAGCATTCCTTGTATTGCCTTTCTTTGGGATTGGAATGAACACTGACCTTTTCCAGTCCTGTGGCCACTGCTAAGTTTTTCAAATTTGCTGGCATATTGAATGCAGCACTTTCACAGCATCATCTTTCAGGATTTGAAATAGCTCAACTGGAATTCCATCACCTCCAATCGCTTTGTTCGTAGTGATGCTTTCTAAGGCCCACTTGACTTCACATTCCAGGATGTCTGGCTCTAGGTGAGTGATCTCACCATAGTGATTATCTTGTTCGTGAAGATCTTTTTTGTACAGTTCTGTGTATTCCTGTCACCTCTTCTTAATATCTTCTGCTTCTGTTAGGTCCATACCATTTCTGTCCTTTATCGAGCCCATCTTTGCATGAAATGTTCCCTTGGTATCTCTAATATTCTTGAAGAGATCTCTAGTCTTTCCCATTCTATTGTTCTCCTCTATTTCTTTGCATTGATCACTGAGGAAGGCTTTCTTATCTCCCCTTGCTATTCTTTGGAACTCTGCATCCTAAGCCTTAGAAGTAAATATAAAGTCATAAACCACATTCTGTCCATAAGGATTGAGTGGAAGTGATGTGCTCCACATCTGTGACTGACACATAAAACCATCTGGATGATTCTCCACATACTCCTGTCCTATTGAAACTTTGTGTTTAGACAGAGGTGACAGGACGTGAAACGATTCTGAATCTGTGGATAACTGCATGCAGCACTCACTCACACTGGACTATGATATGAGTGAAAGATAAACCTTTATTATCTTAAGCCACTAAGATTTGGAGGTTGGTTGCTGCAGCAAGTAGGCATACTTATTCAAATAAAACATCTTATATGGAATTCAGTATGTAAAAGGTATCACAGACACCACATGTTTTAGATAAATTTCTTATTGAAAAATCTTTTTCCAACATATCTAGAAATAACTGAAATAATACAAATTTAACATTCATTTCAGATCAGTTCAGTTGCTCAGTTGTGTCCAACTCTGTGACCCCATAAACTGCAGCACGTGAGGTTTCTCTGTCCATCACCAACTCCTGGAGCTTAGTCAAACTCATGTCCATCTAGTCAGTGATGCCATCCAACTGTTTCATCCTCTGTCATCCCCTTCTCCTCCTGCCTTCCATCTTTCCCAGCATCAGGATGTTTTCAAATGAGTCAGTTCTTCGCATCAGGTGGCCAAAGTATTGGAGTTTCAGCTTCAGCATCAGTACTTCCAATGAATATTCTGGACTGATTTCCTTTAGGATGGATTGGTCAGATCTCCTTGCAGTCCAAGGGACTCTCAGGAGTCTTCGCCAACACCACAGTTCAAAAGCATCAATTCTTCGGTGCTCAGCTTTCTTTATAATCCAACTCTCACATCCATACATGACTACTGGAAAAACCATAGTTTGACTAGATGGACCTTTGTTGACAAAGTAATGTCTCTGCTTTTTGATATGCTGTCTAGGTTGGTCATAGCTTTTCTTCTAAGGAGTAAATGTTTTATAATTTCATGGCTGGAATCACCATCTGCAGTGATTTTGGAGCCCAAGAAAATAAAGTCTCTCACTGTTTCCATTGTTTCCCCATCTATTTACCATGAAGTGATGGGACTGGATACCATGATCTTTGTTTTCTGAATGTTGAGTTTTAAGCCAACTTTTCCACTCTCCTCTTTCACTTTCATCAAGAGGCTCTTTAGTTCTTCCTCACTTTCTGCCATAAGGGTGGTATCTGCATATCTGAGGTTATCGACATTTCTCTTGGCAATCTTGATTCCAGCTTGTGCTTCTTCCAGCCTGGCATTTTGCATGATGTACTCTACATATAAGTTAAATAAACAGGGTGACAATATACCGCCTTAATGTACTCCTTTCCTGATGTGGAACCAGTCTGTTGTTCCATGTCCAGTTCTAACTGTTGCTTCTTGACCTGCATACAGATATCTCAGGAGGCAGTTCACGTGGTCTGGTATTCCCATCTCTTTTAGAATTTTCCATAGAATTTAAGAATTTAACATTAGAATATTTATTCCCACTAAACAAAGCTTGAGAACAACTGCTTCGAACAAAACAAACAATTCTGACTGAATTATGTCAGAAAATCTAGATCATCAAACTTTATCTATAGTTGATTGAGGTATTTTTAAACTATGTTTTTGTCTAGCAGATAAATATTTCACTTGACAGAGAAACTGTATCATCTACTTTCAGGTGAAGAGTGTGAAAAAGAAAATAAAGGTCAAGAACAGTCAAACACTTATGAGGAATAAGAACAGGGAGTAACACTTTCCCTGTAATATAATAGGATTTATATGAAATCTATGTTAATTGAGAAAATGTGATACTGTTCCAGGAATAAATTTATTAATCATATGTAATAGAGAGGCCAGACACAGACTGGCATATGAAGTCTGGCATATGGTTGAATTTTCATTTAGATTAATGGGGAAAAGAAGAAATGTTGAACAACTAGAAAATAGAATGAATTGCCAAATCCACATAAAAAATGTTATTAGCTCTCTACTTCATATAATTTATAAAAACAAAAACCCTAGATCAAAGACCAGCAAACAATGGTCCATGGGCCAAGTCCAGGCTGCTACCTGCTTTTATAAATAAAGTTTTATTAGAATACAGTCATACACATTAATTTATGGATTACCTGTAGCTTCTTTCATGCTACATCATCTGAACTGAATAGTTTTGACAGGAATCATGTGACTCACAAAGCCAAATTATTTATTATCTGGTTCTTAACAGAAAAATTGTTTGACCCCTGCCTAGATGGATTAGTAAATATAATACACTTTAAAACTCTTAGTACAGTTTACAAGTAAATATCTTTCAGATCACTTTAGGGGAAATATTTTTAAGCAAAATAAGATTATTGATCATAAAATAAAAATTATAGTCTTGTCTACATTAAAATAAACAACTATAGCTCATAAATAAACATGTTAAAACATGAAAAGACTAGTTATAAATGGGGATACTTGCATTATACACCACTGACAAAGGATACGAAGGATTAGTATGTATCAATATCAATGTTTTATAAAGGATATATAAACTTTAAATATATATTTTTTTCAGTAATAAAATGTACTATGAATCCCAGAAACATGAACAGACATTTTCACAGATGAGGCAACACATAAAGCAAACACAAGAAGATATGTTTAACATAATGTCATTATTCAGGTAAATGCCAAACAAAAGTACTTGAAATGTATTTTATGCCTGATTGAAAAACTAAAAACTCTAATATTGCCAAATGCTAGAAAAGCTGTAGAGTGAGAGAAGACATTGCTGGCAAGCACAAAGATTAGTGCTACCACGTTGTAAAAGTATTTGGCATTATCTCCTAATCCTGAATATTTATATGACCAACTTTATTCCTGGATACACATGCAAGAGGAAACTTTGCACATGTCATTACTGCCCTCAGACACGGTAAGAGGAAGCCCTTGACCTGGACCCTAAATCTAACCTCCCTGCTTTAGAGTAATTTCCTCAGCTTTTTCTAAGGCCCCTCCAATGCTAGGATGAGTCTTGATCCAGGGTGCCACTCCGGTGGGCACCTTGATCCCAGACCAGACCCTGTGGCCCTCAGTTATTGTTTCTCTCCTTTGGGATACTCTCTGACTCTCTACTCTGTTGTGGGGTTGATCAAATGCTCTGCAGAACTCTGAGCTCATGCCTGTGGCATTCTCCTAGAGCTCAGTGGCAGGGTCCTGGTTCCAGAAGGGCAACCTGATAAGGATTGCTCCTACAGGCCATAAAGGTATTCTGTGTGAACCCATGGACTATAGCCCCCCCCAGGCTTTTCTATCCATGAGGTTTTCCAGGCGAGATACTGGAGTCGGTTGCTATGCCCTCCTCCAAGGGATCTTCCTGACCCAGGGATCGAACCCAGGTCTCTCACGTCTCCTGCATTGGCAGGTGGGTTCTTTACCACTAACGCCATCTGGAAAGCCCCCACATGAGATTGGGCAGCTAGAAAGGTTCTGGCATGCTTATTTGGGGTGATTAAAATTGTTTATAGTCAAAGGTCCCACAAAAAATATTTTTCCAAAGCCCTGCGGATGCTAAGGGCATCTCTGATCTCACTGTTTAAAGTTAACAAATTGAAATAAATGTTTAATTCTAGAAATAATTATAGAACTTATAAAGTATTTATAATATTTACAACAGTATTTACAAAGGAAACAGGAGAACAATGGGTTAGCAGGAAATGGGATAGGGAGAAGATGATAGCCAAAAAATGGGATATATCCAATAGGTCCATTGTTAAGGTCCTAGATTTTGCTCCCAGTTATTGAGTTGGTATTTATTAAATTGTCAAACCAACCAAATAAATGAAATCAGGTAATTCAGAAATCAATGGTGACAGGATACAACAAAATAAAGAACATGATTACTACATTTATGCAGCTGCTGCTGCTGCTGCTAAGTCGCTTCAGTCGTGTCCGACTCTGTGCGACCCCATAGACGGCAGCCCACCAGGCTCCCCCATCCCTGGGATTCTCCAGGCAAGAACACTGGAGTGGGTTGCCATTTCCTTCTCCAATGCAGGAAAGTGAAAAGTGAAAGTGAAGTCGCTCAGTTGTGTCTGACCCTTAGTGACCCCATGGACTGCAGCCCACCAGGCTCCTTCATCCATTTATGCATACCTGAGGCCAAAAAAAAAAAAAAAAGAAGAAGTGAAATAGATCAGTGAAGCAGAATAAAGCTAGGCAACAGACTAAGGTGTAACGAAGATAAAATGACACTTCAAATCACGGGAAAGGAATGAGCTATTTAATAAATAGCCTTAATATTTAGCACAATCGACAATTATATATTACCTTACGATATGCAACAAATTCCAAATATTTTTTAAAGCAAATAGTAAAATAAAATTTTAAAATTAAGTATAAAATAAAAATTCTGGAGGTGAATATTTTTCAATAAGTCCATCTAAATTAGACAAATAAATCAACTACAGAGAAAATAACTAACAGATGTCATGACACTGATAAAATTTGAAATGATGCATATGAGAATTCCATAAATATTATTTCAAGACAAGAGGTTTGGAAGAAAATGCATATACCTCATGTAATAAAGGGTTAATTTAAAGGGTATGTGAAGACTGCCTAAAAGTCATATGAGTTACCTAATAGAAAAATGGTAAAAAAATTTATGCAGAATTAAATCACAGAAGAAAAATTATAAATAGTCAAAACATGTATTAAAAGATGATCAATGAGTTATCAGATAATACAATTTTAAAAAATTTTTATATTTTGTCAAAAGATAAAATTTTGATATTCTTGATAGCTGGGGTTTTGTATTTTGGTTGGTAGAATCTATGGAAGGGCAATTTGTTATTATCTACCATAATTTCAATTGTATATACTCTTATTTGCCTGACAATTATACTTCTAGGTGTCAGCACCACCAAGATATCTTTTGGTTGTCATCAACAGAAAAGCTAATTTATGATGGCTTAGTCAGAAAAGGGAAATTTATTGGCTCACATGACCGTAAAGTCCCAGGGCTAGTTATTGCTGGCAGCAGGAAACATCTTGTTTGAGAAACTGGCATTCGGTCAGCAGGACTTCCTTCTCTGCTTCTTGGCTCTGCTTCCTTTATTTTGGCTCCATTCCCAGACAGGTTCACTCATGGTAGTGGCAGAAAGGTTGCAGCCATTTCAACACTGTATTGTATCAGACATACATTCAGTAGAAAATGATGTTTCTCTTCTTTCCAAATTAAGTGGAAATCAGGATGTTTACTGACTTGCATGGGTCAAGTGCTCATCACCAAAGGAAACAGCATGTCTTCGGTGTGGGATATTCTGACTGGCACAGGTCTGGGTCACACTTGGTTAATTGGGATAAGGTCCTCTCTGAATCACATGGAGGAGTGGTAGGGAGATTCCAAAAGAAGTCATTTAGTTATTGGGATTTCACTATTAGAAAAAAAACAGATAATGGACGCTGGATACCTATAAGTTTCACTATACTATAGTAAAGATACATATTGTAAAGGTATATCATAAAGATACAAAGACAGAACTGTAGTAGTGACAGCATAGACAAATACTTAATCATCAATAAAGTAGTAATTCAAGAAATGAATTAAACGACTTCAGTTCAGATGAAAGAAAGTGAAAGTGAAGTCACTCAGTTGTGTCTGAATCTTTGCGACCCCATGGACTCTGGCCTACCAGGCTCCTCTGTCCATGGGATTTTCCAGGCACGAATACTGGAGTGGGTTGCCATTTCCTTCTCCAGAGGATCTTCCTGACCCAGGGATCAGGAAGGTCTTCCGCCTTGCAGGCAGATGCTTTACCGTCTGAGCCACCAGGGAAGTTCCTAAATAAGTTTAATTGTACTGACTTAGAAATATCACTGAGATATATCATTAAGTAAAGAGGGCATATTACAAAACAACATAAACTGTGTGACCTTTTTATGTAAAAATTAAATTATAATTTGTAAAGCTAAATGTACATGCAATGTACATGAAGGTTATAAAGGAATTGATATCAAACTGTTAACAGTGATTACTTTTAGGGAAGAGAGTGAAGAATTTGAGGGGTGAGATAAAGTGAGACATTTCCTTTTCACTGTACATACTTGGCATTATATATAATTTTAAAAGGAAATGTATTTTTCATAAAATATTAAAATGGATTCAGCCTTTTAAAATAAGAATATGGAGTTATCTGCCAAGTGACAGATTTACTTGATTCTTAGACTAAGCTGATTAAAATTAATGCTAGGGAAATAAAAACAATGAAACAAAAACTCCAACTTATTTGATAGAAAATAAATAACATCTGAACCTTGTATCTTCTGAGAAAGTCAAATGTAAAAGATAGTAATTGGGTTTTTTATTTGTTTTTATCTTAAAAGTCAGAGCTATTTATACAACCAGCTGAAGCTTTTTGAAGAAAGGAGCTGTTGTTTAATTGCTCAGTCATGTCTGACTCTTTTTGACTCCATGGACTGTAGCCCGCCAGGCTCCTCCATCCATGGGATTCTCCAGGCAAGAATACTGGGGTGGGTTGCCACTTCCTTCTCCAGGGGATCGTCTCAACCCAGGGATTGAACCCAGGTCTCCTGCACTGGCAGGCAGGTTCTTTACCACTGAGCCACCAGGGATGCCCAAAGGAGCTGTATGTTTTAATTAAGAATCCCACTTTGAATATTCTATATATAGCTATGAAGCCCTTATCTTGATCAATGAATAAACTTATCCATGAGGTGAATACTTGAACATAAGGCTCACTTTAAAACAGCGATTCATCTGTTGTGCTTTCCTTCTGCATGGATCATCACTGTTTCCCTAGTGCTACTGTATGTGTATCTTCAGTGTCTTGAGTATCACCAGATACACAGAAGATATTTGAAGATGTTCAGTGTTAGGGTGTGGATGGAGAAGAGTGAGGAAAAGAATGAACAGTGGAGGCATGGTGATCGTGGTCTCCCAAAGTTATAGAGGTCTGGGTTCTAATACCAGTTCTGCAAGAGGAGAAGCTGCCTAGTATGTATTACATGCCCAATATATGTTATGTGCCCCAAACAGTTTGGTTTCCTTTCTTCTTTCTGCATTCTTTTTGTAAGACCACCACTGAGCAATGTGCCTCACTCTTCACCAGCAAGCATGAAGTGGGAGTGAGCTGAAGGGGCAAGGTTATAGCTACGGGTGGTGTATGTACAACCTAAATTCCCATGGTGGGAAGTGCACTAAATTTCAGGCACACAACTGGGCCAGAATCTGCAGAAATACATGAAAATGAACTGTGAAACATAAGACACAACTGTAATTTGTTTCATGGAAGTGTAAACAACACGGTGCTCTAAATAAAAATTCGGAGAATGACAGATTGAGGCCCCCTTCAAAGGTCATAACCCACTGCTTGATAGAACCACACTCTGGTGGCTGTATTTTTAATCCTTTGAAAGAGGATTGTGGTCAGTACTAAGACTTATGACTCCTGCATTATTTAGTAATCAATGCAATTACTCACTGAAAATCTGTGATTTCAAAATTGTTTATTTCTTCTCCTACTCGTATCTCTGGTCATTTAGCTCATGCGTTCTTCTAAAGTCTGATTCACAGATTTTTATTGTAGGTCAATGAGAAAAAGTGGTGAAAAGAACTCATTTTGCAGCCAGAAGCCCTTGGCTCGAATTCTAGTTCCATGACTGTCTTACTATGACCTTGGGCAATTTTCTCTCCCTCAGCCTCAATCTTGGGTTTTACAATGGGAATAATAAATATTTAACAAGTTTGCCCTAAGAATCAATTAAGTGACGTATGTGAACATAATTAGAACTGTGCCTAGCATATAGCTTCATCTTAAAAACAGTGAAATACAAGTTAGAAAAATTAAAATAACATTAATCAACATGTTATTTTCAACTTTTTGCACTGGCTGGAAAACGCTTACTAAATATACATTTGTATTTTACACACAAGTTTGTAAGGCCTTTTTGGCAGGGATTATGTCTGCTTTTGTTGCTATTTGACTCTTTTCCTGGAGTACCCTGAAGTAGCTAATCAGTATTAATTAATTATTCAGAATGCTTCAACAACTGTTTGTTATTTCACTCTCTCTCTAGTGTCTCAGTACAATACTAAAATCCTCCTCTGCATGGAATAGCAAGGTCCTTTTTAATTAGGTTCCACCTTCCTTATTGACAGGACTTCCCTAATGGCGCAGACGGTAAAGCGTCTGCCTACAAGGTGGGAGACCTGGGTTAGATCCCTGGGTCGGGAAGATCCCCTGGAGAAGGAACTGGCAACCCACCCCAGTATTCTTGCCTGGAAAATTCCATGGACATAGGAGCCTGGTGGGCTACAGCCCACAGAGTCCCAAAGAGTTGGACACAACTGAGCAACTTCACTTTCATTTTTCCTTATTGACACCGTTTCCCATTATTTCTACCTCTGAATTTATGAAGTGTTCATGGGAACATCAATGCAATAGGATATCATAAAATGTTCCTTAAAAGAAAGAGGATTCATGGTCAAATTCATTAGGGAAATTTTAAGTAGGTTTTTCTATTGCTAAATTTGGCAAAGCCTTGAATGTAATGAAATACAACAAGCCTCTCCAAGAAAGTAATATCATGTCCAGTGTTTCCCAAACCATCTTGACAATGGAGTCTCTTGCTCACAGAGTCCCTCATAGACAGTTACATGGGAATTCTGGAAACCACATTCTGCCTAGAAAGGAGTGCCAGGACTGCCTTCCTACTTGTGCTGGTGGTCCCTTCACTGTATCCCTCCAGAGCCTGGTGGTGACCTCACACTGCTATTCTACTAGATTGATTTAATTCTCCCTCCAGTCAAATCTACTCAGATACTCCTCTTGTGGACAATTTGCTTTAAAAACTCTTATAAGAGACCCTGCCCAATAAGTTTAATTGCTGATTTTCCAGATCATGTAAAACACATAGGGTTTAATACTACATTTGAGGCATCTTACTACATTATAGCATTTATGTTACTTGAGGACTTACTCTGGGCCTCAAAATAGTATGAAGTAAAAGAGTCATCAGAAAATAAACATAATTTTTAAATACCTACCTCTTTAGCTTGAGAAAATGCATTGGTTGCTTTAAAGATTTTAGCACAATGCTTGGCCTACAGAATTCACTCAACACATGTAAATTATTACTATTATTACCAGTAGGAGTAGCAGCAGCAGCAGCAGCATTTTACTTCATTATATTTACATCACTTCATTTAATCTTGAAACAACCCTCTCAGTAAGTTTCACAGTAGTCTTACATTCTTGGATCACCATAGTTTTCAGGCATTGTATGAATTATTTAATAATTATTGTCTTATTTAATTTTGACAGCATGTTTAGAAGGTAAGAGTTTTTAACCTTTTCTTTAATCATATAAAGAAATTCAGTCTCAAAGGAGCTAAGTGCTTTGTCCAAAGCCATACAGCTAATGAATATCAGGCTAGGATCTAATGTCAATTATGTGGAATTCTTTTTTTAAATTAATTTATTTATCTTAATTGGAGACTAATTACTTTACAATTATTTGCAATTCTAATCTAAGTTCTCTCCTCCACACCAACTGCAAAAAGAATAACAGAACAGTTACAAACATTGAAAGAAATATGAAAGATAAAGTGTGAAAAAAATATTTGTTGAAGAAAAGTTAGATGAGGGAAAAGAGAGAATAGGTTAACATCACAGATGCGCAGTTCTCAGTGTGGTTGATCGCCACCAACATAAACTCCCAGAGATGAATGAACAACAGATCCTCCAACCAATTTATGTATTTGAAGAGTCAGTTTTTCTACCTCAAAATCTAATTGAGTAACTATGACTATTCTCCTGTCGTCTGCACTTTGCAACGTGTTTGACAAAATGATGGTCACTTATTTTGACCATGTGTGACAGAAAAGGTACAGATATGCTCCTGTAAGAGGGTCACCAGAAAGGAAAACGGGGGCAGGGAAGAGTAGAAGGAAAAGTGGAAGGAGAAGGGAAGAAATGGAGTGTGAAAGGCTGAATAATGAAGCCCCCAAAATATCCATGTCCTTATACCCAGAACTTGTGAATATGTTACCTCACATAGTAAAGGGGATTTTCAGATGTGATTAAGGTAAAGATCTTGAGATGTAGCAATTATCCTGGATCATCCAGGTGGACCCGATGTAATCACAAGGGCCCTAATAACAAGGAAGCAAGTGACTCAGAGTCAGAGAAGATATAAGGAAAAAAACAAAGGTCAGAGAGGAAAGAAGATGCTATGCAGCTGGCTTTGAAGGTGGAGGAAGGGGCCACAGGTTAAGGAATGCAGGTAACCTCTAAAATCTAAAGACAATAAGTAAACGGATTCTCAAGCAGAGCATCTCAAAGGAACACAGATCTGTTGACATCTTGATTTTAGATCAGTGAAATTGATTTTGGACATCTGAATTCAAAACCATGAAATAATAAATGTGTGAAGTCACTGAGTTTGCAGTAGTTTGTTAGAGCAGCAATATGAAACTAATACATAGAGGAAGTCAAGAAAAGAGGAAGGGAAGGGATGGAAGAAGAGAAGACGAGACAAGGAAGGGGAAACTCAAGGCTAAGCAATCATGGGAGTCAGCAGACTCAGAAAGTCCGTCAGCATAAACATAACAAGGTGTGTGGTAGGGGGGTGATTTGTATTTACTAGGGTTTGTCCCAGAAGAGTATCTCATGTGGTTGAAAGAATTGAGGGGTAGAAGGTTGGGTGGCAAAGCTCAGATACCAAGGATACGTTTGAGCAACAACAGATGGCTCCTCATCTTTCTTCTTAACCTTGGAAAGAAGGAAACAGAGGGAAATTTACATTTATCAAGTACCCACAGTGGGCTGGCTGTTAGCTTTTGCAATAGAAAATATTATTTTCAATTTTAGAGAAGAGAAATCTGAGGCACAGAAGGCATGCATGAAAAGTGGAGCCAAGATTTAAAACCAGGTTGGTTTCCTTCCAGGATGAGGAATTAAACTACCTGAAAAGGAGAAAATTAGGGAAAAGAACAAAATGACACCCAAAGCAAGAAGGGAGTCAGGATGAAGGGATAGAGGCTGAGAGCTACCAAACCTTGCCAGAATACTGAGAAAAGAGTTAAAGAAGGAGTAAGTGTCAAGATTTCTGGGTCCCTGAGTGTACATCAACTTTAATTTTGGGCAAGTGCTGATGCTACTCTATGGGCAATCCTTCCAACTGAGTCACTTCCGATACCACTGCTTTCTATAGATTTCATGACATGTTTCTCTTTATAAACATGTTTATCAGGTAAAAAAAAGTAAGACGGCCCTTCTTAATCTCTAGTTTTAGCTTTCTATCATAACTGAAATGAGCTGGATTCTACTATTGATCTAAGCTGCTTTCTAAAGCATTTTCCTTACGATATATACTCATTGAGAAAACTCCCTTCACCAAAACTCCTTTATTTTTCCTCTCTCTGTTCATTCTATTTCAATTAGCATGTATGAAACTCCTACCATGTGCCGATTATGGGCAAGGTGTTGGAGTAAGACATGGTCACCTACACTAATTGAATAAACAAGCAATTATGGAATCGTCTGGGAAAAAAGTCAGGAGGTAAATAGCTGAAATACCCAGTATGGATCAAGGACACAGGGATGAGCATTCAACTAAAAATGAGGTGTCAGGGAAGTGGGCTGGATTGTGTTGAAGACAGTTAAGCTGGGAACCATGTCTTTCCATTTCCATGTGAAATGCCAGTCTGGATGGATGAAGCATAAGCTGGAATCAAGATTGCTGGGAGAAATGTCAATAACCTCAGATATGCAGATGACACCACTCTTATGGCAGAAAGTGAAGAAGAACTAAAGATCCTCTTGATGAAAGTGAAAGATAGTGATAAAGTTGGCTTAAAACTCAGCATTCAAAGAACGAAGATCATGGTATCCAGTCTCATCACTTCATGGCAAGTAGATGGGGAAACAAACAATGGAAACAGTGGCTGACTTTATTTTCTTGGGCTCCAGAATTACTGCAGATGGTGACTGCAGCCATGAAATTAAAAGACACTTGTTCCTTGGAAGAAAAGCTATGACTAACCTAGACAACATATTAAAAAGCAAAGACATTACTTTGCTGAAAAAGGTCTGTCTAGTCAAAGGTATGGTTTTTCCAGTAGTCATGTATGGATGTGAGAGTTGGACTATAAAGAAAGCTGAGCACCGAAGAACTGATGCTTTTGAACTGTGGTGTTGGAGAAGACTCCTGAGAGTCCCTTGGACTGCAAGGAGATCCAACCAGTCCATCCTAAAGGAAACCAGTCCTGACTATTCACTGGAAGGACATATGTTGAAGCTGAAACTCCAATACTTTGGCCACCTGATGCAGAGAACTGGCTCATTGGAAAAGACCCTGATGCTGGGAAAGATCGAAGGCAGGAGAAGGGGACAGAGGATGAGATGGTTGGATGGCATCACTGACTGGATGGACATGAGTTTGAGGAAGCTCCAGGAGTTGCTGATGGACAGGGAAGTCTGGCGTGCTGCAGTCCACGGGGTCACAAAGAGTCGGATACAACTGAGTGATTGAACTGATGTCTTCCAGAATTCCTTTCCCTGTACAGTTCTAGCTTAGAGTTGGGTCAAAAAGAAACCTGTGGAAGATCAGGAGGGCAGAAGTGAATCAGTGGCCACTGTCCCCTGGCAGTATTTGAAGTCATTTATGATGATGGGTGGATGCAGACATAACTGGATAGAGTCAACCTATCCTTGTTCTTCTCTGGTTTGCATCCAGCTCATTTTCCTGAATTCTGGTTGTGAATATGAACACCACCACCCCCCTCCCCCCCCAACACACACCCCATCATATGCTAGGCAGCAGGCCAGCAGATACAGCTGCTACACAGAGGCAACCATTTTCTATAGACCCTCCCACAAGCACTACTTGATGATCCTAGCTTGCTATGTGGCCAAGCTTGGCTCCTCAAATTTCACTGCAAGCTCTGACTTGCTGCTAAAATGGAAGAATCTTGCTTTGGAAGGAACTCGGAAACCAGGTATGAGAAATATATAAAATGTTCAGAAGAGGCTTTGGGAGCTCTGGTTTGGATAGGATGGGCAGAGGGCGCTGTGGTAGCCTACACCCTAGAGGTTCTCAGCAGCACCTTACAAACCGGCTCACACAGAACACAGACTCCTTAGGAGAAACTTCTGGGAGCAGATTCCTGATTGAGCAGGAAGGAATGAATGTTGGCAGTAAAGAAGCTTTAAGTTCTATTGGAGATGGGATGAGAAAATAAATATCTTGAAAACATCTGTGGAAATTACCACTTGGATGAGCCACATTTCTCCCCAAAATATCCATTTTAAGACATTTCAAACCTACAGAAAAAGTGAAAGATTAATATATTGAGCATCCAAATACCTACATTTAAGGTTGACAAACCGTTAGTACCGTGGCACGTCTGTTACTCTCTCACACACCTATGTGCACACATACACTGTTTGTGCTCAAACTAAAAATAAACATACGTCACACTACCTGAACCCGAAGTATTTCAACAGTAAGTCATGTCTTACTCCTTAGTATCCTTTAATCCAAAGTTCCTGGCTTTTTCATTCTCACTAATGATGTAGACTCTTTTGAAGAATCCAGTATAACTATCCTACAGAATGCCCTGCCTATGTATTTGTCTAATCATTTTCTTATTAAATTCATGAGTCCTTTATTTATCCAAAGATACCAGAAACCTTTAGCCAACACTAATACACAAACCGTGCTACCCTCTCTTATCATAACTATGTATAACAATCTGTTGTTGCTGTTGTTCAGTCACAACATCATGTTCGACTCTGCAACCCTATGGACTGTAGCCCTTCAGGCTCCTCTGTTCTGCGCTATCCTCCAGTTTGCTCAGTGTATAACAAGAATGATTGGCATTTAAATATACACTTTTATATATTATCTTACTTGCTCTGTATAGCTATAAATAGCCAGGATTATTAGCCTTGACTTAAAAGGAGAGGAAAGAGTAGCATAGTGCTATCTGATGACCACCCAGAGTCACCATCACTAAGCAGTCTTAGCAACCACTACAGCGCAGGGCTTTCCCCAGTGTATTCTATGAAAACCTCCGAAAATTCCAACTATAAATGGAGATGGAATCAAGAATCTGGTGTAAAGTGATTTATTCTATCTTTACCCAATGAAATTACAATTAAAAACAACTGTCAATAAATAAATGGCAACAGCAAATTGCTTAAATAATAGAAATTAACCAGTACCTGCTTTTCCCTGAGTGTCAACTTTGATGAAGAAAGACACAATAGATGCTTTAGGACCTGGCCTAGGCAAATCTTTTCTGTGTGTGTGTGTTTCCAGGGCCTTGCCTACGTAGGACCTTGGTGCAGGAGGCCCTGGGGCAGCTGAGATAGCCTACAAGTTGTGGACATGAAACAGCTGGACATAGAATCTCTATGACCTTGTCTGTGGACTGAATCTCCCTCCCTGCTTCTTTTTTCTTTCTTTTCTTGAAGTACGATTGGTAAAACATTACTAACATTGTAAAATGTTAGTTTCAGGTGTACAACATAGTGACTCAGCACTCTTATAGATCATACTTCATTTAAACTTACGATAAAATAGCAGTTGAAAATCTCAGTATCTCATCTACACTGAGCGGTTGGTGCCTCTCAACTCCCTTCCCTCGCATCGCCTCTCCCGCATCCCTCTCCATTTCCTGGTAACTACGAGTTACCAGACTCTGTCTATGAGTCTGTTTCTGTTACATTCATTCCCTTGTTTTATATTTCAGGTTCCACGTGTCCGTGGAAACATATAGTATATATCTTTTCTCTGCCTGACTTATTTCACTAAGCATAATACCCTCCAGGTCCATCCATGCTGGCAATATTTCATTTTTTTATGACTAATAGTCCATTTTTATATGTATATACCACATCTTCCTTATCCATTCATCTGTTGATAGACATTTACATTGCTTCCATACTTTGGCTGTTGTAAATAAAGCTATGAACACTAGTCACATATATCTTTTTTAAGTAGTGTTTTCATTTTCTTTGGATATATAACCAGAAGTGGAAGAGCTGGATTGTACAGTAATCCTATTTTTCATTTTTAGAGTCACCTCCAAACTGTTTTCCATAGTGTCTGCACTAATTCACCAATTTATATTCCCACCAAAGGATTCCCTTTTCTCCACATCTTCACCAACGTTTATTATTTGTTGTGTTCCTGACAATAGCCATTTTTGACAGCATGAGATGGTATCTCACTGTGGTTTTAATTTTCCTAATAATTAGTGGTGTTGAGCATCTTTTCATGTGCCTTTTGGTCATCGATATGTCTTTCTTCTTTGAAAAAAAAAAAGTCTATCAGGTTTTCTGCCCATTTTTTAAATAAGGGTTGCTTTTTTATTGTTATATGAACTCTTTATATATTTTAGATACTAACCCCTTATCAGATATATCATTTGCAAATATCTTCTCCCCTTCAGTAGGCTATCTTTTAGTTTTATTGATGGTTTCTTTTGCTGTGCAAAGCTTTTAGGTTTAATTCAGTTCAGTTCAGTCGCTCAGTCGTGTCCGACTCTTTGCGACCCCATGAATCGCGGCACGCCAGGCCTCCCTGTCCATCACCAACTCCCGGAGTTCACTCAGATTCACATCCATCGAGTCAGTGATGCCATCCAGCCATCTCATCCTCTGTCGTCCCCTTCTCCTCCTGTCCCCAATCCCTCCCAGCATCAGAGCCTTTTCCAATTAGTCAACTCTTCCCATGAGGTGGCCAAAGTACTGGAGTTTCAGCTTTAGCATCATTCCTTCCAAAGAAATCCCAGGGCTGATGATCTCCTTCAGAATGGACTGGTTGGATCTCCTTGCAGTCCAAGGGACTCTCAAGAGTCTTCTCCAACACCAGAGTTCAGAAGTATCTATTCTTCGGTGCTCAGCCTTCTTCACAGTACGACTGTGAAGAACTCTCACATCCAAACATTACTACTGGAAAAACCATAGCCTTGACTAGACGGACATTAGTCGGCAAAGTAATGTCTCTGCTTTTGAATATGCTATCTAGGTTGGTCATAACTTTTCTTCCAAGGAGTAAGCATCTTTTAATTTCATGGCTGCAATGACCATCTGCAGTGATTTTGGAGCTCCAAAAATCATAAAGTCTGACACTGTTTCCACTGTTTCCCCATCTATTTGCCATGAAGTGATGGGACCAGATGCCATGATCTTCGTTTTCTGAATGTTGAGCCTTAAGCCAACTTTTTCACTCTCCTCTTTCACTTTCATCAAGAGGCTTTTTAGTTCCTCTTCACTTTCTGCCATAAGGGTGGTGTCATCTGCATATCTGAGGTTATTGATATTTCTCCTGGCAATCTTGATTCCAGCTTGTGTTTCTTCCAGTCCAGCGTTTCTCATGATGTACTCTGCATAGAAGTTAAATAAGCAGAGTGACAATATACAGCCTTGACATACTCCTTTTCCTATTTGGAACCAGTCTGTTGTTCCATGTCCAGTTCTAACTGTTGCTTCCTGACCTGCATACAGATTTCTCAAGAGGCAGGTCAGGTGGTCTGGTATTCCCATCTCTTGAAGAATTTTCCACAGTTTATTGTGATCCACACAGTCAAAGGCTTTGGCATAGTCAATAAAGCAGAAATAGATGTTTTTCTGGAACTCTCTTGCTTTTTCCATGATCCAGCAGATGTTGGAAATTTGATCTCTGGTTCCTCTGCCTTTTCTAAAACCAGCTTGAGCATCAGGAAGTTCACGGTTCATGTATTGCTGAAGCTTGGCTTGGAGAATTTTGAGCATTACTTTACTAGAACATGAGATGAGTGCAATTGTGTGGTAGTTTGAGCATTCTTTGGCATTGCCTTTTTTTGGGATTGGAATGAAAACTGACCTTTTCCAGTCCTGTGGCCACTGCTGAGTTTTCCAAATCTGCTGGCATATTGAGTGCAGCACTTTCACAGCATCACCTTTCAGGATTTGAAATAGCTCAACTGGAATTCCATCACCTCCACTAGCTTTGTTCCTAGTGATGCGTTCTAAGGCCCACTTGACTTCACATTCCAGGATGTCTGGCTCTAGATGAGTGATCACACCGTCATGATCATCTGGGTTGTGAAGATCTTTTTTGTACAGTTCCTCTGTGTATTCTTGCCACCTCTTCTTAATATCTTCTGCTTCTGTTAGGTCCATACCATTTCTGTCCTTTATCGAGCCCATCTTTGCATTAGGTCCCATTTATTTTTGCTTTTGTTTCCCTTGCCTAAGGAGAATGATCCAAAAATGTTGCTAATGTTTGTCAAAGAATGTTCTGCCTGTTTTCTTCTAGGATTTTTACGATTTCCAGTCTTACATTTAGGGCTTTCTTACTGCTTTGGTTTTAAATCAATGGGGATACTATCTCTTAGGGTAGTCTTTAAGAGTAAAGGAGCACCACCATGGCCAAATAGCGGTTCATACTTCCAAAGACTAAAATTTGTCTCCATGAGACAATTTTATTCTCAGGCTTTGGAGCTTGAAAAACAGTAGATAGGAGACAGAAAAAATATGCCATAAAAAGAAAGGGCTTCATGGTACTGAGGAAGAGTTGTCCATGCAACGCTTGGTCTAAAAATCAATCACAGCTTCATGAAAAACCACACCTAATTAATATAGTCACAGAGGGTATTCATAAGGCTCTTCTAGAAACTATTTGTAGCCAGAAGGCATTGGTGGAACCTGATGATATTTGAGGAAGAATTAGACCTTACAGATACCTCAAAATTGTACATATGTGGCAATAGCTATTGAGATGGTAAAAAGCAGAGAATTAAAAACGTAATTGATACAATCTGACATTTACAAAGGTACCCTCTATGTTTGAGGACTACAACCACTATGTAATTAGCTATTGCTTCCCCTATGTCAGATACTGTTCTGAGTGCTTTAACTGTACTAGCTCCCTGAATTATCAAGGAACATTAAGACATAGGTAACACTTCTATCAGAGGCAGGTATTCAGTTTTACAGATATCGAGACTGAGACCCACAGCGCAGCTCTCTGAGCCAGTAAATGGTGGAGATAAATTTCAAACCCAAGTTATGTCTCTGTACCCTGGGCCTTACCCACATCACTCTGCATTATTTCACACTTTAAGGACAAAACACTCCAGAATTTCGGATAAAGCTGCTGAAACCCACTGCAGTGGTTATACCGAGACTGATATACAGAAATGATAAGTGTGGCATGGAATATCTTGAACTGTAGGACATTATGGAACAAAGAATGTGACAACAGAAATTAAAGACTGATCCAGATTGGGGGAGGCGGGGCTTGGTGGGGAAGGGAATAAAAGAGAAAAGAAAGGATAAGTCTTTTCCTTATCTTTAATGTGTGAAGGTAGGCACACATTAGGCCATATACTCCCAGCAGAGGGCATCTCTGCTACTGAACAGCCCCTCCTGAGTTCAGAAGGTAGTCACAGGGACCCTATGAGGGGCTCTACCCACATCCCCTTTACTGGTGGTGTATCACCCCAGGCGTTTCAAGCGCTTCCTTTCCAGGAGGAGTGCCCCCTATTAGGCAAGAGAGCTCCCCACCTCGGCCCGCGTCCTTTGGATCCACATGTGGCGGCCAATGACGGACTTCCCTGGGAGGGGTGTAGCAAAGGCTGCCCCCACCGCCGCGAGACGAGACCAAGACTGCCAGACTGCTCATGCGTCAGAGCTTCCTGCTGGGAGCAGACTGAAGGGAGTCTCCAGCTGGGCCTCGTTCCTGGTTGACTTTTCCCATTGCCCTATCCTATCCTCACGCTCCTACCAGCATCCAGGGAAGTAAAACCATAAAATGAACCATTCAAAATATCACTATTATTACAACTTACATTTTTGTGGCAAAATGTTCTTTAATGTTCTCTGCTACCTGATCATCATTTGCTTTCATCAAGGTCAGTTACTATTTGCTAGATCGTTTAGTATGCTCCACTTATCATTAGACAATACATGTTATGTAATTTAATCTTCCTTAATATTAGGTGGTAAATATTATACTAAACTTAAATATTAGACAACTGGGATTCTGAGAAATTAAATGACCACTCACAGTCACTATAGCTTCAGGGCCTGAACAGGAACCCTGAGAAGAGGCTTGCCCAATCCACTACACAGCTTCTGTGAACAGGTCTGCATTAACAAAAGTATCGACTCTCCTTGGACAATGCTGCAATTTTATTGTGATTGGATATATCACAGCACAACTGTTATAGTGCTGTCATTCTAAGGCATGTATCAGGTAATTTTTGTTGTTTTCATTGATTTCTGCTAAGCATTTGTGAAGGATTTGCTAAAAAACTTTGGGGTACATTCAAAATGATCTTTAATAACATTGTCTTTGTTCATTTGCATTCCTTTATGCTTTCTTGAGTAAGAGACAGCCCATAACCTACATCCTCCCTATTAGTCCAGCAAAGCCCAACCAATTGGCTGTGTTCCTGTGTGATACACAGAATACTTCCAGCACAGATGTCAAAAGCATGCACCTACTACCAAATCAAAAGCAACTAGATTAAGCTAATTCTGGAGAAAAAAAAAATTAGTACCATAAAAATACATGATGAAAGTCAGAAAATTCTATTACAACTTTAACAATAAAAATTATGTCTGTGCTTATCCTGAAATGAAATTAAATTGTTCATCTTAATAATACCTGTGGAACAGAAGTCCAGGAAAAAACCAGACCTTTCTAAAAATAACTTTAGTCATGATATTCTTTAGCCTTTTAAAGCAAATACTTATTTGGGACTGATTTTATTATTGATTTTATTATTGACAGGCTCTCAATAAATATTTTGCATGAGTGCTTCCCTGAGAGCTCAGTTGGTAAAGAATCCACCTGCAATGCAGGAGATCCTGGTTCAATTCCTGGGTTGGGAAGATTCTCTGGAGAAGGGATAGGCTATCCACTCTAGTGTTCCTGGGCTTCCCTTGTGGTTCAGCTGGTAAAGAATCTGCGTGCAATGCAGGAGACCTGGGTTCTATCCCTGGATTGGGAAGATCCCCTGGAGAAGGGAAAGGCTACCCACTCCAGTATTCTGGCCTGGAGAATTCCATGGACTGTATAGTCCATGGGGTCACAAAGAGTCAGACACAGCGGAGCAACTTTCACTTTCTTGAGTGCCTCACAGAAAAGTAAAGATTTCTGTGGGGCTAGTTACTGTCTGTTTTCACAAAAGCCTCTGTAGTTCTGTGAAACATCTGTGTATGCACAGAATGACAGGCATATGAACATCACCCGCTGTGAGTCACCATGAAAAAGGCTCAGAAATACTGCTATACAGGGGTGTATAAAACAGATTTGTGCCAAAGCTGAATTAGGTCTTCCGTTCATGATGTAGCAGCCTGTGCTCACTTCTACACATAATTTTTTTTTTTTTAAGAAACACGTTTTGTCAAATAAAATAAAAATCATTGCAGGGCCTACACACCTATTGTCACCAGAGCTCCATCACTCTTCTTTATTATAGCTACTGGCTCCTCTGGTTTTTTGAGTTGTATTAGTTTCTTTATTTTTGTTTTCCTTTGGGTGATTTTGAGCTAAATTAAAACCCTGTTTATATTTTCTAATAACATTCACATTAAAAAAAGATGTCCATGTAAACTGCAGCAGAAAAATGATTATCAAACAGAGACACAACACAATTGCTCTTATACTCTGCCCAAGCTGGTTTGCAGACTCCACTTCTGAAGCTAAGGTCTGGAAAGGAAAAGTAAGGAGATGAGAGTGACAGCCTCAGCCATGTGGGGTTTCTCCCAGTCTGGTGTTTGTGTATGGAATAACAATCATTATCTTGCTGTTTGTGCTTTTTTGTGCAGACCAAATAAAAACTGTGGTTTTTTCATTCACAATACAATCATTCAATCTTATGTTTTATGCAATTTGTGTTGTTTTTTTTTTTTTACCACTCATAGCATTGTGTTTTACTATAGTATTCAAAATGTTAAAATGATTTCATAACTATATTTTACATACAAACAATCCCATTTGTTCCAAACTTTAATCTGGATCCAAACACTGGCTTTAATATATAATATGTAAAAATTGAACCAAACAACTTTGAGAAAATGATTTTATGTTTAGTTGATTTCACCTGAGGGCCCAAATATGATTCAAGTTTGTTGTTAGTCTGTTTGTCAAAGCATGTCATTATGTATTCTCACTGCCTCCAGGACAAGCTGTTGAAATGTCTAGATTCCAAAGAACCAGACTGTGATCTATTCTCAACAAGCCCTCCCCACCCTCTGCCAGCAACTCGGCTTAGGTAAGATGTCGGGCATCATGTGAAAAAAAAGACGACATCTACAAAACAAATCCCCAAATATGTGATATGTTCTAGGATTTCAAACCTGATCCCAAAGTTTGTGGTATATACACACACATACATACACACACTTTAAATCTTTATTAGTGTCTCTCCATGAAAAACATAAATTATCTGCAACAAATCTTGTACATTTTAAAATATACTTTCATAGAAATATGCATACAGAAAAATGGGCAAATCATAAGTATCTAGCTCAATCCATCTTCTAGTCTCTCCCGACTTCCTTGCTGAATGGGCTCCACTTGGCTAGCAGTATGGCCCTCCTAAACCAGTTTCACCCTCACAGTGGATGTCCTCGGTGAGGCTCACTCCATTTCACTCTCTGGCTCCTGTAGGAGCCCTCCAATCACATCCTCTACCTGCTACCATAGTCCTAAACTTCCAGATCCTCATTTCTCCCATCCCCTTCCTGAGTGCATGACTAATCTCTATTGTAATAGTTCTATACTGTGGTGTCTGCTCTGTTTCAGACTCGGCATGCATTACTTCTTAGGTGCTCAGCTGCTCAGCCATGTCCGACTCTGCCAGGCCCTCTATCCATGGGAATTCCCAGGCAAGAATAGTGGAGTGGGTTGCCATTTCCTACTCTCGGGGATCTTCCCAACCCAGGGATGTAACCCATGTCCCCTGTATTGGCAAGCAGATTCCTTACCACTAGCCCCACCTCAGAAGCTCCACTTGAGTGTTCTATTCCTATTTTGTATATAAGAAAACTAAGACTTAAGCCTGAGAAAATTTAAATAAATTCCCACAGTCCCATAGCCAGCTTGAAACAGGGCTGGGATCAGAACGCATTTGGCCTGACTTTTAACACCTGGGCTTTACTCTTTATAATTGTTTTTCTTAAATTGTTCTTGCATCCCTGGGAAGATGCCCTGGAGAAGGACATGGTAACCCACTCCAGTACTCTTGCCTAGAAAATCCCACAGATGGAGTAGCCTGGCAGGCTACAGTCTATGGGGTCTCAAATAGTTGGACATGACTGAGCGGGTTTCACTTGCATCCCTAGTGCCTAACAGGTGCTCAGAGAAGTACTTCGTTTGAACTAAATGATCGCAGCATCTTGCTTGTGAAGACCCCAGTTATTCAGCTCACAAAACAGCAGAGGGCAGTGCAAGAGCTTCACAACATTTCATAAAGTAGACAATAAAATGCTATAAAAGTGCAAAATGAAGAGGAAGTGTTCCATGGTTTCTGGAAGAATTTATCCCAAGGCAATGCTGAGTATGTCAAAGAACGTTTTCATCAAGGATACTTGCTGTTTTAGAAAAACAATTCCCATTGTTGACAGTGAGACTGTGCTAAAAATTGCATTTTCCACTCCCCAGTTTCAGCTCCTCTTTATTTCATGTAATATCACATACAGGTAAGCAAATCACAGCAGTGAAATCCAGCTGTGAGCCACTTACATCTGCAAAAACAGTGGGTTCACCAGGTGAGCTGCTTGCTCAATCCATCTCTTTACTCCATCCTGTGGAGAGAAAAATGTGACTTTGGCTCAAGGATGAAATTGTTCCCCTACCTCATTATACCATTCTCATTACATCTGTTATTTTCATACTACTGCAATGGAAAATATCCAAGTTGAGTAGCCTATCCTATCTGGCTTCTTTACTTTGCACAACAATTATTGAATCTTTCTTTTGCTGCAGTGGGAAAATTTATATTGCCTAGGAATGTAAATTCTGGCAAAGAAGTTAGGGCAGGGTGGGGGGAGGCAGGACATATTTAAAAGCTTGGCAGAACTCTATCTACTTTGGGTTTGTTTTTTGACCATGAAAAGATAATGGTGTTCATATTAAGAATATCATAAATTGTGTTGTTTACTAATGCCTACATCAATCAGTAAAATAATAAATTACTTAAACTGACCATAAAATTTCTCATTTACTTGGAAAGGGACTGTGTGTACTCACAAGTATTTTTTTATTTATGTGGAGATGTAACCACATTGCCACCAGGCATCGCGCAGCCCAACAAAAAAGACAAATATGAAAGGAAGCACCTACTTTACTACAATTCACTTCTCTTGCTAGGTCAGTTCAATTCAGGTCAGTCGCTCAGTCGTGTCCAACTCTGTGAGATCCCATGGACTGCAGCATGCCGGGCTTCTCTGTCCTTCACCATCTCCCAGAGCTTTCTCAAACTCATGTCCATCAAGTTGGTGATGCCTTCCAACAATCTCATCTTCTGTCATCCCCATTTCCTCTCGCCCTCAGTCTTTCTCAGCATCAGGGCCTTTTCAAATGAGTCAGTTCTTCACATCAGGTGGCCAAAGTATTGGAGTTTCAGCCTCAACATCAGTCCTTCCAATGAATATTCAGAACTGATTTCCTTTAGGATGGACTGGTTGGATCTCCTTGCAGTCCAAAGGACTCTCAAGAGTCTTCTCCAACACATCAATTCAAAAGCATCAATTCTTCTGCGCTCAGCTTTCTTTATAGTCCAAATCTCACATCCATACATGACTACTGGAAAAACCATACCTTTGACTAGATGGATCTGTGTTGACAAAGCAATGTTGCTGCTTTTCCGTATGCTGTCTAGGTTGCTCATAGCTTTTCTTCCAGGGAGCATCTTTTAATGTCATGGCTGCAGTCACCATCTGCAGTGATTTTGGAGCCCCCAAAAAATAAAGCGTCCCTGTTTCCCTACCTATTTGCCATGAAGTGATGGGACTGGATGCCATGATCTTCATTTTCTGAATGTTGAGTTTGAAGACAACTTTTCCACTCTCCTCTTTCACTTTCATCAAGAGGCTCTTGAGTTCTTCTTCGCTTTCTGCCATACGGGTGGTATCATCTGCATATCTGAGGTTATTGTTATTTTCCCCAACAATCTTGATTCCAGCTTGTGCTTCATCCAGCCCACTATTTCTCATGATGTACTCTGCATATAAGTTAAATAAGCAGGGTGACAATATACACCCTTGATGTACTCCTTTCCTGATCTGGAACCAATCTGTTGTTCCATTTCCACTTCTAACTGTTGCTTCATACCTGCATACACATTTCTCATGAGTCAGGTAAGGTGGTCTGGTATTCCCATCCCTTGAAGAATTTGCCACAGTTTATTGTGATCCACACAATCAAAGGCTTTGGTATAGTCAATAAAGCAGAAGTAGATGTTTTCCTGGAACTCCCTTGCTTTTTCGATGATCCAGCAGATGTTGGCAATTTGATCTCTGGTTCCTCTGTCTTTTCTAAATCCAGCTTGAACATCTGGAAGCTCATGGTTCACATACTGTTGAAGCCTGGCTTGGAGAATTTTGAGCATTACTTTGCTAGTGTGTGAGATGAGTATAACTGTTTGGTAGTTTGAGCATTCTTTGGCATTTCCCTTCTTTGGCATTGGTATGAAAATTGACCTTTTCCAGTCCTGTGGCCACTGCTGAGTTTTCCAGATTTGCTGGCATACTGAGTACATCACTTTAACAGCAACATCTCTTAGGATTTGGAATAGCTCAACTGGAATTCCATCATCTCCACTAGCTTTATTCATAGTAATGCTTCCTAAGGTCCATTTGATTTTACATTCCAGGTTGTCTGGCTCTGGGTGAGTGATCACACCATTGTGGTTATCAGGGTCATGAAGATTTTTTTGGTATAGGTCTGTGTATTCTTGCCACCTTTTCTTAATATCTTCTGCTTCTGTTAGGTCTATACCATTTCTTTCTTTTATTGTGCCCATCTTTGCATGATCGATAGGTAGGTAAAATGGATTAGATAGATGGATAGATAAGTCGATAGATGATAGACTAGATGATAGACAGATAGACAGATAATATACAAGATAGATGTCCTTCCCAGGTGGCTCAGTGGTAAAGAAACTGACAGCCAATGCAAGAGATATGGGTTTGACCCATGGGTCAGAAAGATCCCCTGGAGAAGAAAATGGCAACCCACTCTAGTATTCTTGCCATGGACAGAGAAGCCTGGCAGGTTACAGTCCATGAGATCACAAAAGAGTTGGATATAACTTAGCAAATAAATGACAATACTACTATACAGATAGGTATGAGGGAAAGACTGGACAGATAAGATAGATGATAGATAGATAAGTAGACAAATGATCAGAACGAACCCCTGGAGAAGGAAATGGCAACTCACTCCAGTATTCTTGCCTGGGAAATCCCATGGACAGAAGATCCTGGTGGGCTTCAGAAGTCCATGGGGTTATAAAAGGGTTGAACACAATTTAGTGAATAAACAACAACACCAGATAGATAAAGGTGATAGATATTAGACAGATGGTCGATAGATAAGTAGGTAAATGGTAGACTAGACAGACGGGGGATGGATAGATAAGGGGATAAAGAGACATAGTGTTTTGCAGTGATGCTGATTTTTTTTAAATTGCTGCTACTGCTGCTAAGTTGCTTCAGTCGTGTCTGACTCTGTGCGACCCCATAGACGGCAGCCCACCAGGCTCCCCCGTCCCTGGGATTCTCCAGGCAAGAACACTGGAGTGGGTTGCCATGTCCTTCTCCAATGCATGAGAGTGAAAAGTGAAAGTGAAGTTGCTCAGTCATGTCCGACTTAGGGACCCCATGGACTGCAGCCCACCAGGCTCCTCCGTCCATGGGATTTTCCAGGCAAGAGTACTGAAGTGGGGTGCCATGGCCTTCTCCATTGGGACTACAAAAAGACAAAAATATTTGCTTAAAAGAAGTAGGGCACACACTCCAGTATGGGAACTCTGTGGGCTTTATCTCCAGTGCTCTGTGCAGCAGACCGAAGGGACGTATAGTGGATCTCATCTCTGGTTCTTCCTCACAAAGGAGCTGGTGAGAATCTCTGTGTGCTCATGGAACAGTCTCAGTGCTCATCTCATGTGGGTTTTCCTCTGGGAGTTTTACATAGTTTCATTCTATGTGACATAATCTGAGATAAAAGAGTCTCATTCTTGTTTTAGTAATTTTCATTACCAAGGCTGCTGTTGTTGTTAAGTCACTAAGTCAGGTCAGACTCTTCTGACCCCATGGACTGTAGCCTACCAGGCTCCTCTGTCCATGGGATTTCCCAGGCAAGAATACTGGAGTACGTTGCCATTTCTTTCTGTGCAGGATCTTCCTGACTCGGATTGAACCTGCATCTCTTGCTTAGCATGCAGATTCTTTCCCACTCAGTCACCTGGGAAGCCCAATTCCAAGACTAACCACTGCCTATTCAGTTATTTGCAGTATATTAATTACTGTGTGACCTTGAATAAGCTTCTGATTTTCTCTAAGGCTTGATTTACCTATCCACAAAACAATAACAACAGCGTCTACCTCTTATCCTTGTGAAAAATAAATGCAATAATATCTTTCAAGTGCCTGATACTCAGCAAATGTTCAAAATCTTAGTAATTGTTATCATTTTAAAATATTACTATTTTCCCACAACTTACCCTTATCAATACACTCATCTTTCTTTCTAAACTGTAGGCTATAAGACACAGAGTGGTATATAGTAATAACTTCATATATATCTAGTGAATGAATTCAGTGACATCTTAATACTGGGTCGTTATTAAAGAATTTGTATATACTCTTTTTTCCCGTTTGTGTTTTCTATACCTGTTGGCCATGACTAGAAATAGTGTGGCTCATCTTATTTTTAAACTCAGTGTAGAAAAAATAACAAGAGGAAATGCCATGTGTTCACTAAACCACAATTTTCCTCCTGGGCACACAGGATACATTTTTCAGCCCCTTACAGCTCGATGAGACCATGCTAATGGAATACGAAGGAAGTCATGTATATTATTTCATGTCCTGGCCATAACATGCCACACGTCCCTTCCCTGTTCTTTCTACTCCCAGTTTAAAGCTTTGAAAAGAACGAGTTCAAAAGATTTCAAAGAGCTCCATGGTGGAGCCATGAGATGGAGAGAGTTGAGCTCCTCAAGTCACAGCTTATAGGAGAACCACTCAAGGAGTTGTGACAGGAAAAAGAAGCTATGTTTTACTGTGTTAGACTGAAACTGTGGAGTTTATTTTTATCACATTGAGACTAGATGATATTGACTACCGCTTCAAGTTGAGGAATTTTATATTCCATTTTGGTGAGAAGAGCATGGGAACAGAAAGCATATATCCTATATGACTAGAACAGAAAGTATATATTTTATATGACCAGCACTCTTTCTATATTTTATGCTTGATAAATGACCTCTCTAGTTAGTGTTTGAAAAGAAACTCAGAATTTCCTTTTTAATCACTTCATTCCCAAGATTATTCACTCACTCACTCTCTTTCATTTATTCATCTATTCAGCTAGTAACTGATGAGCAGTGTCCACAAAAGGCACTGGGACTAGAATGGTGAACAGGAAAGATGGGTCATTTTTCCCGTGGAGCACACTTCAGGTGCTGCAGACATATTTTATGTAGACGTAATGTAGACAATTTCAAATAATTTATAATAAAATATCAACTAGTGTTTCTATGGCTCCACGATCACTGCAGGCAGTGAGTGCAGCCACAAAATTAAAAGATGTTTGCTTATTAGAAGAAAAGCTATGACAAACCAAGATAGCATATTAAGAAGCAGAGATACCACTTTTCTGACAAAGATCCATATAGTCAAAGCTATGGTTTTTCCAGTAGTCATGTATGGATATGAGAGTTATACCATAAGGAAAGCTGAGTGCCAAAGAATTGATGCTTTCAAACTATGGTTCTGGAGAGGATTCCTGAGAGTGACTTAGATAGCAAGATCGAACCAGTCAATCCTAAAGGAAATCAGTCCTGAATATTCATTGGAAGGACTGATGCTAAAATTCCAATATACTGGCCAACCGATGGGAAGAGTTGACTTATTGGAAAAGACTCTGATGGTGGGAAAGATAAGAGTGCAGGAGGAGATGGGGGCAATAGAGATGATGGTTGGATGGTATCACTGACTCAATGGCCCTCAGTTTGAGCAAGCTGTGTAGATGTGATGGACAGGGAGCCTGGCCTGCTGCAGTCAATGGGGTCACAGAGTTGGACATGATTGAGTGACTGAACAACAAGCTTAGATAATTCTAGGACTACTAATCTGAGGCTTGCTTGCATTTGGGAACCACTTTATCAGGATAATGTAATATTCACCTTCATTCTACCAACATGTATGAGAACTTAGTTCCCGTTTGCCACAATGCTAGATGATATGGATGTAAACTGAATGGGTCAGTTCCTGTATTCAAAATATAATAGGGTTTGATGTCTAACACTTCAAGGAAAAATCAAATGGGATGTGATAATGAACAAGAAACCCCTATAGCTACACATTTTGGTTTCTTTCATTGTGTCTTTCTCCTGTCAGCTATAGAATATCAACATTAGGGATGATTCCCATGGAAACTGAGTTAACATATTTTCTTAAGGAGTACTTGGATTACTTTTCAGAAAATGGCTTTATGAGGCATGGCTTTTGTGAGCTTTCCTTCTCTCCCAAAGATGACAATAAACATGGCTGAAATTAAAGTGGAATTTACTCTTTTTTTCCTATTTTTATTGCTCCATAAGACAGCTTTGAGTTCTAACACAGCTGTTTGGATTCATTTGATTTTCTCTTATTTTTTAATTTTAAATAAATATCCTGTGTGACCACGGTGGGCAAAGCTTTGTGAAATTAACCTAGTCTGGGTGAACTCTGGGAGTTGGTGATGGACAGGGAGGCCTGGCGTGCTGCGATTCATGGGGTTGCAAAGAGTCGGACATGACTGAGCGACTGAACTGAACTGAACTGAAACTAGTTAAACCTTGTTAAAATAAACCTAGTATTTCCAGAATATCTAGAAATACTCTCTGTGTGGGGTGGGAGGGGTTGCTCTGGACATGCCACCAAGAGCAACTTCTATTTTCAGACTAACTCTAGATCACTCCATGCAACTCTGAAAATAAATCCCCCTCTACCACCACCACAGCAACCCAACTGTTGCCATGGAAATTCTCTATTAAACCAGGGAATTGATTTACTGCATCCTTGATAGAGGAGACAACAAAAGGAAGATGAGAAATAAATGGTCTTGGGAATTGAATGACGCCAGTTCAGACCTGTTTGACACTTGCTGCCTAGATTACTTCTGGCAAATTCATCTCTCCGAGTCACATTTCCCTCATCCTCAAAGTAGGGGTAAGTATCTCTCTTTAATCGTGTTGTTGAGAGGATACAATAATGCACAGAGAGCAAAAGAAATGGTAGCCATGTGTGGTAAAGAAAAGTGGCCCCCCCAGAGATGTCCACATCCTAATCTCTGGAACTTGCGAATGCCTTATCACAAAGGAAATCACTGGACTTGCATGCTATGAAGACAGAGCAAGCGAAACAGCTGTCAGTGGTAGGTTGGAGCTGCCTGGAAGAATTTATATCACAGACATCATCAAATGCTACAACCAGAGATTTTTTTCCCACCAGAGAGCCTGTCGTTAAACATTTCCAGTACACCATCACTTGGTTTGCAACTAGTCAAGCAGTCTGATTCTACCCAAGGGTATCAGGTCAGGAGAAATACCTCTTAAACTAACCCCTTCTTAGTTGCAAAGCAATTTTAATTATCTCTTCTAATCCTTATAGCTGTCCTATAATAAAAGAGACAGCATTTTGTTCATTTTACATAAACAAAATGAGGTTTAGAAACATGAGCTAATTGTCCAAGGTTATACCACCTGATAGAGCCAGGGCTCTCACAGATATCCTGATGCTGAAGCTCTTGCCTTTTTTTTTTCTTTTACACTGATGTCCAGCACGTTGTGTGGTATATCACTGTACTGAATGAACGTGTTGAATAAAAGATTACATGTGTCAACTAGTTTTGGAGTAGAGGAAATAGAAAACAGTTTTCCTTAGCCAGTTTAACTCTCTTGAAGAAAGGGCCTTATTGTAAAATGAGAATGAGATACTTAGCTCAAAACTAACCCATGAAATGGGTAAAGAGAATTGTCTTCCCAGGAGTGCCTGTGTGTGCTAAGTGTGACCAAATCATATTCATTATCTCCTTTAAGGCAAACAAAAACCCAGCAGGTTTAAATTACCATCTTCCTTTACATAAAAATGAGACTCTGAGAAGCTAAACAACTTTCCCAGTTCTTGTAGTCAGTGAGTGACTTTGAGATTCAAACCCAAAGTATGTCTGACTCCAACATCCACTTTATCCTACGTGCTCTATCAAGAAAAAACTGTGAGTCTTTGTACAGCGAGTGCAGAGAAAAAGAGAGCAAGCTGGGCAGTCAGGCAAGAAAAGGAAATGTATTAGAGGGAAAAGAGAGGTTGACTGGCTCTTAAAGAGAAGCAGCGTTCTCCCTTTCTGACAGGAGTCCTTCTTATAACCCACCAATGAAAAATTCTCTGAAGGGATGGGAATTTGGTGGTCTCACAGCTTTGAGAAGATAGGCACCAGTGAGGAAACAGGATGCCATTTGAGAAATTCAGTCAGTCTCATAGATCATGGTGATTTATTGTTTGTGAGGCCAACATAAGGAGCCATCTTATCAATGAGACCCCTTGTGGGTCCTATTGGTCATAAGTGTCAACTGAAAAAAAAAAAAAAAGCACAACCTAAAAGCTGAGAATTATGTTTTATTTGGTGGGCATAATTGGGGACTTAAGCCCAAAACACATCCACTCAGACAGTGCTAAGGGACTGCTTTGAAAAAATAAAGGAGAAGCTAGGATATATAGAGGTTTTTGCAACAAAGACCAGGCAGTTGGAACATTAAATGATCACTCTAGGTATCTCAAACTAAAGAATTTACTGTTTTTCTACATGCCGGGAGATTCGAGTCTGGGCTCACTGAAATCAGCCCTCTGATACACCACAACCACCTGGGGCCAGCGCCCTGGGCTTTGTTAGCCTGAGTCTCCTCAGGCTGCACCCTCAGGTGTGGCTGCAGCTGCTGTTAGCTAGATGGTGGGCATCCTGTTTCTATACTGAGGTCCCCCAAGGCTCACCACTGGGCCACTGTAACATGATGGCTTGACAGCTGCAGTATCCTGTGTAGACTGATATGGCAGGCAACAGAGTTTCATTGACATTAGTTACTCACTGTTGGCCTGGCCACTCTCACCTTCTTCTTCCCTCAGGGGCCCAAACAGAAATTTGTTATTGAATTTGCCAGAAACTGACTAGCATTTGTCATGCGCTCTACACAGTACTCTATCTCTAGTGTGGTGTTCCAAAAATATTTGAAAAGTAACAAAGTCATGTTTAATAGCAAGATTTAGTCTGAAAATCTGGGTTAAAACTATGCTCTTTCTAGTGGTATTTTGTTGTTCAGTTGCTAAGTCATGTCTGACTCTTCGCGACTCCATGAACTGCAGCACACCAGGCTTCCCTGTCCTTCACTATCTCCCTGAGTTTTCTCAAACTCATGTCCATTGAGTCGGTGATGACATCCATCTCATCTCTGTCTCCCAGTTCTCTTGCCCTCAGTCTTTCCCAGCAGCAGAGTCTTTTCCAATAAGTCAGTTCTTTACATCAGGTGGCTAAAGTACTGGAGTTTCAGCTTCAACATCAGTCCTTCAAATGAATATTCAGGGTTTATTTCCTTTACAATTAACTGGTTTGATCTCATTGCTATTTAGGGGACTCTTAAGAGTCTTCTCCAACACCACAATTCAAAAGCATCAATTCTTCAGTGCTCAGCCTACTTTATGTTCCAACTTTCACATCCAGACATGAATACTGGGAAAATCATAGCTTCGACTATATGGACATTTGTTGGCAAAGTGATGTCTCTGCTTTTCAATACGTTGTCTATGTTTGTCATAGCTTTTCTTTCAAGAAGCAAGTGTCTTTTAATTTCTTGGCTACAGTCAACATCTGCAGTGATTTTGGAGCCCAGGAAAATGAAATCTGTCACTGTTTCCACTTTTTCCTAGTGGTATGAATTTGAGCAAATTATGTAATCTCTCTAAGCATCATTTCATTTTCTGTAAAATCAGGAAAATAATAACTATTTGGCAAGACTGGTTGTTGGGATTAAAGGATGTAATATATGCTATAACACAATACTTGAAGGACAGTAAGATCTCAAAAAAATTGAAGATAGCACATGGCTGAAGGGAGAGAGCAAACTCATGAATGAATCCCAAGATTATGTAGGATAATTTGAATGATTATTATCACAGGTCAATCTTATGAAATGAGGAAATATGAGCATAATAATAATACAAGCAAAACTATAATGATAAAAGCAAAGCCAGTTTGACTCTGCTAACTTTGCACATATTATGTAATATAATCCTCATAATATTTCTGAAAAATAAAGTGTTATCTCCAGTTTTATAAAAGCAGCACACAAAAACCAGGAAATCTTTCCATGCTAACAGTAGCTAAAGCAGCAGCATATACATTTGAACCCAAGTTTTTCTCTACTACATCATTATATGACACTATTTCATACTATATGTGTGTGTGCATATTTGTTTTCCTGTTATTTTTGCTGCTAGAACATGCTGTTTTCTCTTCTATATATCGTAAGGGCAGGTATTATACCTCTCCTCTATTCTGCCAGTATTTAGAGAATTTCATAATATTAGAGGCATAGTGAGTGATTTATTGGTTCTATTAACTGTATAAAATTATAAATGATAGAAAATAATTTAAGAAAGATTTTTTAAAGACATTCTATGTACAGAACACTACTCTACATATTAGATTTGTAGAGGTGAAGAAGTATCTGCCTTCTAAGAGCTCACAATCTGGTGGAATTAGGGAGAATTACCTCTATATATCCCTGGTGGCTCAGACGTAAAGCGTCTGCCTGCCATGTGGGAGACCCGGGTTTGATCCCTGGGTTGGGAAGATCCGCTGGAGAAGGAAATGGCAACCCACTCCAGTAATCCTGCCTGGAAAATTCCATGGACTGAGGAGCCTGGTGGGCTACAGTCTGTGGGGTCGCAAAGAGTCGGACACGACTGAGCAACTTCACTTTCACTTTCATGTAATATGAAAAACTATGAAACCATGGAATCTTGGGGCTAGAAAAGACTCTGAAGTTCATATACAGTTGACCTTTAAACAGCATTGGTTTGAACTGTGTGGGTCCACTTACACACAGATTTTCTTAAGTATGTACTACAGTACTACATGAACTATGTACAGTTTATCGAATCCTCAGACATGGAGCTGTGGATACGGAGAGCCAACTGTCAAATTATATGTATTGATTTTTGACTGTCAAAGCTAAGAAATCTTATATTTTCTTCTGTATGTAAATATTTTATGTTGTGCCTAGGTCAATTATGGGCTTCCCTGGTGGCTCAGACAGTAAAGCATCTGCCTGCAATTCGGGAGACCTGGATTTGGTCCCTGGGTTGGGAAGATCCCCTGGAGAAGGAAATGGCAACCAACTTCAGTATTCTTGCCTAGAAAATCCCATGGATGGAGGAGCCTGGTAGGCTACAATCCATGGAGTCACAAAGAGTTGGATACCACTGAGCGACTTCACTTCACTTTCACTAGGTCAATTATAAAAGTTGAACTATAGTTTGGGTGTATTTTAGCTAAAGTCACCAGGATCTGCTTATTAGATGTGGAATGTGAAGAGTGGCATCAAGACTGTCTCTAAGAGTTTTGGCTACAGCCACTGCAAGGATGGAGTTGCTACCAAATGAGATGGGGATGGCCTGTGGATGGAGCAGATCTGGATTGAATACATGATGCTTATATTTTATTATATTGAGTTTAAGATTATTAAACCTCTGAGAGAAGATATCTCGTGAGAATATATGCAACTGAGCCTGTTTGGTGAACTGATTATATAATTGGAAATTCTTCAAGTAATCTAACATATATAATAAATACATTTGAGAAAAGATACATAATAAAAATGTACAAATTTGAACCTTCAAAATGTTTATTCAGAGTGTACAATTATGCAAAAATAGTTTGCTGCAAAGACAAGTCAATAATTTTTTAAAGACTAATTTTATTTTTATATGCTAGTGAGAAGCAGTTGAAAAATTAAAACAATAGATTTTAAAATATGGATTAAAAAATCAATTACCCATGGAGGAAATATATGTAAGATGTACACTGGAAACTGAAAAACATGATTGAGAGGTTAATGGTAGCAGAATATACCATCCCAAAATAAGCTTCTTTGTCATAAGGATTTTGGGGGTTGATTATTTTGACAAACAGCAGACACAGAAGAGACTCTGAACACAGGGCAGAAATTACTCCTTTGTAGGAAATTTGCATTTATAAAGGAAATATCCATTCGTAAGGAAGCCTTCCTCTCAGTACCAGGAGAAGAAGGATAACTAAATCAAACAGAATTTTATCTATGGAGAAGGCACCAACTTAAGTCAGTGGAAAAAACATGACCTTGATTATCATGCTTTTCCTGGTAACACTTCTACAACTTTTTTCCCCATACCTCTCCTCCCACAAGATACACACCTTTCTTCTTTTGTCTTTAGCTAAAGATAGTACTTAAGTCAGAGTTCTAATCCACCTCAGAGAGTTACTCATTTTTCCCTGGCTATCTTTCATAAATACAGCAGATATACACAGTAATAAATTTGTTTGTTTTTCTCTTATTGACCCATCTTTTACCCCTGGGGTCTTAGCCAAGAACTAAGAAAGGTAGGAGAAAAATTATTTTTCCTTCCCAACATACCTCTACTGCTTAAGTATCCCTTGAAACTTACCTAGCCCTCAGTCCATCTGTCACCAGCCAAAGAAACTTTCTAAACTTTACACCATATCCCTGTTATTTACCTGTTTATTGGACTTACATGAATTACTTAAACCATATAATAAAGCCTAGTCTCTTCAGCGGAGAAGGCGATGGCACCCCACTCCAGTACTCTTGCCTGGAAAATCCCATGGACAGAGGAGCCTGGTAGGCTGCAGTCCATGGGATCGCTAAGAGTCGGGCCTGACTGAGCAACTTCCCTTTCACTTTTCACTTTCATGCATTGGAGAAGGAAATGGCAACCCACTCCAGTATTCTTGCCTGGAGAATCCCAGGGACAGAGAAGCCTAGTGGGCTGCTGTCTAGGGGTCGCACAGAGTCATACATGACTGAAGTGACTTAGCAGCAGCAGCAGCAGCCTCTTCAGAATGGCATGCAAAGCTTTCAAAATTCTCATTATGTTTTTTTTCAACTTCATCTCTCCCTGTGCTGTGCTTAACCACTCAGTCGTGTCCAACTTTTTGCGACCCCATGGACTCCACTGTCCCACCAGGCTCCAGTGTCCATGGAATTCTCCAGGCAATACTGGATTGGGCTGCCATGCTCTCTTCCAAGGGATCTTTCCAACCCAGGGATCAAACCCAGGTCTCCTGCATTGTAGGTGGGTTTTTTACTGTCTGAGCTACCAAGGAAGTCCATATAGGCTGGGCTTGTCATGAAATCAAATTTTCTATTATTTCTGGAATCACAGAAGTTCTTTTCTCCTCTGTGCTTCCACACAAATATTTTTCTGTATTGAAAAATATTTTCCCTTTCTACTAGGAAACTTCCAACTTACGTTTAAGGGAAAAAAAATTATTCATGGATGAATTCATTCACTTATTTAGTCGTCACTGTGTGTCAGGTATTGAACTACTATATCTGAACTAGGATATCCTATCTAGGTTCAATGCAAAATGAAAGCATGGGGCCTCTTGCTAAAAAAATTAATATGAATGTCAAGAGAGCAACAGTAGAACATTAAAGCCAGAATGAGGCCCTTCTAATTTTTGCACAGGTCACATGCTCATAAGCCAGCCCTGATCTCCTCTCTCATTTCGACTACTGTTTTCAAGAAACAACAGTTCAATGATAGGGCGGAGCCTCAGTTCCTTCTCTCTCACTGAAGACTGAGTCATCCATACATCAGGAAACATTACACCAGCAAGCTTTCAAGCCTCATGATTCTTAAGAGTTTTAATTTCTAAAGGTGACTGGATCCTCTTCTAGTTCTTATTTAGAAACATGCTGGGAAGGGGTTTGGTTGGCCTAGCTAAGGCCAATCAGCTGTGACCAAGAGGCAGAGAGCCACTCAGGTGTGCAGGACTGAGACGTGAGGGAGGAAGAAACAGTTCTGCAGAGAAATGACATGCTAGTCCAAGAGTAAAGGAGTATTGTTAGACAGTCAAAAACAGTATTTTTTTTTTGGCCAGACCTTGCAGCTTATAGGATGCTAGTTCCCCAACTAGGGACTGAACCCTTTCCCTTGGCATTGAGAGCACCACTGGGCCACCATGGAATTCCCACTAGCCATTTTAATGATGGTGATGATAATTATTTTCATGATGTATTATATACCAGATTCCTTATGAGTAGTTCCACCATATTATGCACCAGGGGTGAAACTACTGATTTAAATGTGCTGCTTCTTAAAGAGATCACTGTGAGATACAGATGTACCTCAATGATTTGAACACATAAATTCTGCTGTACTGGTTAAAAAAATACCCTTGGCACTTTATTGTCTTGCCTGGTAGTGATGATATTCATTTCATATTAAAATTTGGAACAACAGTATTAAAATAACATCCAGTATGTCTGCTATTGTGTAAGTATTGTGAAAGTATGCTGGATGACATATATGAAATATACTTTTTCATATGTATTACTGAATATATATATTTATACACATAATATACACACTACATATATACATATATGTATTCATTTACTCACCAAAACATTTCTATGAGATTAAAAGAAAACAAATATAAAATGTTTAATATTATGAAGGAGCTAGGACTATAAACATATTGTATTTCCTTTCTTTGGAAAAAGAAGGGGTTAAGTAGCCCTGATTACAAATGAGCCATCTATAGCAACCACCTTAATCACCAACGTATTAAGTCATCTCTATTTCTGTAAAAGAAATGTGTTTTTCCAGCACCTTCTTGGCCTCATTTTGTAGGACTGATGGAGTTCAACAGAAATGGTTACTCAGTCTTGGAAAACAGACTGAGTTTGTTTAAAGAGAAGAATAAAAAGCACCCTCGGGTGTGAACTGGTGGTGAACTGCTTTAGTGAGGAACCTGAGGAAAGAAAGCAGCTTGTTTGACTCATGAGTGTGGTTGCTAAACTGAAGGCGTGAAATATCCATGATGGATCAGATGAGAGTCAAATACAGGACAGATGATGGGCGGGGTGGGGATAATACTTAAACATAACTCTTTCCTTGGTGTCAGATACGGTATACAGATTTGGAAAGGGGCAAGGGTTGTAATGAATTGTAGGGAATGTAGGCTCCTTCCATGAGGTGCCCAGGGTGGGGGGGGAGGCACTTTGACTCCTCAAGCCTTTGCTTTGAGGAGCAAGAGAAGAGGGGGTGGCAGGGACTCAGGAAACTTGTTTCACTGCAAGTATGTGATGAGAAACTTAAAAAAGTTTTTTTTAATTTATTTCTCCCAACCTCTCAGAAAACAAAGGACTACTGGTCCCACTTCACGGATGAGTGACTGAGGCACACAGGTAAACAATGGGGAATTTCTGACTCCAATGTTCACACTCCTGCTGCTGTACCAGCCAGCTTCACAACAGGTGAGTGTGCCTGACCCTGCTTTGGTGTGTGTACACTTCCAATCCATACAGCACACAGTTTGAAGGCTGACTTTGTGCAGGCCACTGGGCCACACAGAAATGAAACAGAGTGTATGGACAACCTAGTTGAGAAGACAGACTCATACTTACTATTCCAAATGTAAAGCAGACTGTGATGAGTGCTGTAAACGAGGGTACAAACCAAGTCTTTGAAAGGAAGATTTCTTGTACACACTATTCCCTTGTAGGTATTTGTGCCTTGAAAGTGAAAGTGTTAGTCACTCAGTCATGTCTGTCTCTTTGCAGCCCCATGAACTGGAGCCTGCCAGGCTCCTCTGTCCATGGAATTCTCCAGGCAAGAATAGTAGAGTGTGTTGCCATTCCCTTCTCCAGGGGATCATCTTGACCCAGGGATCAAAACCAGGTCTTCTGCATTGCAGGCAGAGTCTTTACCATCTGAGACACCTTGGTACATGTTATTTGGCCCCCTTTCCCTTTACGTGATTTTAAAGTCAGGCAGCTGCATGACCACTGCTGATCACATGCTCCCTGATGTTCCATTTCCACTGACATTTAGAAGGTGATCACATCAAGGGTCATTAAATCCTTCTCCAGACAACTGTTGAAAGAGTCTCTGAAACTCTAGATCACAAGATGTCTATACCAAAAGTGGTACATTATGAGAAGGCAAAAATCTGGTTAGAAATCAGGAGAGGCAGTGTTTGCTGGAATCTGGGTCAACGCATGTAGGAAGAAGAAAACCATTTCAAATTGCATGTAGATACATTACATCAAACATACTGGTCTCTACTGAGGGTTATGACAAAGACGATTCAGAGTCTCCAACTTTCCATTAATCTCAAAATGTAGCTACTAAAAACTATCCAAAGCAAGTCTCCTGTGGGTGTTGAACTAGGGGACAGAAAAAGAATTATTTGTCTTCTCAACAGGTATTTCCAGGGAGTGGGAAAGAGAGGAGGCATCTCTAAGTCAGACAGACATGGGTTCAGATCCCAGACGTGCACGTTGCTAAGTGACTTATCCTATAGACCCTCAATTCCCTCCTTTGCAATCTAGGACTGGTGCTATCTGTGTTAAATGTCTTTATGAATATTAAAGAGCCTAGTGTGTATAAAGTACGCAGCAAAGAGCCTGGTACATATTACACTCTCAAAAGAGCTTGCATATTCCTCTGCTCTGTATTCAGTTGATTTCATCCTATTCCAATTGCTTTGGGCACAAGAATGATTCATTAATAGTTTACTTGCTTGCAAAAAGACTCCATAGACATCTTTTACTTGAAGCCTGTATTACTGATATTGTTTTTGCTTTTTAAGTCCACACATCTGAGACACTCTATAACTTAGAAGAGAGTATTTTTACTACCAGTTGGGAAATTTTATACTTTTAAAGTATGTAGAATGAGCATACATAAATATGCATTTAAAACAATTCTTCAAATTTGCCCCCAAACTAATGAGAACCATAAATTAAAATCTGCATTGTTCTTGGTAACCTCTCCCACATGTCTAAAATCACAGGGCAGCCAATATGCCTATAGATTGGACCCTGAAGCTCTACTTGCTGACACTTTTATTAAAATTCCACTTGGAAAGGCTGTAAATATTTTATCATTGTAGGTTTTTGCAAACACTGATATTTTATGCCTCCAGCAATCTCCAGTTTCTAAATATTTCATCTTGGGTAGCATGCAATATCTGAAACAAAGTTCTGCTGCCAAATTTCCCAAATCTTAAAAACCTGAAGTTCTTGAAGTTAATACTGATTAGTGTTTGGATATATATTTTTGTAATTTCCTCTGTAGATTTGGTATCATTGATCTCTTTTAAAGAAACTGAAAAACAGCAGAAATGTTATCAATGGAAGGATTTATCCCGCAAATTTTCAGAACAAATGCATACATTTGCCTAAATTTTAGAGAATTGTAAAGCACCAGTCCATTTGGAATTGCTTTTAAGAGCTGAGAATGAAGATATAGCTCCAGAATTCATTCAAATCAAACTACCCTTCCAAAGTAGATGCTACGAATGGTGTCCACTTCTATTTTTAAAACCCAGAGGGAAAGATGTCTCCAAGTAAGTCTCAGCACCAGTGGAAAATATAGCCTTTCTTTCTTTCCAAGACAAAGGCAGAAAAGCAGAGTGATCAGGATGCTAGAATTGAGTTAGGGTCTGACCAAAAGACAAAAAGAAGATGGAACCTGAGACAGACAGGAGTCAGAATCCCAGTCATGATATGACTACAAGCAGCTGCCAAGTCTGGAAGGACTGGCACTAGAAATGATATCTATTTGCCACCTCAGGATTGAATGATTTTTTACTTTTTTTGTCTATGAATAGAGGTTATATTCACCAGAGGGAAAAAAGAAAAACATTCCAACTATTCAACTGGATAGATGAATAACCTCTAAAAGCTACCAACTCAGTGAAAATGTTAGTCAGTCAGTTGTATCCCACTCTTTGAGACCCTATGGACTGTAGCCCATCAGGTTCCTCTGTCTATGAAATTCTCCAGGCAAGAATACTAGAGTGTGTTGCCATGCCCTTCTCCAGGGAATCTTCCCAG
Source organism: Oryx dammah (assembly GCF_014754425.2). Classification (NCBI taxonomy): domain Eukaryota; kingdom Metazoa; phylum Chordata; class Mammalia; order Artiodactyla; family Bovidae; genus Oryx; species Oryx dammah. The sequence continues at coordinate 7,051,416 of NW_024070199.1, read as the reverse complement.
ACTATGGATCAAACCTGGGTCTTTTGCAATGCAGGCAGATTCTTTACCATCTGAGCCATCAGGGAAGCCCCAACAACTTTGTAGAGATAGTAAAACTTGTGACTAGTTGAAATGAACATCTGTCCTTCTGCAGGGAAAGGCCTTACCAGGTACTATGAATTCACTCAGTGCCTGTTCTTCAAATGCACTACTTTCACTTCCGCAATATACCATCTTCCCACCAACCACAGGGCCTTTGCACATGCTGTTACCTTTAGAGAGAAAAACTTTTCTTCCTCACCCATTGCCTTCTACTCCTTTCTCCTAAGAATGTTGCTAGTCACCTTCATATCTCAGACCAGTCAACTCCATAGAGTCACTTTCCCTGAATCTCAAGATAAAAAATCACTTTTTGAGTGCAAACCTCAGGTGCAACTTTGCATTTACTTTCGATTTTGAAAATGAACAAGGGCCTCCTTTCTAGACTCTGGACCCTACAATAGCAGAGGCCTGTCTGGTCTTGCTCAGGACTGTATCTTTAGCACTATGCTTAACAACTGGCACACACTGGGTGCTGAATAAATACTTAAGAACTACATCAATGAATAAAATGTCACACGTTTCAACACTCATTGTTTCTAAAGTTCTAGCAAGGCATATTGTTATAGTCTTGGGGTTCTTTTTTCTTAGTTTAGTAGGGTGGGGAATGCAAGTTTTTCACCAGTTCCCAACTATGCCTCTGGGTTTTTTTAAGAGCTCCTTACTTGAATAATTATGGAAATAATTTCTGTTACTATTTTCCACAGGACAGAACGGCAGCAGGTACCAAGGATATGGTCACAAGACAAACCAGAAGTTCTCATGGAGTAAGGGTGACGAGGCTCCCCACTTCAGCAGGACCCAGATACCACCCCTACTGATGCCTGCTATTGCACTGTGAGGCTTCCCTGGTGGCTCTGATGGTAAAGAATCTCCCTGCAATGTAGGAGACCTGGATTCAGCCCCTGGGTCGGAAAGATTCCCTGGAGAAGGGAATGGCTACTCTCTCCAGTATTCTTGTCTGGAGAATCCCGTGGACAAAGCAGCCCAGCAGGGCGTCACAAAAGTCCTAGCAGAAGTCCATGGGGTTGCAAAAAGTCGGACACAGCTGAGCAACTAACACACACACACACACACACATTGCACTTTTAGTTTTATTGCTTCCGACTAAGGTATTCTATCTGAAGGCTTTTATTTCTAACACAAATATTCTCAGAAATGGTGCCGCTGTTGCTAACACTTAGGCAGGAATTAAGTTATCTGTGTGAATTTGCTGATACTAGATATTGGTGTGGAGGCAGATGATAAGTAGGGCACTTTAACACTGAAATGGGCTGCTTGAGGAAAGAATAAGGTGCCACTGCTGTGGATATTCCAATGGAGTTAACTGTCTACTTTTAAAGAAGGCTGTGGAGGGGATTACTGCACTGGGTGCATAAATGGAGGAGTGGCCTAAGATTTCCTCTGACTCTCAGATGCTCTGAACTTCTGGCACATTTCTGATGAACTGGAAAGGAATACTTTCAAATGCATATGAAAGGCGTGGAGGAAAGGCACTGTCGGTACAAGTCTGGAAAAAAACATGTGCTGGCCAAATGACTTTGGCAAAAACTTATCTTTTTAAGTCTGTTTCCATTTCTTAATAATGTCTTTTGAAGGATTTGGAAATCATCAAAGAGGACGCATGTTATAAAATTCTACATGAACTGTTGTACTATGCAAGTGGGTTTTCTGGTTTTGTTTTGTTGTTGTTGTTGTTACTGTTACATCAAGAAAAACTCCTACATCTTCATTGCTTTATGATTTCCATAGGCTGAAAGGAAAATTTCAGGACAAGTAGCATCAGGGAAGGAACACAATTAATCTTCTCTATCCCAGTGTCCTAAAAGGCAGAAATAGATTTGAGTCATCCAGGGATGGTGTGCCTGAAGACAGGAACATTGAGATGAGTTACGAAAGGCAAACTAAGCTGGAATAAGGTGCAGCTGTTCTGCACTTGGTCGTGTCAACTCTTTGAGACCCCATGGACTGAAGCCCAGCAGGTTCCTCTGTCCATGGGATTTTTCAGGCAAGAATACTGGAGTGGGTTGCCACTTCCTTCTCCAGGGCATCTTCCTTATCCAGGGATCAAACCCACGTCTCTTGTGTTCCCTGCATCGGCGGCTGGATTGTTTAGCACCATGCCACCTGGGAAGTCTTCCATGTAAGTAAGGTGTGAGAGAACTAAAACTTTCTAAACTAAAACTGTAAGAAAACAGCACTTGCCAAGGTCCCAAAGCCTACTTTCATTCTCCACTAACATTCCAGTGTTAGTCCAGTGGAGACTGACACAGAGGAACTAAAATCCCACTGACTTTCTAGGATCCCCCACATCTGGAAAGGGAAGAGACAAGGAAGAATGTTTATTATCTTGGGCAGGTCATAATGCATAAAATCCATAAGCTTGCTCACAAAACAGCAACAAATAACATTTAAGTAAGTGTCTAAAGGGGGTATCGGTCCCTTCTTGAACATTCATCTTCACCAGCTTAGAAACTCGCTCCAAAGGTTACCTTTATATTGGAGTATAATTGCTTTACAATGTTGTGTTCAGTTTCTGCTGTACAACAGCAAGACTCAGTCGTTAAGTATACATACACCTGCTCCCTACTGAGTCTCCCCCCGACTCCACCCCTCTAGGTTGTCACCAGGCACTGGGTTGAGCTCTTGGGCTATGTAGCAGCTTCCCACTAGCTGTCTACTTCACACGAGGTAGTGTATATCTGCAATGCTCCTCTCTCACCTCGTCTCACTCTCTCCATCCCCCACACCCACAGTCCATTCTCTGCATCTGCCTTTCTACTGCTGCCTGCAAATAGGTACATCAGTATCTTCTAGATTCCATATATATGCGTTAACATATATTTTTCTCTTTCTGACTTACTTTACTCTGTATGAGAGACTCTAGGTTCATCCACATCGCTACAAATGATCCAATTTCATTCCTCTTTTTTGGCTGAGGAATATTTCCCTGGATACATGTACCACATCTTCTTTATCCATTCATCTGTCGATGGACATTTAGGTTGCTTCCATGTCCTGGCTGTTGTAAATAGTCCTGCAATGAACATTGAGGTACATGTCTTTTTGAGTTATGGTTTTCTCAGGGTTTATGCCCAATAGTAGGAATGTTGGGTCATATGGTAGCTCTATGCTTAGTTTTTAAGGGATTTCCACACTGTTCTCCATAGTCGCTCTATCAATTTACATTCCCATCAGCACTGTAAAAGCCTCTTCTCCACACCCTCTCACCTTTTGTCAGACACATCACTATTCCTAATGCTTACCTAATTTTAATCTCTCTCATGTTCTCTGACCTGCTGTTACAGAGAAAAAAAGAGGAGGAGGAGGAGGAAGGGGAAGAAAAAAAAGAAAAGAGGGGGCAGTGAAGAGCTGCTAGTGTTTCCCCCTTTTCACCCTTCTCTCATGCATATTTTTCTCTTACTTCCTTCCTTTTTTAATTCCCATCAAATCCATCCTGTTACACTGACTAGAAACCTCATTTCATTTCTAACCACCTCCTTTGAATCCTCAAAATTCATGCAGATTTTTTTCTCTACATCCAACACCAACTAAATCATAGCTTCCAGTTCTGTCTCCTCTGGTCGGTTTGTGCTTTCACCCTCAGTGAACCATGTCTGCACATGAGAAGTAATGCAGGGCCTTTCAAAACTGCAGGTGCTTGAGCCTTACTTCCAGAGATGAGGGTTTAATTGCCTGGGGTGTGTTCCTTTCATAAATACTTATTAAAAGCCTCCCAAGTGGTTCATGGGCACTAAGAGCTATTAATAAAAATCACTGCAGACTGATTCCATGTATCTGTGTTTTTCTGATTCTTGCACCTAACACAGTCTCAGTACATGCTCGCTGAATTAACCAAAAGTCCAGCCTATTTTGTTGTTCCTGGATTCTACAGCATTTCATGGGGTTCCCATTTCAATTTTCAGAGTTGTTCTGAAGAATGTGGAACACAACATCCCATCAGGAAAGTGTAAACTCTTCTCCCTAATGAATTTTATCCTTCCATTTGCCTCATTCAACTTTTATTAACAACAGTTCTATAAACGTCAGCCTAAAAGCACATGGAAGCATATTTCCCAAAGCTGCTAAGTCATTCTTTCTCCTCTGCCCCAACAGAACAGCAGATATACTGACCTGCAATAATGTTAATAAGCCACAGAAGGTCAGGGATTCTGAGAGAGGAGTAAATTCCACACATTCAAACTGAACAGTTAAATTATCCCAGAATAAAGTAATAACCTAAACTGTACTTAATGCTAGAAATCTTAAAAGTGTCATCCTGTTTCAGAAAAGATTTTAGGACACTAAATCATAATCAGGCAGGAAAGTCCTTCATCTCATGGGCCAACCAAAACTATCTTAATGTTAGAGAAGGTGGCGTAGCTTATGTAGCATCTAGAACCACTCGCTGCATTCAATATGGTATTATGTTTTGCAGATTTTTCCATCTCACCTCAAGTCATGTGAGAAATTTCATGCAAAGGGAGGAGAAGGCTCAACAAAGGCATCAACACAGGAAAGTACAAAAAACTAAGTTATCAAATTTATTGGTATTAAGTTGTTCATGAATTTTGTTATATTCGTATTAGTACCTGTAGCATATACCTACAGTGATATACTTTTGTTTATTCCTCACATTGGTGATACATTTTGTGTTTTTTTTTCTTGATTTATCTTTCTAAGGGTTTATCATCATTAATATTTATTTTCAAAGAACCAACTTTCTCTTTGTTAATTTTCTCTATCGCTTTCTTCTATGAATTTCTGTTGTCATCTGTAGTATCTCTTCTTTCTCGTTACTTTTAAGACTTTATCCTTAGTTTGCAACATTTTGATTAAAATGGGCATTGATGTCATTTTGTTTATCTTGCTTGGGGCTTGTTGAATCTTGGATCTATGAGCTTGTATTTTACATGAAATCTGAAAAATTTTAATCATTGTTTCCTTCTCTATTTTTCCTACATGTTGCCTCCCTCTACCCCTTAGCTCTTTCTTGGCTTCTTCTAGGACTCCAGTTACACATGTCTTACTACTTGTTACTGTCCCAGAGTTCACTGAGATTCTTTTTACTTCTCCTTATTTAAGATTTAATAATTTCTATTCCCCTGTCTTCAAGGTCACTGATACATTTTTTTCTACAGTTTATAATTTACTTACAAGTCTATCTGATAAACATTTTTCAGATATTTTTTCAATACCAAAGTGCTCATTTTTTTCTTTTATAGTTTCCATTTTTTTCCACTACAATACTTGTATCTGTTCCCTCCTTATTCTCATTTATTCCTTTAAGTTCTTATTTCTGCTTAGAATGCCTATTCTTAATCATTGTCCCCTTTCCTATTTCTTTTAAATTGGTCTTTTTCTTCTTGATTTGTAATATTTTAAAGTAGAATCAAGACAATAGTTCTTTGATATATGTTGCAAATACTAACATTCATATGGTAGGGTTTTTGTATGTGTATTTTGACTGTATTTATAATAGTTGCTTCATGTCCTGGTAAATTAATTCTGCCATCTTTGTCACTTTTGCATGTCCTTAATACTCGACTGACTTTTCTCATTTTGCTGTGTCTTTGCATGTCTAATAATGTTTTACTTAATCCTAGATATTGAAGATGCTATATTTTTGGTCCCAGTTAAAGACAGAAATTTTAACATGCAGACTATTGGTTTACTTGTGTATCAGCTTGATCATCTTGAGACTTTTTATAAATTTTGTTAGAGCTGGGCTGAATCCTCAGATGTGGCCTTTCTAAAGTGTCAGTTATCTGAGGCTGTCAACAAAGACTGTGGTGGGTGAAACTCAAGTGTCTTCACATCACATGTAAACTTTGGAAGCTCCACTGCCTTCTCAGCTCCCTGGTAACTGGCTTCGCCCTGGCTTTCAGAGTCTCACCCGGTGCAAGCACACTGCAGTATGGGCTAAACGCTAAGTGGGAGTCTCATGCAGTCGTCCAAAGTCCTTTTCCTGCACAGTTGTCTCCTATTGCTCTGTCTGTAATTCCAGGCCCCACAGTGTCTCCACACTCTGAACTCTGTCTCCTTCACTCAGCCAGACACCTGTGCTCTTCTTGGTTTCCAGTCCCAAATGCCACAACCACAATGTGCCTCTGAGCAGAATGCTGCAATAACCATGGAACTCACTTTACCTGTTTCCCTTATTTAGGGATCACGGTTCTCTTATGTCTGTTGTACAGTGTCTGAAAGTGTTTTTTCACATCTTTACCTAGTTTTATAGTTGTTTATGACAGTAGGGCCAGACCATCACCAGTTACTGAGTCATGCCAAGATTAGGGGTCCTCCCTCTGCCATGACCATTTTATGAATCTAATGAACAATAAAGCTGCAAAAAGAGAACAAATTGTTCCCATTTTCACACACGTGCTAGATCCTGGCATTGCTTCTTAAGAACCCAAACTTCTAACTCATTTGGTTAATGAGACTTTTGGATGGAGTAATGTAGCACTCAACAGTTATGTGAATTTCTGCAAGTCTTTTAACATACCCAAGCTTTCATTACTCACCTTTAAATTGAAGACAGAAATTATTTCTACCTCATAGTTGCTGTGAGGTTTAGAAATAATGTTTACATACAGAAAAGTCTTGTGGGTGCCATGGGTGGGGGAGGGATGGGTTTAAAATTTGGGATTGAAAGATGTAAACTATTATATATAGAATAGATTAACAACAAGATCCTACTGTACAGCATGGAACTATAGTCAATATCCTGTGATAAACCATAATGGAAAAGAATATGAAAAGGAATGTCTGTATATATATAACTGAATTACTTTGCTGTATAGCAAAAATGAACACAACATTGTAAGTCAACTATACTTCAATAAAATAAATTTTTAAAAAAGAAATAATATTTATAAAACATAGCACAGTGTTTGATACATGATAGGCACCCATTCAATAGATATCATTATTCTGAAGTCATACATTAAAAACCTCAGTGCAATGATTTTTTAAAATTTTTTAATTGGAGGAAAATTGCTTTCCAATGTTGTGCTTGTTTCTGCTGTACAGCAATGCATATCAGCCATAATTATACATGAAGCTCCTCCCTCTGGAGCCTCCCTCCTCTCCCTTCATCCCACCTCTCCAGGTCATCTCAGAGTGTAAGGTCAGCTCCCTGTGTTATACAGCAACCTCTCACCAGCTGCCTATTTTACACATGGTAGTGCATATATGTCGATGCTACTTTCTCCATTTATCCCACTCTTTCCTTCCCCTACTGTGTATATACGATGAAATATTACTCAGCCATAAAAATAATGAATTTGAGTCAGTTCTAAAGAGGTGGATGAACCTAGATCCTGTTATACAGAGTGAATTAAGTTAGAAAGAGAAAACAAATATTTAATGCATATACATAGAATCTAGAAAAATGGTACTGATGAACCTATCTACAGGGAAGGGATGGAGATGCAGATCTAGAGAACAGTGCAGTGATGTTTTTTAAATATTTTATTGTAAAAATTAGATATATACACAGTAAAAAGAATCTATATAGTACAAAAAGTTACACAGATCCAAGGACTTCCCTGGTGGTCCAGTGGTTAAGAATCTGCACTTCCACTGCAGAGGGAACATGTTGGATCCCTGATTGAGAAACTACAATACTGCATGCCATGTAGCTGGGGCCAATTAATTCAAAATAATTTATCTTCCTGCTGACTGTGTGGATCACAATAAACTGTGGAAAATTCTGAAAGAGATGAGAATACCAGACCACCTGACCTGCCTCTTGAGAAATCTGTATGCAGGTCAGGAAGCAACAGTTAGAACTGGACATGGAACAACAGACTGGTTCCAAATAGGAAAAGGAGTGCGTCAAGGCTGTATATTGTCACCCTGCTTATTTAACTTCTATGCAGAGTACATCATGAGAAACGCTGGACTGGAAGAAACACAAGCTGGAATCAAGATTGCCGGGAGAAGTATCAACATCCTCAGATATGCAGATGACACCACCCTTATTGGCAGAAAGTGAAGAGGAACTAGAGCCTCTTGATGAAAGTGAAAGAGGAGAGTGAAAAAGTTGGCCTAAAGCTCAACATTTAGAAAACAAAGATCATGGCATCTGATCTCATCACTTCATGGCAGATAGATGGGGAAACAGTGGAAACAGTGTCAGACTTTTTTGGGGGGACTCCAAAATCACTGCAGATGGTGATTGCAGCCATGAAATTAAAAGACGCTTACTCCTTGGAAGAAAAGTTATGACCAAACTAGATAGCGTATTCCGGGGAAGGCAATAGCACCCCACCCCACTACTCTTGCCTGGAAAATCCAATGGATGGAGGAGCCTGGTGGGCTGCAGTCCATAGGGTCACTAAAAGTCGAACACAACTGAGCGACTTCACTTTTCACTTTCATGCATTGGAGAAGGAAATGGCAACCCACTCCAGTATTCTTGCCTGGAGAACCCCAGGGATGGGGGAGCCCAGTGGGCTGCCGTCTATGGGGTCGCACAGAGTCGGACAGAGTCGGACACGACTGAAGTGACTTAGCAGCAGATAGCATATTCAAAAGCAGAGACATTACGTTGCCAACAAAGGTCCGTCTAGTCAAGGCTATGGTTTTTCCAGTAGTCATATATGGACGTGAGAGTTGGACTGTGAAGAAGGCTTAGCACTGAAGAATTGATGCTTTTGAACTGTGGTGTTGGAGAAGACTCTAGAAGTCCCTTGGACTGCAAGGAGATCTACCAGTCCATTCTAGAGATCAGCCCTGGGTGTTCTTTGGAAGGAATGATGCTAAAGCTGAAACTCCAGTACTTTGGTCACCTCATGGGAAGAGTTGACTTATTGGAGAAGACTCTGATGCTGGGAGGGATTGGGGGCAGGAAGAGAAGGGGATGACTGAGGATCAGATGGCTGGATGGTATCACTGACTCGACGGATGTGAGTTTGAGTGAACTCCGGGAGCTGGTGATGGACAGGGAGGCCTGGCATGCTGTGATTCATGGGGTTGCAAAGAGTCAGACACGACTGAGCGACTGAACTGATCTTCCTGCCACCGCAGAGCTCCAATATTACTTCTGAGAAGTTTATCATTAGCTGTTTCACATATATTTTTCCAAAAGTTTGCCATGGCTATATAGATATGAGTGCCTATAGTTTTTTCATAGTTATACATATGGGAGTTTTTTTATATATGCTTCTCTACTTTGCCATTATTCATTCAAAGATACATTCTGTTCATTTTGTGTGTCATTTCTGTTCTGACATACATCAACATATCTCCATCTTTAATTCTGTTGTTGTTTAGTCACTAAGTCGTGTCCCAACTCTTTGCAACCCAATGGACAGCAGCCCTCCAGGCTCCTCTGCCCATGAGATTTCCCAGGCAAGAAACATTCTTTAATAGCTGCATCACATTTGTTGTACAGCTATAACGTAATTTATGTAAACACTCCCTATTGATAGGAACAAGGTTATTTTCAGATTTTTGCCTTTTAAAATAAAACTTCACTATTTTTGTACATGTATCTCTATGTATATGTGAATATGACTAGGTAAATTTCTACAACTAAGATTGCTAGATTAAACAGTTACATCCAGTTTTACCTTTTGGTCAATACAGTTGGTTTTTTCCAAAGGGTTTCCCAATTTACATCTCCACAAACAATGCTTATTTCTCCACACTCTTCCCAAAGTTATGTATTATCAAACTTTCATATCTATCTCATTTGATATGTGAAATACAGACTTATTATTTTCCTTTACACTTTAGTATGATTAAAATAGAACATTTTCATTTGTTTATGAGTTACTCATATTTCTTTCAGTCTAAAATGCCTATTCTTAATCATTGTCCCCTTTCCTACTTCTTTTAAGTTGGTCCCTTTCTTATTGATTTGCAAGATTTTAAAGCAGAATCAAGAGATTAGTTCTTTCACACATTACAAATATTAACTTTTACATACAGAGGCTTAAATTTACTTTTGTACATTTTGTAGTTTAATTTGACTTTCTTTTGGACGGTTTCTTACCCCCAGTTGTTTAAAATGTTTACATAGACAATATTTTCAATAATTTCCACTCTGGTTTTCAGTTTTCATAACCTTTTTTCCCTAATACATGACTATTTAGAAGTTGTCAGGGATTTCTCTGGTGGTCCAGTGGTTGGGAATCTGCCTTCCAGTGCAGGTGAAGGGTTTGACCCCTGGTCGGCTAACTAAAGTCCCATACGCGGTGGGGCAACTAAGTCCGCTACCACCGCTGCTGAGCCTGCCCACTGCAGAGCCAGGTGCCACAACTAAAGAGACGTCTGTACGCCACAGCAAAGAGCCTGTGCTCCACAACAGAGACCTTGCATGCCACACCTAAGACCACAAAACTCCAAACACATAATAAAAGACTTTTTTTAATTGTCCTATGGGCATCCTTTGACACATAAATTTTTCAAATTTCCAACATTTAAATTTTTTATCCATGGGAAACAGATTTTTAAGAACCGAAGTAATGATTTTTTAATAATCAGTTGACCCAATGTCATTCATTGAATGATTTCATTACCTGAGTGACTGATTAGAAATTTAGCTCAATGATGTTTCTATTTCCCATTATGAATGCTGTGTTTATGTTCTACTAACACACACACACACATAATCCTAGAAAGCTTTACAAATCCAACATAATGGGTTAAGTTTGCTAACACTTGTTTTCTGGTGCAAATTCTACATATAAATATGTAGAATATATACAATAAATATGCTGGGTTAGAAAATGTCTGATTTACTGATTCAAACACCTCTATCTTAGTTGTACACAATATTTACAATAGTTATTGTGTCTTTCCTTTCTCCTTTTAAAACTAAAATGCATTTTGTAAGTCTAAGTCATGAGACTTACCGTGAATTCTCTCAGGGAGAATTTCTGCCTGGCCATATAGCAGCTCAGAGGAATGCCTTGCTCATGAGAGGGAATGAAATTCCTGTGCTCAACTCTGAGTGTGATTGGATTTACAGATTAACAAAATGAGAAAGATCAAAGCCCTCTTATCAAGCAGACCTACAAGTCTAGAGCTTGCTCTTCGAAGAAAAATGGCTCTGTGCCCTTAATCTTTCTAATCTTGACCTCACAGTGGGGTTTTATACTTAAGACACTGCCATCAGGATGCAAAATTCAACCTCAGGCCACATTCCACTTTCTCTTAACATGGGTGAACATGCCCTCAGTGACTAAATTGGCAACTGTATGGAAACTTCAGGCTTCAAACAGAATTTCTAATTCCATTAAACCGATGTTCAGCAGAGCACACTGAGTTTTGTGGTTACTAAAGAAATAACTAGGCACACATGCTTACTTTTAATTAATCACAGTCTCTTTTTTCCCCAAATGGTATGGACTTTGATGTTCTCATCTACACTACATCTTCGTCAATTCATTCATTGATGGGTACTTTGATTCTTGGCTATTGTAAGTTACTGACATGAACACACAGGTATATGTACACACACACACACACACACACACACACACATTTAGTATTTTTGTAGTCTTTGGATAAATACCCAGAAGTGGAATAGCTATATCACATGATAATTCTATTTTTAATTTCCTGAGGGACCTCCATACTGTTTTCCATAGCGGCTGCACCATTTTATGCTCCCATCAACGGTGTATGAACATTCCCTTTCACCACACCCTTTCCAACTTGTGTTATTCCCTATATTTCTAACAACAGTCATTCTAATGAGTGTGAGATGATATCTCACTGTAGGTTTAGTTGCATTTTTGTAATGATTAGTGTTGAGCATTTTTTTCATATGCCTGTTGGTCCTATGTAAGTCTTCATTGGGAAAATGTCTATTAAGATCCTCTAACCATTTTTAATTGGTTTTGTTGTTGTTATTGTGTAAGTTCTTCATGTATATTTTGGATGTGTGTGTTAGTTTCTCAGTTATGTCTAGTTCTTTGTGACCCCATGGACTGTAGCCCACCAGACTCCTCTGTCCATGGGATTCTCCAGGGAAGAACTGGGGTGAATAGCCATTTCCTCTGCCACTGGATCTTCCCAACCCAGGGATCAAACCTGGGTCTCTTGCATGGCAGGCAGATGCTTTACCATCTGAGCCACCAGGGTAGTGTATTTTGGATATTAACTCCCTATTGGATATATGATTTGCAAATATTTTATCCCATGAAGTATGTTGTATTTTCATTTTGTTAATGGTTTCCTTTGCTCTGCAGAAGCTTTTAGTTTGTAGTCCTATTTGTTTATTTTTGCTTTTGTTTCCTTTGCCTGAGGAAACATTCAAAAGAATACTGCTAAGATGAATGTCAAAGAGCATACTGTGTTTTCTTCTAAGAGTTTTATGGGTTCAGGTCTTAAAGTCTTTAAATGATTTTGAATTAATTTTTTTTTTGCTATGTAAGACAGTAAACTAGTTTCATTCTTTCACATGTGGTTGTCCAGTTTTCCCAACACCATTTATTAAGAGAATATCTTTTCTCAATTGTATTTCTTTGCTCTTCTGTCATAAATTAACTGTCCCTATAGGTGTAGGCTTATTTCTGGGCTCTTTAATTCTACTCCATTGATTTGCAAGTCTTTTTTTTTTTTTAATGCAGGTTGGTAAATGTCTTTTCAGGTTTTATTTTGTGAATATTTTCATTTTACATAGTGAGAATCACATACATATATATTTCTGTATCTTCCTTCCTTCATTTAGTGTCACATAGCATAAACATCCCTAGATAATATTAAGAATTCTGCATAATTATTATCCTTAAGCACTTCAGAATATCCTTGCCTCAAACCAGCCTACTGTTTAACCAATCCACTGTTTCTAGACACCTTCAGTGTTTCCACTATTGTGTTATGAAAAACAATATTGTGATAAATTCAAACTCTGCTCCATATTTTGGATTTTTTTTTAAGTAGACAACTAGAAATACTAGGTCAAAGGTAGAGAACAAATGTTCCCACTCAAATTGCGAAATCATCTTCCATAAAACTATATGAATTTACAGTTTCAGTGGCAGACAGGGCTGGTCTCATTACATCCTTACCAGCACTGAGGTTTCTGTATTTGTTTTGGTTTTTAGTTCCTAACTGATTTGATTGGCTACACACGTATTTTTGGCTTACACACATATTGTTGGGTTATACACATATTGCTGAGCCTCTGACATGTCTCTGAGGAAAGATAAGTTCAAGTAGAACTGTAGGTCACTGATGTCCTTATTTCTGTGAATTTCCTGTTCTGAGGCATAGGGATGGAGAGATGGGAGTAGGGAGAGATTAGCAGTATCTTCTCATGATCTCTTTTATCCAATCGACAAACTTGCAGACTTGGGTATAGACACCTGGGTCATTGCGTTGGCCACAAGGGAAACTTCCCCATGACACCAGGCCTTGCAAGGTACCTTTGCACATCAGTGGTCTCCTTGAGTCACTGTTGCAGGCACACTACTCCACAGGTGCTGGAGTTCAGGATGCCAGGACAGAGCATGGAGTATCCCGGCAAGTCCTTACAAACCTTCCTGAAGTCTTGGGGGAAGATGAGCTTGACGTCTGTGCACATGAGCTGCACTGGAAAGATCACATCAGGGCTAGGGATGGGGCCCCAGCCATAAACAGCGCACGTGGTCTGGGGCAGGTGGTGGGTCACAGTGGGAAGGCAGGTTGATGTTCTTGACACTGGATGACAGCCTGGCCCAGCCATTTTGCGTCACCAGCATGAGGCTGTTAGCGTAGGTTTGTGTGGAATAACACGGATGGTGGACAGGACCACGTGGCCTTGATGTTCTGGCCTCCCACCAGCTGATCACTGTGCATGTGCACGTGGTACTCATTCATCATGCAGTGGGCAGCAGTGAGCACCCACTGCTCGCTGAGCAGCACACCTCCACAGTGGGGCTGACTGCCCTTGCCCAGGGCCACCTGCCAGGGCTGGGAGCCTCTTGGACACGGGACTCCATCAATAATCTCCAAACTCTCGTCACCCTGGGCATCCTGTGCAGCAGATCCCAGGGCAAAGGACAGCAATAGGATCAGCAAGGGTGCCGCCATGGCGACCTCTGAGTCTTTCAGGGGCTGCCAGCAAGGGAGGGCTCTCTTCCGCTGGGGCATAAATGAAGCCCCTTCTCAGCTCTGGAAGGTCAGATCTGATCCGGGCACCAGACTCAGTTGGGAGCCAGGCATCAATGTCTACCTTTTCTAACAATTTTGTTCAGTCTCTCATGTGTTCAACTCTTTGTGACCCCATGGACTGCAGCACACAAGGCTTCCCTGTCCTTCACCATCTCCCAGAGCTTGCTCAAACTCATGTCCATTGAGTCAGTGATGCCATTCAACCATATCATCCTCTGTCATCCCCTTCTCCTCCCGCCTTCAATCTTTCCAGGCATCAGAATCTTTTCCAGTGAGTTGCTCTTCACATCACGTGGCCAAAGTATTGGAACTTCAGCTTCACCATTAGTCCTTCTGACAAAAACTGAGGATTGATTTCTTTTAAGATTGCCTGGTTGGATCTCCTTGCTGTCCAAGGGACTCTCAAAAGTCTTCTCCAGCACCACAGTTCGAAGGCATCAATGCTTCAGTGCTCAGTCTTTTTTACTGTTCAACTCTCACATCCATACATGACTACTGGAAAAACCATAGCTTTGACTACATGGACCTTTGTAGGAAAATAATATGTCTGCTTTTTAATATGCCGTGTAGGTTTGTCATTACTTTTCTTTCAATGCCATGCTGTTTTGATTGCTACATTTTGTATTTTTAACTTGAAATAAGGGAGTGTGATGCCTCCAGATCTATTCCTTTTTCTCAGGACTGCTTTGGCTATTCATAGCCTTTGTTGTTCCATACAGGTATTAGAAGTTTTTTGTTCTATTCCTCTGAAAAAAATGTCATTGGGATTTTGATAGAGATTACCTTAAATATGCATGCTATGTTAAGTAATATGGAAATTTTTTCAAAGTTAATTCTTCCAATCCATGAACACAGAAAATATTTCTATTTTGGGGTATTCTTTCATTTCTTTAAAGAATATCTTAATAGTTTTGAGTGTACTATCTTTCACATCCTTAGTTATATTTACTCCTAGGTATTTTATTATTTTTGCTGCAGCAATAAATGGGACAATTTTCTATATTTCTGACAGTTCAAAGAAATGAAACAAGACTTTTCTATACTGATTTTTTACCTGAAACTCTGCTAATTTATTTTTGTTAGTTTTAGAGTTTTCTGTATACAAAATTATGTCATCTGCAAATAGTGAATTTTACTTCTTCCTTTCCAATCTGGATGCTTTTATTCCTTATTCTTACCTAATGCTCTAACTAGAACTTTCAATACCATGCTGAATAAAAATGGCAAGAATGAGCATCCTCATCTAACTCTTGATCTTTATTAAGGGAAAAGTTTTCAGTTTTTCTCACTGACTAAAAGGTTAGCTATGGGTTTCTCACATATTGTTTTTATTGTATTAAGGCACATTGTGTTTTTATCATAAATATGTGTGAATCACATTAAATGCTTTTTCTGCATCTATTGAGTTGGTTATATAATTTTTACTCTTCAGGTTGTTAATGTGTATCAGACTGATTGATTTACAGACACTGAATCATCCTTCTATCCCTGAAACAGATTGCACTTGATCACGCAGTATGATACCTTTATTGTATTGTTTTAGTTTGCCAATATTTTGTTGGGCTGGAAAAGGTCAGTTTTCCTTCCAATCCCATAGAAAAGCAATGCCAAAGAATGCTCAAACTACCACACACTTGTACTCATCTCACATGCTAGTAAAGAAATGCTCAAAATTCTCCAAACCAGGCTTCAACAATATGTGAACCGTGAATTTCCAGATGTTCAAGCTGGTTTTAGAAAAGGCAGAGGAACCAGAGATCAAATTGCCAACATCCGTGGGATCATCGAAAAAGCAAGAGAGTTCTAGAAAAACATCTACTTCTGCTTTATTGACTATGCCAAAGCCTTTGATTGTGTGGTCACAATAAACTGTGGACAATTCTGAAAGAGATGGGAATACCAGACCACCTGACCTGCCTCTTGAGAAATCTGTATGCAGGTCAGGAAGCAACAGTTAGAACTGGACATGGAACAACAGACTTGTTCCAAATAGGAAAAGGAGTACATCAAGGCTGTATATTGTCACCTGGCTTATTTAACTTATACGCAGATTACATCATGTGAAATGCCAGGCTGGATGAAGCACAAGCTAGAAACAAGACTGCTGGAAGAAAAAACAATAACCTCAGACACACAGATGACACCACCCTTATGGCAGAAAGTGAAGAGGAACTAAAAAGGCTCTTGATGAAAGTGAAAGAGGAGAGTGAAAAAGTTGGCTTAAAGCTCAACATTCAGAAAACGAAGATCATGGCATCCGGTCCCATCACTTCATGGGAAATAGATGGGGAAACAGTGGAAACAGCGGCTGACTTTATTTTGGGGGGCTCCAAATCACTGCAGATGGTGACTGAAGCCATGAAATTAAAAGACGCTCACTCCTTGGAAGGAAAGTTATGACCAACCTAGATCGCATATTAAAAAGCAGAGACATTACTTTGCCAACAAAGGTCCGTCTAGTCAAGGCTATGGTTTTTCCAGTAGTCATGTATGGATGTGAGAGTTGGACTATAAAGAAAGCTGAGAGCAGATGAATCAATGATTCTGAACTGCGGTGTTGGAGAAGACGCTTGAGCGTCCCTTGGACTGCAAGGAGATCCAGCCAGTCCATCCTAAAGGAGATCAGTCCTGGGTGTTCACTGGAAGGACTGATGCTGAAGCTGAAACTCCAATACTTTGGCCACCTGATGCAAAGAGCTGACTCATTTGAAAAGACCCTGATGCTGGGAAAGATTGAGGAGGGCAGGAGGAGAAGGGGACGACAGAGGATCAGATAGTTGGATGGCATTACCAACTCAATGGACATGAATTTGCGTAGGCTCTGGGAGTTGGTGATGGACAGGGAGGCCTGGCGTGCTGCAGTGCATGGGGTCGTAAAGAGTCAGACACAACCAAGCAACTGAACTGAAATGAATTGAATATTTTTTTGAGGATTGTTGCATCTATGTTCATCAGTGATTTTGGTCTGCAATTTGTGTGTTACCTGTAGTTTTGTTATCAAGACAATGCTAGTCTCAAAATGTATTTAAAAGCATTCCCTCCTCTTCAATTTTTTGAGAGTTTGAGAAAGGTGGGTATTAGATTGTCTTTGAATGTTTGGCAGAATTCACCTGTGAAGCCATCTAGTCCTTGGCTTTGTTTTTTGGGAGATTTTGATTTCTATTTCAATCTCCTTAATAGTGATTAGTCTATTCAGATTTTTCTATTTCTTTGTGATTCAGTCTTGGAAGATTGTATGATTCTAAGAATTTGTCCATTTCTTCTAGGTTGTCATATAGGGACAATTTGTTGACCTATAGCTAGCTGTTTATAGTATTCTCTTATTATCCTTTGTATTTCTGTTACACATCATGAATTCTCACTTTTTTTTAACATGAGACTTTTCTTTTTTTCTTATTGAGTCTAGTGAAATGTTTGTCAAATTTACCTTTTCAAAGAAAACAGCTCTTACTTTTACTGGTCTCTTCTATATTGCCTTTGTAGTCTATTTATTTCCACTCTGATTTTTTCCTCCTCTACTGATTTTGGGCTTTGCTTGTTCTTATTTTTCTAGTTCCTTTAGGTGTAAGGTTAGATTGTTTCAGAGATTTTTGCTTCTTGAGGTAGGTCTGTATTTCTATAAACTTCCTTCTTAGTATCACTTTCGTTTCATCCCAGCGTTTCTGCTATATTGCACTTTCATTTTCCTTTGTCCTTAAGTATTTTTGATTCTCATTTCATTTCTTCATTGATCCAATAGCTGTTCAGTAACATATTGCTTAGTCTCCATGTATTTGTGATTTTTCCAGCTTTCTTCTTGCAGATGCAGTTTCATACCATGTGGTCAAAAAAGATAATACAGTTTCAATTTTCTTAAACTTTTTGAGACTTACATCCCAAAATATAGGCTATCCTTGAGAATGGTCCTTGCACACTTGAGAAGCTGCTGCATTTGTATGGAACAGTCTATCAGTTAAGTTCAGTTCAGTCGCTCAGTCATGTATGACTCTTTGCGACCCCATGAATCGCAGCACGCCAGGCCTCCCTGTCCATCACCAACTCCCAGAGTTCACTCAGACTCACGTCCATTGAGTCAGTGATGTCATCCAGTCATCTCATCCTCTGTCGTCCCCTTCTCCTCCTGCCCCCAATCCCTCCCAGCATCAGAGTCTTTTCCAATGAGGCAACTCTTCCCATGAGGTGGCCAAACTACTGGAGTTTCAGCTTTAGCATCAGTCCTTCCAAAGAAATCCCATGGCTGATCTCCTTCAGAATGAACTGGTTGGATCTCCTTGCAGTGCAAGGGACCCTCAAGAGTCTTCTCCAACACCACAGTTCAAAAGCATCAATTCTTCGGCACTCAGCCTTCTTCACAATCCAACTCTCACATCCATACATGACCACAGGAAAAGCCATAGCCTTGACTAGACGGACCTTAGTCAGCAAAGTAATGTCTCTGCTTTTGAATATACTATCTAGGTTGGTCATAACTTTCCTTCCAAGGAGTAAGCGTCTTTTAATTTCATGGCTGCAGTCACCATCTGTAGTGACTTTGGAGCCCAAAAAAATAAAGTCTGACACTGTTTCCACTGTTTCCCCATCTATTTCCCATGAAGTGATGGGACCAGATGCCACAATCTTCGTTTTCTGAATGTTGAGCTTTAGGCCAACTTTTTCACTCTCCTCTTTCACTTTCATCAAGAGGCTTTTGAGTTCCTCTTCACTTTCTGCCATAAGGGTGGTGTCATCTGCATATCTGAGATTATTGATATTTCTCCTGCAATCTTGATTCCAGCTTGTGTTTTCTTCCAGTCCAGCATTTCTCATGATGTACTCTGCATAGAAGTTAAATAAGCAGGGTGACAATATACAGCCTTGACGTACTCCTTTTCCTATTTGGAACCAGTCTGTTGTTCCATGTCCAGTTCTAACTGTTGCTTCCTGACCTGCATACAGATTTCTTAAGAGACAGGTCAGGTGGTCTGGTATTCCCATCTCTTGAAGAATTGTCCACAGTTTATTGTGATCCCCACAGTCAAAGGCTTTGGCATAGTCAATAAAGCAGAAATAGATGTTTTTCTGGAACTCTCTTGCTTTTTCCATGATCCAGCAGATGTTGGCAATTTGATCTCTGGTTCCTCTGCCTTTTCAAAAACCAGCTTGAACATCAGGAAGTTCACAGTTCACGTATTGCTGAACCCTGGCTTGGAGAATTTTGAGCACCACTTTACTAGCATGCGAGATGAGTGCAACTGTGTGATGGTTTCTTTGTCATTGCCTTTCTTTGGGATTGGAATGAACACTGACCTTTTCTAGTCCTGTGGCCACTGCTGAGTTTTCCAAATTTGCTGGCATATTGAGTGCAGCACTTTCACAGCATCATCTTTCAGGATTTGAAACAGCTCAACTGGAATTCCATCACTTCCACTAGCTTTGTTCATAGCAATGCTTTCCAAGGCCCATTTGACTTCACATTCCAGGATGTCTGGCTCTAGATGAGTGATCACACCATCATGATTATCTGGGTCTTGAAGATCTTTTTTGTACAGTTCGTCTGTGTATTCTTGCCACACAGCCTATATATGTATCAATTGCTTAATCGTCTCCAACTCTGTGCAACCCCATGGACTGTAGCCCACCAGGCTCCCCAGCCCAAGGGATTATCCAGGCAAGAAACTGGAGTAAGTTGCCATTTCTTCCTCTAGGGATCTTCTGGACCCAGGAATCAAACTTGAGTCTCCTCCATTGGCAGGCAGATTACCACTGTGCCAGCTGGGAAGCCGTATCAATTAGGTACATCTAGTATAATACTTCATTTAAGTCATTATTTCTTTGTCGACTCCTGTCTTGAGGTCTATCCATTGATATAAGTGGGGTGTTAAAGTCCCCTATTATTGTGGTGCTGTCAATTTCTCCCCATAGATCCAGCAGTAATTGTTTTATGTACTTCTGGTACTCCCATGTTAGGTACACATGTATTAAGAAGTATCATGTCTTCTTGATGAATTATTCCCTTTACCATTATATAATGTCCATCTTTGTCTTGTTATTTTGACTTTAAATCTATTTGTCTGATATGAGTAGGGCTACCCCAGCTTTCTTTTGCCTGTCATTTTCTTGGAATATCATCTTTCATCTCCTAACTCTGAATCTGTGTTTGTGTTCAGAGCTAAATCTCCTGAAATCTGCATATAGGTGAGCACTGTTTCTTAATCCAGCCACTCTGTCTTTTGATTGGTGCTATGAATCCATTTACTTAGGATTATCACTGATAGATAAGTACATAGCACTGTTATATATGTTGCACTGTATCTTTTTTCTTTTTTTCTGTGTTTCTGTCATTTTGTTTTGGTGATTTTCTTACAATATTTTTCTCAGTTTTCTCTTTATGTTTCATGTCTCTGCTCTAGATTTACGTTTTAAGGTTACTTTTAGGTTCATATAAAATGTCTCATAGATGATATGACCAACTTTTTCTGTTGAAAGCATCTTATCTTTATTTGCCTACATGGGTTCATTTATTTCCTCTTCCTCTTTAAAACTTTTGTTGTCTCAACTTATTCTCTTACGTTGTAAGCTCATTATCAAACTGAAGTAACTATTGTTTCTGCTGTTTATTCCTTTATAACTTTTATGTTAAAATTAAACATTTAATAATATATTCTGATATAGAGTTGCAACTTTCTATTTATCACCTTACTCAAAGTTTTCTGTACTTTTACCTTTTCTTTTCATGTGTAAGAGCTCTCCTTAACATTTCTTGTGAGGCAAGTCAGCTTCTGTTTGCCTGAGAAAGCCTTTACTTCTCCATATCTGTAACTTTGCTGGATAGAGTATTCTTGGCTCAGTTTTTAATCTTTCAGTATTTGGAGTATGTCATTCTACTCTCCCATGGCCTGTAGTTTCAGCTGAGCAAGCTGCTCATCACACCCATTTGCCTGATGGGGGTTCCTTTGTAGGTTACTGTCTTTCTTCCTCTGGCTGCCTTCAAAATTGTTTATCATTGACTTTTCTTCTTTAACATTGATTTTTGACAGTTCTAATATAACGTGTTTTGGAAGAATCTTTTGACATTGAGACAATTAGATGTTCTCTTAGCTTTGTGGAATTCTTTGTCCAGTTCCTTCCTCATGGTTGAGAAGTTCTCAGCTATTATTTTTTAAAATAAACTCACTGCTCCCTTCTCCCTTTCTTCTATTTGGGGGATACTCATTAACCTTATGTTGCTTTTCCTGATGGAGTCAGATTGTTGTCACAGAATTTCTTCATTTTGAAAAAAATCTTTCCTCTTCTACCTGAATCATTTCTAGATTTCTATTTTTGAGCAGGCTAATTCTCTCTTCCATATGGTCTGCTCAATTTCAAATGCTTTCTATTGCATTCTTCATCTCATTTATGGAGCTCTTCAGCTTTAAAATTTCTATTTAGTTCTTTATTACAGCTTCAATCTCTTTTATAAAGTATTCCTTCTGTTCATTAATTTTATTACTGAGCTCATTAAACTGCTTTTCTGAGCTTTTTTAAAGTTTGTTGTTTTTTTTTTTTTTTTTAACAACAACTATTTTTTAGTGGCTGCGTGGGCACAGGAGGGCCTAGAGGAGCCATCCCACATTGAAGGTCAGGAAGACTGGCAATGAGGAGATACCCCTCATCCAAGGTAAGGAGCAGTGGCTGCACTTTGCTGGAGCAGCCATGAAGAGATACCCCACGCCCAACGTAAGAGAAACCCAAGTAAGGTGGTAGGTGTTGCAAGAGGGCATCAGAGGGTAGACACATTGAAACCATACTCACAGAAAACTAATCAATCTATTCACACTCAGCCTTGTCTAACTCGATGAAACTAAGCCATGCTCACGAGGGAACCCAAGACAAGCAGGTCATGGTGGAGAGGTCTGACAGAATGTGGTCCCATGGAGAAGGGAATGGCAAACCACTTCAGTATTCTTGCCTTGAGAACTCCATGAACAGTATGAAAAGGCAAAATGATAGGATACTGAAAGAGGAACTCCCCAGGTCAGTAGGTGCCCAATAAGCTACTGGAGATCAGTGGAGAAATAACTCCAGAAAGAATGAAGGGATGGAGCCAAAGCAAAAACAATACCCAGTTGTGGATGTGACTGATGATAGAAGCAAGATCCGATGCTATAAAGAGCAATATTGCATTGCAACCTGGAATGTCAGGTCCATGAATCAAGGCAAATTGAAAGTGGTCAAACAAGAGATGGCAAGAGTGAACATCAACATTCTAAGAATCAGCAAACTAAAATGGACTGGAATGGGTGAATTGAACTCAGATGACCATTATATCTACTACTGCGGGCAGGAATCCCTCAGAAGAAATGGAGTAGCCATCATGGTCAACAAAAGAGTCCAAAATGCAGTACTTGGATGCAAACTCAAAAATGACAGAATGATCTCTGTTTGTCTCCAAGGCAAACCATTCAATATCATGGTAATCCAAGTCTATGCCCCAACCAGTAACACTGAAGAAGCTGAAGTTGAATGGTTCTATAAAGATCTTCAAGACCTTTTAGAACTAACACCCAAAAAAGATGTCCTTTTCATTATAGGGGACTGGAATGCGAAAGGAGGAAGTCAAGAAACACCTGGAGTAACAGGCAAATTTGGCCTTGGAATACGGAATGAAGCAGGGCAAAGACTAATAGAGTTTTGCCAAGAAAATGCACTGGTCATAGCAAACACCCTCTTCCAACAACACAAGAGAAGACTCTACACATGGACATCACCAGATGGTCAACACCGAAATCAGATTGATTATATTCTTTGCAGCCAAAGATGGAGAAGCTCTATACAGTCAACAAAAACAAGACCAGGAGCTGACTGTGGCTCAGATCATGAACTCCTCATTACCAAATTCAGACTGAAATTGAAGAAAGTAGGGAAAACCACTAGACCGTTCAGGTATGACCTCAATCAAATCCCTTATGACTATACAGTGGAGTGAGGTCTAGATCTGATAGACAGAGTGCCTGATGAACTATGGAATGAGGTTCATGACATTGTACAGGAGACAGGGATCAAGACCATCCCCATGGAAAAGAAATGCAACAAAGAAAAATGGCTGTCTGGGGAGGCCTTACAAATAGCTGTGAAAAGAAGAGAAGTGAAAAGCAAAGGAGAAAAGGAATGATATAAGCTTCTGAATGTAGAGTTCTAAAGAACAGCAAGAAGAGATAAGAAAGCCTTCTTCAGCAATTAATGCAAAGAAATAGAGGAAAAGAACAGAATCTGAAAGACTAGAGCTCTCTTCAAGAAAATCAGAGATACCAAGGGAACATTTCATGCAAAGATGGGCTCAATAAAGGACAGAAATGGTATGGACCTAACAGAAGCAGAAAATATTAAGAAGAGGTTGCAAGAATACACAGAAGAACTGTACAAAAAAGATCTTCACAACCTAGATGATCACGATGGTGTGATCACTCATCTAGAGCCAGAGATCCTGGAATGTGAAGTCAAGTGGGCCTTAGAGCATCACTATGAACTAAGCTAGTGGAGGTGATGGAATTCCAGTTGAGCTGTTTCAAATCCTGAAAGATGATGCTGTGAAAGTGCTCCACTCAATATGCCAGCAAATTTGGAAAACTCAGCAGTGGCCACAGGACTGGAAAAGGTCAGTGTTCATTCCAATCCCAAAGAAAGGCAATGCCAAAGAATGCTCAAACTACCGCACAATTGCACTCATCTCATGTTCTAGTAAAGTAATGCTCAAAATTCTGTAAGCCAGGCTTGGAGAACTGTGAACTTCCAGATGTTCAAGCTGGTTTTAGAAAAGGCAGAGGAACCAGAGATCAAATTGCCAACATCTGCTGGATCATGGAAAAAGCAAGAGAGTTCCAGAAAAACATCTATTTCTGCTTTATTGACTATGCCAAAGCCTTTGACTGTGTGGATCACAATAAACTGTGGACAATTCTTCAAGAGATGGGAATACCAGACCACCTGACCTGCCTCTTGAGAAACCTGTATGCAGGTCAGGAAGCAACAGTTAGAACTGGACATGGAACAGACTGGTTCCAAATAGGAAAAGGAGTACATCAAGGCTGCATATTGTCACCCGGCTTATTTAACTTATATGCAGAGTACATCATGTGAAATGCCAGGCTGGATGAAGCACAAGCTGGAAACAAGACTGCTGGGAGAAATAACAATAACCTCAGACACACAGATGACACCACTTTTATGGCAGAAAGTGAAGAAGAACTGAAGAGCCTCCTGATGAAAGTGAAAGAGGAGAGTGAAAAGGCTGGCTTAAAGCTCAACATTTAGAAAATTAAGATCATGGCATCTGGTCCCATTACTTCATGGCAAATAGATGGGGCAACAGTGGAAACAGTGCCAGACTTCATTTTGGGGGGCTCCAAAATCACTGAAGATGGTGACTATAGCCATGAAATTAAAAGACACTTACTCCTTGGAAGGACAGTTATGACCAACCTAGATAGCATATTCAGAGAAGGCAATGGCACCCCACTCCAGTACTCTTGCCTGGAAAATCCCATGGACAGAGGAGACTGGTAGGCTGCAGTCCCTGAAGTTGCTAGGAGTCAGACAGGACTGAGCGACTTCACTTTCACTTTTCACTTTCATGCATTGGAGAAGGAAATGGCAACCCACTCCAGTGTTCTTGCCTGGAGAATCCCAGGGATGGGGGAGCCTGGAGGGCTGCTGTCTATGGGGTCACACAGAGTCAGACACGATGAAAGTGACTTAGCAGCAGCTGCAGCAGCAGCAGATAGCATATTAAAAAGCACAGAGATTACTTTGCCAAGAAAGGTCCATCTAGTTAAGTCTATGGTTTTTCCAGTAGTCATGTATGGATGTGAGAGTTGGACTGTGAAGAAAGCTGATCGCCAAAGAATTGATGCTTTTGAACTGTGGTGTTGGAGAAGACTTTTGAGAGTCCCTTGGACTGCAAGGAGATACAAGCAGTCCATCCTAAAGGAGATCAGTCCTGGATGTTCATTGGAAAGACTGATGATGAAGCTGAAACTCCAGTACTTTGGCCACCTCATGCGAAGAGTTGACTCACTGGAAAAGACCCTGATGCTGGGAGGGATTGGGGGCAGGAGGAGAAAGGGACGACAGAAGATGAGATGGCTGAATGGCATCACCGACTCGATGGACATGAGTTTGGGTAAACTCTGGGAGTTGGTGATAGACAGGGAGGCCTGGAGTGCTGTGATTCATGGGGTCGCAAATAGTTGGACACGACTGAGCAACTGAACTAAATTGAACTGATGAGTATCAGTTCCTTATTTTTTAGCATGCTGGTAATTTTTTACTGGATACTAGACATTGTACATTTTACCTTGTCAGGAGATAGATACTTTTCTATTACTAGACATGATTTTGAGTTTTTTTCTGGGTCATGGTTAAAATTACTTCAAATAGTTGGATCCTTTCACATTTTGCTGTTAGAGTTTGTTAGATGGGGTCGAAACAGTGTTTAATCTTGGACTACTCTCTTTTACTGTTATTGAACCAAAACCATTCATTGTACTTTAACTGATATCCTTTGAATTATGAGGCTTTTCCACTCTGGATGATGTCACTCTTCATAACTCTAAGAGAGGTTAAGGCACTATTTCCTATTATCTTTTTAGGTATTATCTTAGTGCTATGGCCTGGAGAGTTTTTCATCTGTGTGTACTGATTAGCAGTCAGTTGAATTCTCTGCTGGATCTTCCTGCAGAACTCTGCAGTTTCATTCCATACAGCTCAATTCTCCCCAGTATTCTGTTCGGCAAATTCTTCTCAGCCGTGCTCCCCCAGCTCTTCTTTCTCATGTAAGGGAAACTTTGCCCGGGTTTCCCTCTCCCCTATATCTTTACCTGAACACTCTCTCAGGATAGAAAGCTGAGCAATGATAGAGCTAATCTCATTTGTAACCAGTATCTTATGGCCCTCTCTCCTTCACGGCCAGATATTCCCTTTTTCAGAACTGTTTTTCTTATGCTTTGTCTTTTTTTTTTTTTTTTTTTTAGTTAAAAGGCTAAATCTAGTTACTATTCGACCTTGTTTGGGAGAGCAATCTATATAATCCCTTGATCTTTTTTAACTTCATACCTCCAGTACTACTAACTGATAAAGAGTTTCCAGAGAGGATAATACCTATCTGCTATCCCAAAAGTGGCCTCTCATTTCTCATCCTAATACCATCGTGTTCCTGAAGCCATGGCAAGGTTAAACATGCTTCTCAGGCTCAGCTTTAACACAGTGTTAGAACACATCATATATGTATGTGTGTTTGTATATGTGTGTGTCTGTGTGTATGGATGCTTTTTAAAAAGTAATGGTGGTATACCTATATTTTAAATACATACATATTCACTCTTTCTGTACTATTCATGCCTTTTGACTTTTTTCCTGTATCCATGGGCCCTAGTACATGTCTACACAAGGTAAGCCATCAGTAAATATTTATATGAATAACTGAATTTAAAAATTGGTTAGCAGATCCTTCTTTTTCTCAGGTAGTAGACAGCTTACTGCGTCACAATAAATTCCATTTTTGAAGCAGCATGTTCCATAAAAACTACTGAAGAGATAACCCAGTCTCTGAGGCCACTGAAGCACAAAAGCACAGGGCTGAACCTGAGGGAAGTCAGAATTCTGCCAGCCATGAGGAAGGAGCAAGACAACAAAGGGTAACTGCTATCTCAGACACACAGTTCTCCAAAGCACCTGTATCCTCTGTTCTAAAGAGAATGTCTTAAACATTTTAAACAATATTTTAGACTAGTTTCATGACAGTATCTAACTTAAATGACTGTAAATATTTCCAGCACACAATAAACTCCACTTCCGTGCCAAGATGCTTCATGCAGCGTGTCACTTTAGATGGTAATTATATTGCATTAGGGAGGCAGATTGTGAAGCCTCAAAAGTAGAAAGAATATACGGGTAAATCTGTCATCCACCCCCACAGCACACACCCTCTACAGAGGAGAATTCTATTATTTCTGAGATCATCTTAATTTCATATTATTCTTTTTTTTTTAAAAAGCTGCCTATTTTAAATATTTTAATACAGGACAATTCCTTGGGAACAAGTGCTTGTTTTAATGATAGAAATTTCTTGCTTCTCCCACTTTTTATCCACTTTCTCATGGAGCGTGTTCAAGTACATAATCTCCCTGTTTATATCTTTTCACCTTTTTGATAAAAAGCAAATCTTAATTCCCTTGTCATACTCTTATTAAATATTCAAATCATTCAAATTTTCTGAGTTTCAAGATAATTATGTCTACCTTACAGAGGTTTCTTTCACTCTGAGAATGAAGGAGCAAAAATTCTCTGTACATAACAAAGCACTGAGCAAATTGTCAACGTACGGTTTGAGGCATATGAAACTTTGGCAGTTATTCATTTTGTTAGCCCAATAACCTTATAGAGTGGCTGAACTGTGGTCACATTCAGTACACAGATTAAAGAAAGAGAAAAGGAGGAAGGATGATGGATGGTATATAAGGAGAAAATGAAAGAAAGGGAAAAGAGAAGAGGGAGCAGGAAAGAAAAAAGAAATGAAAGAAGGGAGGGACAGAGGGAGGGGGGAAATAAGGGGAAATGGGAAGAGTAAAATGAAGGGAGAAAGGGGAGATGAAAGTAGGGATGGGAGAAAAAAAGAGACGAGAGGAAAAGTCATGACTACTGTGAGACTGGTTGACTAATTTTGACTTTGACATGCATATAACAACTGATCACTGCTACAACTGTTCCCCTCCCAGACAACATAAATAAATAACAACAGTGACTAATCTTACATGATGTTTAGACATGGTAGTCTTAGGCTAAGGAGATGGAAATAGTAATATTTGCTATATTATGATTAGTACTCATATTATTGCCTTTGAGGATGAAAGAGAAGGAGAGGTTGGCACTCGCAAATGTTGTAGCTAAGCTGAAACTCTAGAAAATGAGATTCATTCATCAAAAGGCTTGTCCTTTTTTCTATTTTCCCGAGTATACAGGAAACAAGGTACTTTAAAAATCTTAGATTCTGATACTTGAGTTAGAAATAATCTCTTTCATATCTCTTTTTCTCAAAATAATCTCATTTATTTTGCTCTTAACTCATTAGTGGTGGCATCTTAACAAACAAAGAGAATGTAAGATATTTAAATCTTGCTCCAATACATAAAAATCAATTAATTCTGTGTGTGTGTGTGCATGAGGTTTGTGATGGGGCTTTTCAGCAGCCTAAAGCCTTAAGCTTTTAAAAGTCACCAATAATATTTCTTATGCAAACCAACAATTCTGGTGTTTTAACAGGGAAGAGACCACTTGGTGCCATAGATACATTTAATGATAGCACTAATAATCACTGCTGCCATTAATTAAGCACCTGCTTTGAGGAAATCACTGCACAGCTGCCATCTCCTTTAATTCTCCTGGTGACGCTGTGAAGTCAGCATCTGCATCACAGTTTTGCAGTTGAGGAGCCATAGCCTCAGAGGAAATAGCAAACTTTTGCAAAGACTGTGGCTGACACCTCTTATCATGTCCATCTCTCCAGGTTAGAGAGTGACTGAAGATCAGAGAGATGCAAAAGCAATAAAACAAAACATCTCAAGGCCTTCTTTCATCACTAAGAGCTAAGGATACATATATACACACTTTCATTCTAAACGAGATGCCTGACATTGCTGTAAATTCTTTAGTAATGTATTTTAATTAATCCTCTGACACTGATTTATTTGACTGATGGGAAAAGGAAAGTTTGGGAGGTTAAATTGCCCAGGCCCCTGGCAAGTGTCAGAATATGTATTTGAGTTCAAAATACACATGCCTGTGCCCCTTTTCCTTATCACACTGACCTTCACTGCTCCACAAATACTTGCAGAGCACCTGCTGTGTGAAAACAGTTTTGCAAGTGCAGGACACTTAAAGACATACAAAGATAAAGAAGACACAGCCTTGAACTCAAAAAGCAAACTCCAATCACTTTTAAAAGATCTCAGCTGGAGTAACATATACGAGGAAATGTGAATTGGTCTGCAAAATCGTCTTCTGAAGTCATAAATTGTAACATTAACTGGTGGGCCTTTTCCTGTTGGGCAAATCTCTCACAGAAAGTGAGCCTTGACAGCACAGTACTGGGAGAGGAGCTTATTAACGTGATGTATCCACGGCCAAGGGACATTCCCCATACTCTACCAGGCAACAGATTTTCGCGATGAAGGCAAGCCCTTCCTCCATCTCGGAAGGGAAAAAGATTTTACCCACATGCTCTCAGATAATGCTTATCATAGCTCAATGGGTAAACTGAAATGGGGAAATTTATTCTCCTTTACCACTGAGGCAACAAAGATTTATAAACGTCAAGGGACCACCGTGGTCAAACAGGTCGTAAGGGGGCCAGGTAGGGTTCAAACCAATGTCTACCTTACTCCAAAGAACTATTTCCGCTGTACTATTCTGCCCTCCTCATGTATATAAACGTATCTGTATATGTGCACGTATGCATGTGTATGTACATGTTTACATATGTATATGTGTGCATGTATGACAAACATTTCCTGTTGATCCTAAGGCTGACTAAAAATGTTTTCAAACTTTATTGAGGTACAGCTGACAGAATTATGTTATTTAAAGCGTATAATGTAACAATCTGATATATAGGTACATCCTGAAAGAATTTCCCCATTGAGTTAATTGACACATCCATCACCTCGCATATTTACTTTTTTTTTTTTGTAAGAAAATTTAAGTTCTACTCTCTCACCAAATTTCAATTACCTGATAACAGTGTTATCAGCTATACTTAGGTTTTACATGTGTCTTTCTTGTTTCTCAGTGGTCTCTTTAGGATCTTATTTTTAACCTGTGGTTATAGAAAGTGTGTAGGGAAGAAGGAACAAATATTTTATAACGATCTATGAATCAGTACTGTGGGCTACTTCAGAGC
The DNA here is from genome assembly GCF_014754425.2 of Oryx dammah. Lineage (NCBI taxonomy): Eukaryota > Metazoa > Chordata > Mammalia > Artiodactyla > Bovidae > Oryx > Oryx dammah. Next base: position 7,021,316 of record NW_024070199.1, on the reverse strand, counting down.
TCACTCATTTGGTTGTTTTCCGTTTTCTTCCCCTCTGCCAAAGCAAGATACAAGGACCCTGGCTGCAACACATGGTTAAAACTGAGCCACAGAGGAAAAGGTTCCCCTTCTTTCCCTCTTTCCCCCTCACCCTCCCAACTAGCCCTCTCAGCCACCGAAGTCCCTCTCTCCCGCCCCTATGACCCAGTCTAGGCCCCAAGCCATTTTCCCTTCCCCTGTGTCCTCTGCGCCGCGCCGCCTACCTTCATACCCACCAGGTTGTTGTGGAAGTCCATGGGGGTTTGCAGAACCGGGTTCCACAGCCATCTCAGGAACTCTCTGATGAACCTGCTGCCGCATTTGAGACGGTCCCTGCAGCCGCCCCACCGCGAGGCCCCCCGGTTTTTTCTGGGTCGGGCCTCCTGGCAACGCCAGCTTTCCCTGAGGCCTGCGCTGCACGCCTTGGCCCATACGTGCATTAAGCAGACCGGGGAGACGGTGGAGTGGAAAGAGGTTTTTTTGGAAACCTCATTTGGGGAGGCTGGCCTGGGGGCGACCATCCGCGGCGCATTTCCAGCGAAGGAACCGGAATGGGTACCGGACTCCAGCAAGCTCACGTGGACCATGCCTGTGCACCTCTGCCACTTCCGGCAGCATCCACGCCACAGACGCCAGCATGCTCACGTGGACCGCATCTCCGCCACTCCCGGCAGCACTCGCGCCACAGATGCCAGCGTGCTCACGGGATTGCGCCTGTGCATCTCCGCCACTCCCGGCAGCACCCGCGCCACAAAGGCCAGAATGCTCACTTGGACCGCATCGCCGCCATTCCCGGCAGTACCCACGCCGGCCTCCAGCGCGCTCGCATGGACCGTGCCTCTGCACCTCTGCCACTCCCTGCAGCACCCCTGCCACCAAGTCCTCTGCAGCTTCAGCCAATTACAGGCTTCGTAGTGCCCCTGGGCAGCAGCCTGCACACCAGGGTCCGCGGCAGGGTGCGGCCCAGCCAGCGTGGGTGTGAGTGCCAAGTCTGTCAGCGAGCCCATTCAGCAACTTGCAGCAGCTGCCGGTCCACTCCTGGCCGGGAGCCACAGCTCAGGGAAGGAAAGTTGAAGTTTTCCACTTCTTTAGCAAGCCTGTGCACCCGGGGTGTTGGAGAGGAATGGACTGAGGGGACTGTGCTAAGGCTGTAGAGACCGTGAAGTCGTGAACGGAGGAAAACCCAGAGGGCCTGCTCTTGCTGGCGGTTCATCTCTCCTGCTGGAAACACTTGCAAGCCAGAATAAGGGGATGAAACTCCTGCCGTGACAATTCACCATACCTGACTCTGCTATATCCAACATCTCGATGCACTATTGAGTTCAGATTGGTACCTCTTAAGTGGTAAAATCTATAAGTGTTTAGCTTTTATAGGCTTAATTCAAATGCCAGCTCATTCCCAAAGTGTCTCTATTACCCTCGCCTCAATGTTAACATCAGGAACTTATTTTTTTCTTTTTGTACAAATATTTATTAAGCAGCTACCATGCACCAGATACTAGGTGTATTTGTTCATTCCTCCGTGTTCCCATTGTGTGATGTTCTTCCCTATTGTGTTCCACTCTGATTATTTTTCTAAATATCTGTGTTATGAACTGACAAAGAGACTCTTTATCTGGCTAGCTTTTAGCACAATCTAGGAATAGAATAATTGTACAGTAAATATTTGTTTACAAAGACATCCAGAGAAGGCACCAAGCAGAGATGATCTTGACTAGTTACAGGGCAAAGGGAACCAAAGGCAGAGTTATTTAGTCTATGAGTCCCTCAGGGTAGTCTTACATCCCATGAGGGAACCAGTGGGTAAATGTCACTGGAAGCAGATGACAGCATTAAGGAAGGTCATAGTTCTTCCTATTAAGTCATCCAGTTGTGGGATAGGCTGTCTCTATAAGTAATCCACTTTCTATCACTAGTGTTGAAGCAAAGTTTAATGCACTCATCTGTCTGGAGTGACCTGGAAGGATTTTCCACATTTATTTGGCATACACTTATCTTTTTTAATATCAATATTTGCCGTCCTGTAAACAGGACAATATTATGGACAGGATAGTAATTGTGTTAAGCCTTACAAGAAGCAGAAGAGTTCATGTCAGAATGCCCCACACCTCTCCTATTCAGACCCTACTCACATATGCTTAACACAGTACAGAGACGGCCACATTGTTGAGCTATGACCTACACTTGACTTCTAATACAGAGTTCTCTGTCCATAGATATTAGTAGACAGATCGAAACAATGAAAGAATCTCCGTTAGCCCCTTTTGCTGTCATGACGCCCACCTCATATTTCAATCCTCGGGTCTCTCAACCTAATTTCTCTCCTGCCTGTTTCAAAAGTCCCAAACCAATGTTCCTGACTGAGGTTTCGAAAAAGTTATTGCATCCCCTCACATTTTTTAAAAATCACAAAATGTTACTAGATTATTATCAGTTAAAATGTAGTGGGAATGTGCTGGCCTTGAAGCAAAGAAATTATCTAACTAGTGCCAGCTCAGTTCACAGCCAGCTGTGTGAACTCAGGAAAGTCAGCTCTCCTTTCTGACCCTCATCTGTGAAATCAGAAGACTAATTAACCTAAACCATCTCTGAAGAATTGTCCAACTCAATTCTAAATAAATAAAATGCTATTATTTCTCCTGCATCCTCAGTCCCAAAGAATAGCAAGTTTAGCCCCTGAAATCATGTAGTGAAGCCCAAGTACACAAGACAGTTGCTAAGTTATTGCAGATCAGTCTAAATGAGAAATAGGAGAAGCAAACTGATGTGGCCGGTGACAGCCTCGGCTGGTGCCATTGAAGAGCGGGGCTTTTTTACATGGCGTTGAACAAAGGGTGGGCTGCTTCCGGGGCCTGACCAGCCAGTCTGTAACAAAGCAGTAATCCATCAATGCCAGGGCTGATTCCACTGATGAGCTACAACTCTAACAAGCAGGCTGCATTTACCCAGCTTCATCTGTTTCCCCTGGGAGCCTTTCCTGGCCTACTTTAATCAATTCTAGAATACCAGCAGTGGTATCATCAGTGGAGGAGGTGGTTCCCACAGTGCTGAGAGTTTGCTCAGAAGAAATGAGATAAATAACATGATGACACGTGCACATGCGTCTGAATGATAAAGTAGACAGATCTTGGCTATGCTGGCCCAGCTGTTATCATGCGTATTTTCTATCTATCCAAGGAGACTTAGAAAGAACAACTACAGCTGGTTATTACTCAGAAAGAGACTTCCCCCTAAAAACGCAACTTGGATGTGAATAGACAATATACTTATTGTAATATTCTTAACTCCCTATCTTTAGGAGCAAGTGGGAATTATGTGGATTATATCTTTACATACCAACACCTAGAAGAGAGCACTCACAGAGCTAGTCTTCCCATTTGAGAAGTGTAAGCTGAGAATCACTTTTGTTTTGAGGTTGTCAGACTATATTTTTTTCTTCTTTTCAAAAGTACCCATAATACTGTATTTTAGTTTTTATCTGAAAGTGAGCTGCTTACAGTATAATCTGTCTTCTTCCCCTGGAGTTCTTTAAATGGAATTGCTTCCTTTGCCTAAATAGCTAATTTATTTGCTCATCTCTTAACAGTCTTGCTCACATGGTACATACAACACTGCAGCCAATGTTAGAAGCCTTCCCAGTTTTCCTGGGGTAGTCAGTCTCTCCCTTCCTTAGTTTCTAATAATTCCTGGTTCATAAATCTATGAATAATCTCATCTATCCTTTACTCTCTGTTGCTCCTGTGTTGTGCTGTGTATCCTTGGGCAAGTTATTGAACTTTTCTGTGCTGCTTTTTTGAGCTGCAATATGAGGATTGTAAGAGGAGCTATAGTTTTTTAATGGGGTTTAAATGAGTTAATACATGTGATATACTCAAATTACACCTGGCAAATAACCTTTCAATAAGTTTTAATTGGTAGCACTATTTTGTTTTACTTTTAAATGTTATACTTTGGGTAAAGTCATTTTGATAAAAACTAGTTTACATTAAAAAATCAATTCTACAGGGAGTGTACAGAGTATCTCTATACCTTCCCCTCAATTTTGCTATGAACCTAAAATTGCTCCAAAATTTGTGTTAACTTTTAAAAGTGTTTTAAATCAATTCTTTTGAAGACTGCTTGGCTCAGATGGTAAAGCATCTGTCTACAATGCTTTGATGAAAGTGAAAGAGGAGAGTGAAAAAGTTGACTTAAAACTCAACATTCAGAAAATGAAGATCATGGCATCTGGTCCTATCACTTCATGGGAAATAGATGGGGAAACAGTGGAAACAGTGTCAGAATTTATTCGATCCCTGGGTTGGGAAGATCCCCTGGAGAAGGAAATGGCAACCCACTCCAGGACTATTGCCTGGGAAACCCCATGGACAGAGGAGCCTGGTAGGCTACCATCCATGGGGTCGCAAAGAGTCAGATACGACTGAGCAACTTCAATTCACTTCACTTCACTTCCTCGGTGGCTCGGAGGTAAACAGCCTGTCTGCAACTGCAGGAGACATGGGAGATGAGGATTCGATCCCTGAGTTGGGAAGATCCCCTGCAGAAGGAAATGGCACCCCACTCCGGTATTCTTGCCTGGAGAATCCCACGAACAGGGGAGCCTGGCAGGGTACAGTCTGTAGTCACAAAGAGTTGGACACAACTGAGCACACATGCAATCTGCAATCTATAATTGAAGACTAATTTATATGAAATGAAAGCTATTGTAGAGTGTCACTTCATCTGATCAAATAAGTTACAGGTCTGAAAGTTCTTTTGAATCCTGTCTCGCCAGTGATACCGAGTTCTTTTAACTTGATGACATTAAGTGTATTTAGATCTAATTAAATCTAACACAAATTAACATAATTTAAAATAAACACAAAGTAAATGTCATCAAGACAAACTGTCTAAAAAATTTTTCAGTGAGCAAAAAAATGAATCGAAGAAACAAAACACACAAGAATATAAAACACTTCTCCAGTTCTTTAAAACACTATCAGTGTTATAAACTTAGAAGTAAGGAAAAGGTGTTTAGATAAATTTATTTTAAATTTTTTTCAGAGACTAGGACCACAGAGAGTTGGAAAAACACTCAATTTATTAACATGAAAATAAAAAGAGTAACAGAAAACATCGCTCATTTCTTTGCTACATTTGAATGCCATAAGATAGTAAAAGCTCCTCAGCCCTACTTATCCAATTTTTCCTGCAGAGGTAACCATTATTAATAGTGTGATAGGCTTTTTTCCAAATTTTTTCTACACTGGTACAAAAATCTGGTACTTAATTAAAGACATAATGCCAGGTATACTCTATATTGTAACCTCTTTTAGCAATACAACCTGGAGGTATTTTCATCAGTTCAGTTCAGTTCAGTCATTCAGTCGTGTCCAACTCTTTGTGACCCCATGAATCGCAGCACGCCAGGCCTCTCTGTCCATCACCAACTCCCGGAGTTCACTCAGATTCACGTCCATTGAGTCAGTGATGCCATCCAGCCATCTCATCCTCGGTCATCCCCTTCTCCTCCTGCCCCCAATCCCTCCCAGCATCAAAGTCTTTTCCAATGAGTCAACTCTTCACATGAGGTGGCCAAACTACTGGAGTTTCAGCTTTAGCATCATTCCTTCCAAAGAAATCCCAGGGCTGATCTCCTTCAGAATGGACTGGTTGGATCTCCCTGCAGTCCAAGGGACTCTCAAGAGTCTTCTCCAACACCACAGTTCAAAAGCATCCATTCTTCAGCGCTCAGCCTTCTTCACAGTCCAACTCTCACATCCATACATGACTACTGGAAAAAACATAGCCTGGACAAGTCGGCAAAGTAATGTCTCTGCTTTTGAATATGCTATCTAGGTTGGTCATAACTTTTCTTCCAAGGAGTAAGCTTCTTTTAATTTCATGGCTGCAGTCACCATCTGCAGTGATTTTGGAACCCCCCAAAATAAATTCTGACACTGTTTCCACTGTTTCCCCATCTATTTCCCATGAAGTGATAGGACCAGATGCCATGATCTTCATTTTCTGAATGTTGAGTTTTAAGTCAACTTTTTCACTCTCCTCTTTCACTTTCATCAAGAGACTTTTTAGTTCCTCTTCACTTTCTGCCATAAGGGTGGTGTCATCTGCATGTCTGAGGTTATTGATATTTCTCCCAGCACTCTCGATTCCAGCTTGTGTTTCTTCCAGTCCAGCATTTCTCATGATGTACTCTGCATATAAGTTAAATAAGCAGGGTGACAATATACAGCCTTGACGTACTCCTTTTCCTATTTGGAACCAGTCTGTTGTTCCATGTCCAGTTCTAACTGTTGCTTCCTGACCTGCATACAGATTTCTCAAGAGGCAGGTCAGGTGGTCTGGTATTCCCATCTCTCAGAATTTTCCACAGTTTATTGTGATCCACACAGTCAAAGGCTTTGTATGAACAGAATGAAAAGGTATTTTCATATACATAAGTTTTTCTCAATCATGTAAAGGCCTTACTTGCTTCCTTTGTGTGGATATGATGTAATTATTTAAACCAGCCATAGTGGGAGTTGAATCTTAGGTGATCTCCTTCTGTCCCTGGGACTCCCCAGGTGGTGATAGTGGTAAAGAACCCTCCTGCCCATGCAGGAAGCAGGAGACTGGGCTTTGATGCCTGTGTTGAGAAGATCCCCTGGAGTAGGGAATGGCAACCTGCTCAAGTATTCTTACCTGGAAAATTCCATCAGGGGAGCCAGGCAGGCTTCAGTCATTAAGTTCTCAAAGAGTCCGACACGACTGAGCAACTGAGCACACTAACGCACACAGCACTTTTTGTTACTCCTTTACTGTCCTGTGAGGCCTTGGACAAGTTACTTAACTTTTTCAAATAATCATTCGAATTATCATTTTAAATGATCATTCAGAAAATTATTTTAGGCATAGTTTAATTTTCTTGTTTTATATATGTATTTATTTTTCTTTTATTTGCTCTTAATATACATATTTTACTGAAATATAGTTGGCTTACAATGTTTAAGTGCACAGCAAGGTGATTTAGCCATATGTATACACATATATTATTTTTGCAATTATTTTCCTTTATAGATTATTACAAGATATTGACCATAGTTCCCTGTGCTATACAGTATAATTTTCATTTTTTAACCATCCAATGGATAGTAAGCCAAACAAAGTCTTTAAAGACAGGAGTAATATTTTAAGCATGCTTGAACTCTGTCCTCCCAAAGAGAATTTAACGTATTCTTCTAAGGAAAAGGGGGGAAAGAAGGAGGAAAAATAGAAGGTTGTTTGGGTTTTCTCTTTCTGTTATATCTGCTGTCCGTCTTAAAGTATGAGGAGAAAGAGCACCACATAAGATGAGAGGGTGTAGCTAGTTCCATGTTGGCTGGTGCTGTGCAGTAGGGTGGGAGGCCTGTCTGCTCATCGCTAGCCGGGGATCCAGAGCAAGGAGGCAGTTAGCCGGAGGTGAGATTGAGAAATCACATTTTCTTTCAGAGACCGCTGGCCACCAGGTGCCATATGGTTGCTTCCCTGCTGTGAATTCCCTGAACTCCAGGCGCTTCAGTATTCAAATGTCAGAACAGCGTAATTTTCAAAGCCAAACTGGAATTCTATGTGGGTCACCCATGGTATCAGTCTCTTCTGTTAGCTTCGATGATTCAGAGGGAATGCATGTATTAAAGTAACAAGTATATGAAGGACTTTTGATGTCTGTAACCTTTTCATTAGCTAGTACATAGGACACCTCTCTAATTCTTGCTGCGTTGTGTTTTTAACACTTGAGTGAGAGCAAAACTTAAATGTGTATGTGTTCTCTGATTAAAGAAGCAGCACCTCCATTTGCTGTAAGCAAGAGAGGCAGGAAAGTAAAGAAGGAAAGGAGGGGCATTTGGATAATGTGCAGAGGTGCTGGGAGAGGGAGTGGTGAGGGAAAATGTGAGTCTTATGCCTTATTATACAACTAGACCCTCCAGAAAATCTGAACAAGGAGGAGACCTTTCAGCTCAGCTCCTCAAGGCCAAATTGCTCACTTTCCCCATTCCCAGGTCCCAGTTCCAGGCTCCTATGTTAGGATCCTATGTCCACCTTGGGCATATCAGCTATGACCATGAACAGGGAATATTTGCTGAGAAAGAAATTCAGGCTGGATGGCAGTATTTGAACTCTCTTGGGGACAGAGTTTGACACCATCAGAAGAAAGGGACAAACTTGGAATGTGGAATTTGCAAGGCATCTTAGAAAGAGATTTGTGCAAGGAGTTTCTACTTTGTCTGGGTTGGGAGGCCCAGCTCACTGAGCTCCTTGACCAGAACAGCCAGGCTGTTGCTATGGGCTCCTCCTACCATCTTACCAGAGCTCCCTCTGCTTCCTTTAGTTTCTTTAATGTGTTGTGGCCCAGAACAGTAAGGTGCATCTCTCTTGGATCCTGGTATTACTAGCCTGCTGTGAAAAGTCCAGGTGACCAGTTTCCCTACAGCCTGGTTTCCCACATGTTATATAAGCATTTAGGTCCCAATTTCAGCCCTCTTCTTCTCCCCTTCCTTCTGTGAAAGCAGAGTTATGTCTAGTTGTCCACTGTATAGGCAAAAACTGCCCGAATCATCTCACTGCACCTTTCGGACAGCTGAAGCCCAGGCTTCAAACTGTCTGGGTTGCTCAGATCTTACAAATTGGACGTTTCTAATTCTGAACTCAGCAGCTAGGGGACATAGGGACAGGCCATCTTACTGCATTTTCGTTTTCTTAATTTGGAGTCAAGCCATCAAGGTTGAATCATAGAACAGAAACTATGGTCAGCTAAATTACATTTCCTCAAGAGCCTCATCAATGCCCTTAAGAATGCAATAGGACAGCCTGCTACACACCACTCAAAACATTACCTATGAAGGCTCACCACAGAAGAAAGATGAACCCCCCATGACTGTAAGAAGAAAGAAGCTGACTCAAGATTCTGATTAGTCAGGCAATTGCTGGGCATTTTCAAAGCAGAGAAGCAGAAGCAGAGATGCCATAAAAAAGTACTCAGGAGAGGAACTTCAGTGTGACTTTGTAATAGGAGAAAAACATACTGGAGTTTGTTGCCTAAAATCCTCTCCATCTTTTTGTGGCACTGATACCTTCATTTTCCTTTGGGAAAGTCACCTCTTTCCAACTTCCATGTCATTTTTGAGATAAAGTGGATTTCATACATGGGCCACAGAATGCAATGTGTGGTCCAGACTATCTTTGTCACTTTATTCTATGCTTCTTGCCATCACATGGTTTTGAGATGGGCTCATGTCCCAAGGCAGGTCCCCCAGAGCCAAGAAGATTGAGGACTTCTGTTTGCATTCTCAGAAAAGCAGACTCTCCCAACTGCTGAACAGATATAAGATGCCATAAGTATGGAACATGCTTAATGTTCTGTGCAGAACTGAGAACCAAACCAGTTCTAAAGAAGCAGAGTCAAGAGACAGATCCATATAACAGTATTTGAGCCCTGAATCAAGTTATACTTAGAGAAGAACTAACCCTGGACTTTGCTTTAAAAAAACAAAACAAAACAAAACAAATTTCCCATTAGCATTAACCTAATACACCAATGGCAGAAAATGAAGTCCTGTCAAAACTGGCATTTTTCAATTCAGGAAGTCTTACCTGAGAGACCTTCCTTACCCGAGAGACCTTCCTTACCCAAGCTTCTCTGCTTCTCATTTAAATTCATTCTTAAGTAGGCAGTTACCTTTCAACCACTTGATGAATTAATCTATGACTCTCCTAGGCCACCCAGTGAGGCATTTGACTATATCCAGTGTGTGTGTACAGGTGTCTCAGATAAAACTGAAATCTGAATGTATCTCAGTTACATCCTGCATGCCTTTGTGCTTGAACAAACATGCAGTAACTGAGGGGGAGATCCATGAATGCTAAGTGCCTATTCATTACCTGTACAAGCACTTTTTCAGAAAAACTTGAAGCCTCAAATTTGGCCTTCTCAACCCTCATCCCATTTGCTATGACCATTGTAAATTTGTTAGTGAAATAATTTCTTTCATGTTATTATAACAGACTGGATTAGAAGACAAATAAGTGATTTGGTTTTAACCTCCTATGTAGCCTGGTGGGAAAACTACCCAATAGTATTCTTTTATACCCAGAGACAGAACTGTTCCTATTAAATCTATTCTTTGGGAAAATATAAGTTCTATAGTATCATAAAAGATGATTAATTTAAAGTGGCTCTCCAAGACAGTGCTAATTGCTTTCTGAGTTCTGCATGCTGTCCATCTCAGTCTCAAAGGAAGTGAGGCATTTAGTTTGTACATTTAGTTTGTACATCATAAATATTCCATTTATGAATATAATTTATATGAGTATAGTATCAGGGACTGGCCAGGAATAAAAAAAAAAAAGCATATACAGTATTTCCACTGAAAAAACTTAATGTTAGAGTTTGGCTAAGAACATGTTATGAAACAAAAAATGTGAAAAGGGAATGTTGACCTAACACCGAGATAGTTTTTGCAGCAAACAGCTACCACCTCTTAGGATGCCTCAAGGAAGAGACTGGCATTAACAAACCTTAGATGCTTGATGAAGAAACCAAGAACAGTTGGGACTAGACTTCTGAGAAGGGCTACAATCTAGTTAGTTCTATTGTCTTTGACATGATGAAGTTGGTTCTGAGGTTGCTGGGGGAAAAAAAGCTGGAGACTTGCAGGGGGCACTCCGCAGAAAAAGAGAGGCAGTGGAACTTCCGTCAGCAAAGCCGAGGGGTCTCGAGGAGAGGTGAACCTGCTGTCTGCCAACCCAGCCCCTCAGCGAGTGAGAGACAATCAGACGCGACACGGGTTCTGTCTAAGCAGTTCCGCTTTATTGCCGCAAGCTCCCGGCTTATAAAGGCAAGCAGGGGGGCAGTTTGCGAGGGACTTTCCATAGTTACACAAATCACGTTAAAGGTCAAATCGTCATGTGCCTTCATTATAACAGGAGTCTATGGTGATCACGCGCTGTCCACGTGCACGGAAATCAAGAGAGCCAATCAAAATCTTTGACAAACAACATAGACCACGCCCTCATCTCTTTCGCCAGGCACCATCTTAGTTTCCGACCGCAAAGCTAGCCCTTCTTTTTTTAAGGTTTCCCATTTAGGGCCCCACATCTCCCCCTTTTTTATTTTATTTAAGCCCTCGAGACATTTGTATTGATGTTCTATAGAGCAAGGCGTAAAGCTGCAGGCGGCCAACCTCCAGCCTCGCCAGCCCTTCTCGTGGCTGTGCCTGTCTTGGGTTGCCCTCCTCTGAGGGTCTTACCCGTCATTGGCTATCCAGCCACCTCTTGGGGGCTAGGCGGAATCTCTCTAGATGACGGGCATCTAGAACTCTATTTATATGTCTCGGTTAATCTCTTGAAGGGCTAAATTAATCCAGGGGTTTCGTGGGTGCCCAACATGGGGCTCCTTTTCCATGACCTGGGCAAGCATAACTATTTTTTGTTGTAAACGTCTATTGTGGGCTGTGAGGTTTTTTACCTTTAACACTACAACAAGCAAAACAACAAAAACAAGCAAAAGAAGGTATTTTTAAACCAGGTAAATGGACTTTGTATCCAGTCCCATAGGTCCATTGCTCCCTTTTTCACCTGTTAGAGTCTCATTCAACACTGGAAAAGCTGTCAGACAAAAGCTGGGGTATCTCACATCGCAGTCTATGCACACCAGAACATTCAACGTCTTGATCACTCTGGCGTGGAGATCAAACTGTTGTTGGAGTCCCGTTATGGAGGATCTCAGGTGTTCGAGCTGGTTTGAAATACCTGAGCAGAGGCAGTGGATATGTTGTTTATAATCTCAATGGTCTGAGCTTGTTGAACTCCCAGCACGGATGCTGACACTGTTGTACCCTCATGGTTGATGGCCTTGTGTGTTGTTAAACCCAGACTTTAAAGATTCTAAAAACTGTTGCACAGCCATGGCAGTGACGAAGGTCAGAAAGGAGAGGATATGTAATCCGACGATCACCAGGAGCAGTGTCCACCAGGGTCGCCACATCGATGATCTGAAAGGGAAGAAAAGATCGCCTCAGGAACGTTTTGTTCTTGGGCTCAATATTTGAGTGTCTTTTTAATCTGTGTCAGATTTTGAGATTTGACCTCTCTCTTGTGGTGTAAACTTAAGATTCCTTGCTGGCACCCATATAGGGCTGGGGTCCCCAATGGGGAATATGCATCCAAATCCTCTTCCCATTGTAAGGAGTGGATCGGGCCCCTTCCACTGGCCAGTGATGGGGTCTTTCCATCTCACTTGTATTTCAGGTTTTATTTCTTGGTTAGACCAATGTTTTTGAAAACATGGTATTGGTTCATTTTTTGAAAATTTTAAAATGTTTAGAGTAAAGAGTGCCATTCCAAGTTGCTGGTGAGGGTTTATTCCCCCTTTTTGTTTTTGTAATTGAGCCTTTAAATTTTGATGGTGGTGCTCAATTATGGCTTGTCCCTGGGGGTTATGTGGGATTCCAGTGTTATGACGAATGTGCCATTGTTGGAAGAATTTCTGTAAGCTCTGGCTGATGAAACAAGGGCCATTATCTGTTTTTATTTGATGGGGAAGGTCCAACGTCGCAAAACATTGTAAAAAATGGTTTTGAGCATGTTTTGCTTTTTCTCCTGTGTGGGCAGTAGCCCAGCAGGCATGAGAGTAAGTGTCAATAGACACAAAAACATACTTAAGTTTTCCAAAGGGGAATAATGGGTCACATCAGTTTGCCACAGCACATTGGGTTTTAGCCCTCAAGGGTTTACTCCTGGGGGCTGTAAAGGCGGTACTTGTAAATAAGGAAGATAGGATTTACAAGTATGTATAATTTATTTTAATTCTCTAATAGGGATCTGTGGAAACCTTTTATGTAGCCCTCTCCAATTTATATGAGTAAGATCGTGAAGATCATAGGCATCTTATCAAGTTACAAGCTTGGATTGTAAGGGAGGCTGCTCTATCGGCCAGGGAATTTCCCATTGTTTTTTTGATTTTGAATTGGGGATACCCGTATCAGTGACATGTTTTTTGCTCCGTGAAAAGCAGAGCTTGAGGGCCGAAATGTTCAGACAGAACCCTAGGGGGGGGCTCCTCACCGTATTGAACCTCTCACTGCCTAGCAAGGGTTTGTACTCGATCCCAAGTGTCCCAAGAGAACAGATTGGCCGAAGCAACCCAGGGGGCCAACCGTACAATGGTCCCCCAGACCTTAACGGCCTGAGAGTCAGAAATCTCAAGTCCCCTGCTTATGAGCATATATCTCAGTGCCTTGAGTGTGGGCTCATCAGATTTCCCAATGTTATTTCCCATGCTGCTGAGAGAGAATAGAAAGAAAAGTCACTGAGGACAACCACCAAAAATCCTACCGGGAGTGGTGGTGGCCAGAAAGTTGGGCTTATGGTATGTTTTTGGAACTGTTTATGTGCCTGCGTCATTGCACAGAAGTTTTCTTGCTGGAGGCGGGCACCCTAGAGGTTTCTAGCCCGTTCCGTGACCCCCTTATCCTGTCATGGGAGTCTTTAGTGGCAGGCACCCTAATGGCCTTTAAGTGCCTGACCCGTGCCCACAGGGAAGATTCTAGGCCACGTCCTCAGTTAAGAATGATTAAAGGAGAGTTTCACCTGGTCGGGCTCTAGTTACTGAGGCTTACTTGTTGCGGGGCCTTCAAACTCCGCCAGAGAGCGGCCCTAGCCAGGACTTGTCAATTGCCTCCACAACCGTTCGCCTATTCACTGAAACTCCCGAAAAAGGAATTAAGGACAGATCAGAAAAGAGGAGAAGGAAAATAAGTCAGGAGAGTTTTTTGCCACTTCCCTCAAAACAGAGGGGGGCCCACCTTGAAGTCCGTCTTACCTCAGGCGATACTCCTCTGAAGGGGAGCACCGTGCTGCAACCAGCCTAGGGTCCTTCGTCGCTCCTTCTTTCAGAGCAGCACGGTGTCACCACCTCCATCCATCTGCTTTGTGCCCCACGTTGGGCGCCAGTTTCTGCAGGGGGCACTCCGCAGAAAGAGAGAGGCAGTGGAACTTCCCTCAGCAAAAAGCTGAGGGGTCCCAAGGAAAGGTGAGCCTGCTGTCCGCCAACCCAGCCCCTGGGCGAGCGAGAGACAATCAGACACGACAGGGGTCCCGTCTAAGCAGTTCTGCTTTATTGCCGCAAGCTCCCGGCTTATAAAGGCAAGCGCGGCTTGGGGGGGGAGGGGTCCGAGGGACTTTCCATAGTTACACAAATCACATTAAAGGTCAAATCGTCATGTGCCTTCATTATAACAGGAGTCTATGGTGATCACGCGCTGTCCACGTGCACGGAAATCAGGAGAGCCAATCAAAAACTTTGACAAACAACATAGACCACGCCCTCATCTCTTCCACCAGGCGCCATCTTAGTTTCCAACTGCAAAGCTAGCCTTTCTTTTTTAAGGTTTCCCATTTAGGGCCCCACAGAGACTAGGAACAGATTCCCGCTGCCAAGGGGAAGAGCCTTGGCTAGAGCCTGGGCTGGAAGGAAGCACAAGCACGTGCAAAAGGGCATGTCCTCTCTCCTTGCTTGTGTTTCCAGTTTCCTAAGGTCCCTGATGGATGGAACCCAGCAGGGAGCCAGCTGGTAAAGGATGAAGGTGGTGTGCACAATTCCAGTTTTTGCATCACAAAGAAGAGAATAGAACAGGGGTCTTAAAGCTGATAGTTCATAGCTTACTACTTGGCACATAGAGCATCCTTGTAAATGCTAAAGGATTTGACCAATGCTATTACTGATGTTGGGCCTTCCTTGGTGACTCAGTGGTAAATAATCTGCCTGCGAATGCAGGAGATGTGGGTTTGATCCCTGGGTTGGAGGAGGGCATGGCAACCCACTCCGGTATTCTTGCCTGGGAAATTGCATGGACAGAGGAGCCTGGAAAGCTATAGTCCTTGAGGTCACAAAAGAATCAGATACAACTTAGTGACTAAACAGCAATTACTCACGTTAAATCAAGCATATGAGTTTGTAACTCAGGTTGCATACTGAATCTGTAACCTGTCTGTCACTAGGAAATCCACTGCCCCATCAGTCTTCTGGGGTGTTTTTTCATTGACAATTCTTATAAAATGGTAGGGATGGAGGTTGGAGATTTAATACTTACCTTATGTAGTATGTGTCTGGTAGCCAGGGACTTCAAATTTTCTGTAAAACTACAGAGATTTATTTTCCTGATCACCTCTAATTCCAGTTCTTTTATTTTTACCACTTCCTTCTTCTCACTGAAGTCTCACTTTAGGAAGTTTTTTTTCTCTGCCTTCCATCATCCCAAATAAGGAATGGGACCATTTCTCCTTTAGACCCCCAAAGGAACACTAACAAAAACAGTTATTATCAAGTGTCTGGGAAAAATGAAGTGTTGTTATATGGTAACTAAAATTGTTTATTAGATATCCTTTTTGGTAACAGTTCCTCAGTTGCTTCATCCATGAGGAATTCCCCTCTGGCCTTATTTCCTTTTGAGAGGCTCTTGCAATAAGCTTCTGGCCCTCTGCCTCTCCCTGTTTTCTTCATTTCCTTGTCTTTTTACTGCTTCCCTCATGGGATTCCTCTGAAAATTCAAAACTATTTATTATTTATTATTTTCAATATGTCAGCTCTTCACCCTTGCTGCCATTTTTCCTTCCAGACCATTCCCTTGGGAAGACTTCAGTTTTTATATTCAATCTCTGTGGAGGTTTGTTATTCTGCTGTGAGAATAGATTAATATTGTTATTTCTTAGAAGAACCAACTGCTGTTTCTTTTTCTCTCTTTCCTTTTTCTTCTTTTGTTTCTTTCTTCCTTCCTTCTCCCCCCCTTCCCCCTCTTTATTAATCTTTTTATTGAAATAATTACAGATTAATGTGCAGTTGTAAGAGCTAATGCACATAGATCCTGTACCCTGTACCTACTTTCCTCCAATGCTAAACTCTTACAAAATCTGTAGCACAATATCATAGCCAGGATATTGACATGTTGCAGGACATTCTCATCAGCACAAGGATCCCCAAGTTTG
Source organism: Oryx dammah (assembly GCF_014754425.2). NCBI lineage: Eukaryota > Metazoa > Chordata > Mammalia > Artiodactyla > Bovidae > Oryx > Oryx dammah. The sequence goes on along the minus strand of NW_024070199.1, from coordinate 7,005,299 downwards.
CCCTTTCATAACCACACCCCCTTCCCTCCTACCCTGACTTCCTCCATACTTTGGACAACCAATCATATTTAGAGTCTTGTCATTTGAAGACTATTATATATAAGTGGAATCAAATAGTATGTAATGCTTCAGAATTGACTTTTTTTCACCCAAAGTGTTTTTAATTTGCACTTATTTTATGGCTACTGATATTGAACACCTTGTTACCTGCCTATTTGCCATCTGTGTCTTATTTAGTAAAATATATCCATGTCTTTTGTTCATGCCTAGTTGGATTTTTAGCATTTTGCTTTGTTGGCTATTGAGTTTTCAGAGTTCCTTATATAATCTGGATACTAGCTGTTGTTGAATATGTGAGTTGCAAATATATTCTACTTCTCTCTAGTTTGTCTTTTTGTCTTCTTAACAGGGTCTGTTGCAAAGTAAAATTTTTAAATTTTGGTGAAGCCCAGTTTATCAATTTTTCCTTTCATGGATCATGTTTTGGTTCCAAGTCTAAGAACCATTTGCCTAGCTCTGGACCCTAGAGGTTTTCTCCTATGTTTTCATTCTAAAAGTTTTATATTTTACATTTATGGCCATGATTCATTTTGAGCTAACTTTTGTGGATGGCATGAGACTTAGGGCAAGGTTTATTTACTTATTTGTTTGCCTCTGTATGTCCAATTGCTGTCTTCTCTACCTCCACATCAGGTACAGATGAGGCAAAAAGAAAACTCAGGACCTCGTTGATGTGTAGCTCCTCAAACCCTAAAATCCCTGGATGGTCTGTTTTCTCTTCTTATCTTTATTTTAGGTGTAATTACAGGACTTTTGTTGTACTATTAAGTCCTATAAGTATGTCTATTGCATCTTCCCAGAGGTAGAAGTCATTTTTGATTTTTTTTTAATTGCATTTTATTTTACTTTATAAGTTAATTTCAGTGCCTGCCAGACACCAAATACCATTCCTTGTAGAGAATCTAACATTGCTATTTGTGATTGGGTGTGTTTATGGTCACCCAGTTTTCAGCCAAACCCAACTTAAAGTTCATATCTTTGAACGAGCTCTCATGGTGCACCTACATAGATTCTTTCCCTTAGAAGACTCTGAGTTCAGATGCAGGGATATATTGGGTTTCTCTGCAGGCTCAGTCGGTAAAGAGTTGATCTGCAATGCAGGAGACATGGGTTTGATCCCTGGATGGGAAAGATCCCCTGGAGAAGGAAATACTGGCAACCCAGTCCAGTATTCTTGCCTGGAGATTTCCATGGACAGGGGAGTCTGGCAGGCTGCAGTCCATGGAGTCACAAGAGTTGGACATGACTTGGCCACTAAACCAAAATAATCACACAGTTATTTCCTGGAAATAGCACGTCTGAACACTCTTTCTCCTGTGTCTTTGGTAACTTCTCTGTCCCCACCCCAATCACAGAAATGACCTAGTGGCTCAAACTGCCCCCGTGATTCTAGTCCTCTGGACATAGTAATTGTTCACAGAGGGGAATGCAACTTAAATTCATCACAGTTTTATCTAGGTTTTATCTGGATGGGGCTAGATGGGCCATTTTCTTTTCTCTCTGGTCAGGAGATGTAAAAATTGGGGAAAAAATTCAAGTAGGCATATCTTCACTTGAGGCAAAATGAAATAAAAGTACTTTTATAAAATAAAAGTATTTTATATTAAAATCATCCCTCTTCTCAACTTGCTTCCCCATTGCATCATAAGGCAAGAACTTGTGTTCTTCATTTTCATAGCCCAAACACTGAGTGCCTGGTTAGTGCTTAGCAAATATAAAATGAATGAATGAATAAAGAAATGGACACTTCTCAGTACTGCCTGTAAGTCAATGCTGTCAAAAAATGGTATGAGAAAGCAAAAGACTTCAAATGTCCTTTCTTTTTAAGTTACTGAGGATTACTGAATACAACTAAAGAACATGATTAATTACTGTTTGGGTGATGTTAAGTTCTCAATTTGCCTTGTTCTTCTTCCCTTCTGTATCACTATGGGAAAGTCAGACCCTGAGAGACACACAGTTCCCCTTACCTGTCAGCAGAAAGAAGCCCTGATCTCAGAGTCATCTCCAGAGGGAATGCTTTTCTTATCTCTGTCCCTCTCTTGCTCCTTGCCTGGGTGTCTGATGGATGCTGACAGCCCTGACTCCCTTCCTTGTGCCAGATAGCATCCTCACCAAGAAAACTGTGCACAACCTGATTTTGACACTGGCTGCAACGATTCCTCTCCTTGTAAATGGTATCTTCACTTCCTGAGAGTTTATATGCCACGAGCTGTGCCTAATCTCAGAGCTTGAGGGGGAAATCATATAATCAAGTTTCTTAAATTTTGAGGAGAATTACTCATGGGTCTTACTAAATTCTGAGTGTTTCCCAGTAGGGAAGTGGGTGGGGCCTGAAATACGACATTTCTAACAAGTTGATATGGCTGGTTTACCCATGTAACGTTGAGTAGGAAAGACATGTAGCCTCAATATTCTTAGATGTAAACCTTGGACAATTAACCTCCATTCTGTTGGATTCCCAGGGTTGTAACAATTGAGACATACAATATAAATAAAAGGTTTTAAGAGTCTACAACTCATGCTGCTGCTAAGTTGCATCAGTTGTGTCCAACTCTGTGCGACCCCATAGACCGCAGCCCACCAGGCTCCACCGTCCCTGGGATTCTCCAAGCAAGACTACAACTCACTATATAAATCTAAAGTTTATACCTTTGTGATCACCTTAGCTTAGCCATTCTCAACATCAAGTCAATCCCAAGTATATATAAATATTAAGGTCTGAGGGGCAATAAAAAATTCACTAGCTCAAAAATAAACTTCCCTACTGGCATTGGTGCCTAAAAGTCACAATTGTATATAATTTGGACTGGAAGGACCATTAGGGATGTCTGTGCGAGTGGATTTCAAAACCAGCTGAAAGTTAGAATCATCTGAGTATTATTGAAAGAATAAAGACCCATCCTGGAACCACCCACAAATCTGAGAGAGATGTCCACACACTGGTGTCAAGTGTATCCTCCAGATGAGTCTGATGTAGCCATTCTCATACTCAAACTTTGTATCCATTGAGCTCTAACTGTCATTTTGGAAATGGAGGGACCAAGACTTGCTCAGTGGGCTGAGCCTTTTTCCTATTCTCTCAAGACAGGGAATCTGGGGACTAGTTCTGTAATGGAACTCAAGAAGTTAGAAAACTAGAGTGGGGAGTTCTGACCCAGAACAGAAGAAAGTCCCCAGATTAGTGTAATAAACAAAGCTGAATCTATTCACAGCAACCAAGATCTAAGAAACTAGGAAAAGAAAGATTTAACTTACCCATCAGGGCCAGAATCAGAGAAAACGAATATGTGTTCACATCCAATATCTTTCCCATTTGGGGAGTGTATCTGATTCAGATTATGGGAGTGAAGTGAAGTGTTAGTCACTCAGTCATCTCTGACTCTTTGCAACCCTATGGACTGTAACTGCCAGGCTCCTCTTCTATGGGATTCTCCAGGAAAGAATACTGGGATGGGTTGCCATTCCCTCCTTCAGGGGCTCTTCTTGGCCCAGAGATTGAACCCGTGTCTCTTGAGTCTCCTGTTTTGGCAGGCAGATATTTTTACCACTGTGCCACCTGAATGAGAGGGAGAGAAAACAGTAAGTACATGAGTTCAGAGAATGTCTGGAGAGATGGTGAGGAAAGAAAGTGGCAGAAGGCTTGGAGACAAGGCAGGAAGGGGAGATGAGGTGAGGATACACCTGTGAACACCCATGCTGGTCATTTCATTCGCAACCCAGCAAGAAGAGTAGATATTAGAATTGGAAATGTCTTTAAAATCAGCCAGCTCAAACTGCCCCTGTTCCCGATGTACTCGCCTAAGGTTGTAACAGCATAAATAAAACTAAACCAGGTTTTCTGCATCCAAATGTCGAAATTACTCAGCATCCTCCCTGACATAAAGAATGCAACTGAACAAAGGTATTAGGTTCATTTTTATTGAAAACCTCTGATGTGGCAAGCACTAATTCCAGGATCTTTGTATTTATTATTTCTAATTCTCACAATCACCCTTCATGGTGGTAGGATAATCACTGCACAGATAGGGAAGCTGAGGCAAAGAGATTAAATAGCTTGCCCAAGTTCATACAAGTAGCCTATGGTAAAACCAGAATTTTAATGCTGATTGGTCTGATTTCATGAGTGTTCACAGCTGAATAGTAGGGAGACAGGTACTAACTGACCAAATGTCTTAGAAAATTGAATCTCTCCATCCAAGGCTTCAACAGTGCCCTGCCAGGTGAAACCTGGGGCAGGGGGAGAGTCTTAAGTTCTCCTCAGTACCATGGTCAGTTATTCAGCTTTTTGATGATAGACTGTGCCCTCTGAGCCATGTGGGCCAGCCTTGGGTCTTTCTTCATGTATGAGCACATTTGGAGTTTAGTCTTTTTTTTTTTTTTATTTTAAACCAAAGCTGTTCCTACAGAGCCTCCAACCCCCATATCGATGGGTGCATTTAGAAAGAGCTTGTTTTAGGGAAGGTTATTTGCAATGCAAGAGTTTGATCCCTGGATCAGGAAGATCCCCTGGAGAAGGGAATGGCTACCCACTGTAGTATTCTTTCCTGGAGAATTCCATGGACAGAGGAGACTGGTGGACTACCTTCCATGGGGTCGAAAAGAGTCGAATGTGACTGAGTGACTGACACTTAGCACCTAATGGTTTTGACAAATCAGACTTGACTAATAACTGCTCCACAACCCCTGTGCATAAACACACAGATACACACACATTCACACATGTATGTACTCACGTCTGCACATGTACACAAACACGCCCACATAAACACACAGTAACACGTGCGCCTGCACCCTCCTTGGTGTTCATCCTGAGCCTTGAGCTGCAGAGAGGAGGCAGAGCCCTGAATTCTACTGGGAAATTTGTCTCTCTGTAAATAAAGTATTGATCTAGCACTTCTCCTATAAGAGTAGTGGGCATCCCTTCCACCAGATATTGCCCTGACATACCTGAGGCAGATAAAGCCATCAGCCTCTCCCCAGCTTGGCTTCTTTAGTCTCTGGAAGATGAGTTCAGTCACCCAGGCCCCTGAGTTATGAGAAATCCTGCCTACAGCCATGCCTGGAGGATGTCCTTCTGAAGATGGGACATCTTGGGTCCATTGCTCCATATGCCAGGGTGCAGACCAGTGCTGGTCACTCATGTAACTCTCACTAATGTTCCTGACTATGTGAGAAAAACAGAGTAAATAGAAGGAGTTAATTTTTCATGATTTAAAAATATATTCAACGTCAGGACTATTCTCCTGGGATTATATCCTTTCGTTGTTGTTGTTAAAAGGTCTTTGTGTGTGTGTGTGTGTGTGTGTGTGTGTGTGTGTGTGTGTGTGAGAGTGAAATGATGATGATAGTAGACAGCACTTATTTTCCAAAACATCCTTACACTGCAAAGGAAATAGCTAACCCTCTCTCAGTTCCCCATTAAAATAATAGTCCATGAAGTGCAAAAATCTAAGAGCCAGGGTCTCACCTATCCGTGAGGAGGAGGAGAAGGAAGAAGAGGAGGGCTTAGAGATCTTAATTAGTTTAGCAGAGCCATGTCTATTAAAATAGTAGGGAGGGGGCTAGAGAAGAAAGCTAAAGAAGAAAGGGCAAGACATTGACTGAGAAGACACTTTGTCTGCAGCGCTGAGATAGTACCTCATTCACTATCTCAGCTCATTTTTCCAGAAGCTTCTAAGGAAGGTAGTATTATTTCTGTTTTACAGAGAGGTAAAGTTACAGTCAAAATTTTAGATGAGTTGACTAAGGCAACACAACCGAACACAAGTCATAAGTTGTACCCAAGTTTAAAGTCTTGATTTTTATCCCCTAAAGATTGTGAGTTTTTCTCCTGTTGTCAAGGACGGTTCATTAAGTTTCAACAATTCTGGCTGAACAGCATGCCGCATTGTTACAATAAGTGACAAGAACACTATGGTATAACCCTTTTGAGAAACTCTTATTTCTTTATATTGGAATCACTCTGGTTCGAGAACCCTGAACAGCTTTGAAAAGTCCATCAACTGTAATTTACCTTGCTTTTTTTGACACCAGTGTTGTTAGTTTGTTTTTTTGTTTTTTTAACTCCAAGGAATGAGTCCTTAATTGGATCTGTCTTCACCACTGCCAGAGGCAATTAAGAGGAATATTTCAGAGAAAAAAGTCACCAATTAGGATGCCCAGGGACATGGAATATTTTTAGGTATTAAATGCCACAAATAAATTTAATTCTAATTGTTCATAATCACAGTTTAGAGATCTCCAGAGGATGAGAGCTCTGAGCATTTACAATGCCTAAATCTAGTTTAAGATGTCTTTGACATCAATTGTCACTTAATGAAATGGCTGCATTTGCATAGTGCTGTTTTGCTGAAAAGAGAATTGTGGCATTATGAAGTAAGATTTATTTTGCATACTGAAAAGGGAAAAGGGTAAGTCTCCCAAGCAATGTAAGGTAGCTCTAATCATCCTAAATGCAAGGGAATTTATACAACCAAATATTCACTCATTGAGTTACTTGTTTGACAAACTTAGGGTAAACCAAATTGAGAGATTATGCTCTTATGTTATTTGGGAGTTCAAAAAAAAGACAACTGATCTAATTTGGAGTTGGGGGATTGTCAGGGGAGGGTGCCTTGGAGAAGGCATAAGCTAATCTGGACACGGAACAGTAAGTCAGTTATGATAAGGGATGCATTCCCAGCATACAGAGTGGACTGACGTAGAAAGGGGGGAACAGGATGTTGTGGGAACTCCAGCTGATTGGATATGACTCTAGTCAGAGCTGGACTAAGTCTGGTAAGCACCCGGAGCAAGTGGGAATGAGGTGTTCCCGATGTTCAGTTAACAAAGGCATTCATAGCTCTTTTTACATTAAAAATGAGATGTTTATATATAGGGATGCAATAAAATCTTTTCTTTTTTGATTGTATTTTCATTTTTTATCAGGGTATAGTTGCTTTACAATGTTGTATTGGTGTCTGCTGTACGACAAAGTGAATCAGCTATGTGTATACACACATCCCCTCCCTCGTGGACCCTCTCCCAGCCCACCCCACCCCACGCCTCTAGGTCATCACAGAACACCAAACCGAGCTCTGTGCGGTGTGGCTGGTTCCCACCAACTATCTGTTTTACACGTGGCAGCATATGTATGTCAATCCCAGTCTCCCAGTTTATCCCCTACCTGTGTCCATGTATCCATTTTTTGTGTCTGTGTCTCTACTTGTGCCCCACAAATAGGTTTCTTTTATATGGACTCAACAGCAAGAACATACTCTCCATTCAAGGATGTTAAATAGTGTTATATTCTTAAATATAAATAATATTAATAAATTTATTAATTTATATTAAATAATAAATTAAATAATTTGGTAAGAGCTAGACCTGTCATTATTTGTCCAGTTACATAAGGAATGATAGGAACCTGTATTAACTGGCACCATATTTTCTCATTTATTCTGGTTACGTTTAATAATACTTTATGTATTGAGAATATGCCCAAGTATCCTGAAATTTTTCTCCCCCTTGGAATGGTGATTTTGCTTCACTTCATGGGAAATAGATGGGGAAACAGTGGAAACAGTGTCAGACTTTATTTTTTCGGCTCCAAAATCACTGCAGATGGTGACTGCAGCCATGAAATTAAAAGACGCTTACTCCCTGGAAGAAAAGTTATGACCAACCTAGATAGTATATTCAAAAACAGAGACATTACTTTGCCAACTAAAGTCCGTCTAGTCAAGGCTATGGTTTTTCCAGTAGTCATGTATGGATGTGAGAGTTGGCCTGTGAAGAAGGCTGAGCGCCGAAGAATTGATGCTTTTGAACTGTGGTGTTGGAGAAGACTCTTGAGAGTCCCTTGGACTGCAAGGAGATCCAACCAGTCCATTCTGAAGGAGATCAACCCTGGGATTTCTTTGGAAGGAATGATGCTAAAGCTGAAGCTCCAGTACTCTGGCTACCTCATGCGAAGAGTTGACTCATTGGAAAAGACTCTGATGCTGGGAGGGTTTGGGGGCAGGAGGAGAAGGGGATGACCGAGGATGAGATGGCTGGATGGCATCACGGACTGGATGGACGTGAGTCTGAGTGAACTCCGGGAGATGGTGAGGGACAGGGAGGCCTGGCGTGCTGCGATTCATGGGGTCGCAAAGAGTCGGACACGACTGAGCGACTGAACTGAACTGAATCAGAACTATTATAGGTTCCCTCTTTAGGATTCTTCTTCAAGCACTGAGCTGCAACGAAAAGATCATGGACTTTGGAGTCTTGCTCTGATACTTACCTGTGGAGCCTTCAGCACATTCCTCAACCTTCTGAGCCTTAGCTTTTACATCTAGAAATAGAGAAAATGATGTCTTGAGGTTAACTGGAAGGACTTCCGTAAAATCATCTAACATCATGGAAAGTGAATTTTAGCTCTTTTTCTTCTTTATACACTTAATAAAATATCCAGTCATCTTAATTTCCTTTTTTTATGTCAGAAGTAAAAGGCTCAATTATATTCACCAAATTAGGTTTTGAATGATTTTTTTTATCTGTTCCAAAAAATTAAGTACACACACAAAAGAAGATAGTGACTTTTGGCAGATGCCAGAGAATAGTCCCCAAATTGCACAGCACAATAACATCATCTTTTGAAATCTGCGCAGCCTGTCATGAAGTCGTTTCCATTTGGATGATTGATTCTGGCACATTTATGGAAAAATCAGCCAAGGTACCTTCATGCAGGCTCATCTTCAGTCCCCACTGAAGTTGCATTTCATAGGGGTTGGAGGAAGGATATGGAGAAAGAAAGTTAGAGAGTAGCTGGCCCAGTCAGTAACTGAAGTCCTAACTTCACTGAAGAAGGAATTCATAGGGCCTAGCCTCCATCTTAGGCCTGTTCATGCTGATCATGCTCGGCCACCTTTCCAATGGACTCTAAACTCTGTGTTTAGTGCCTTTGAAAACAACAACAGAAGGATAAGACCCCCTCCAGACAGGGGAACCTTGAAGATCGTATCTAGGTTACTCATAGCCTAAGAGAAAACATACACTAATCACCCCTTCCTCCAGACAGGCCATAAATTTTTCTATATCTATTGGAGTGTACCTTGGGTTTATTGATTATTGGCTAATTGTTTGAGCACGTGAGCACACAGCACGTGAATGATGGGTTATTGGGATTGTATTTTCTTTGGTTTATGTAAGTCTCAAGGAATTTGGGGTGGTGGGTTCAGACTCATACACATGGTATAAAAGATTTTCACAAATGCTGGTCGGGGTCCTTGGCTAAGAGGAGACTCTGCCATGGGCCCACTGGTGTGATAAACTGCACTCCACTATCTACATTGTCCTTCTGAATGAGTTTGTTTCCCGGAACGCGTGGCTACAACATCACGTTTTCATCATGGCTGTTCATCTTTTACTTGTTGACCAGCTCTGCCCTTTCCTGCAGCTTACAGCAGGGCTCTTTAGTGCCTCTCAATCTCCTGAATTCTGGGAATTCATGTACTCATTTAGAGGGGACATCGATGACCTCAAATGTGGCCAGCAGGAAATTTTAGGGAATTGTTTGAAGCTGAAGGTTGCCCTGTGTTAAAGTGAAGAGTTGTTTTTTAGGGACCAAGCAATACTTTGTTTCTGATTTCCTGCTGGTCCCTCTGCTGTCTTGGCCTCTCCACATTTTCCTCTCTTCTCTGTTCACATTCTTACCTCTCTGCCTTCCTTAGGACATTGTATTCACCCTCCACATAGGACTCTGGGGGCAGAGCGTGTTAGTCTTAAGAGGAATACACACAAAGGAAACAAATGGGTCCTGCACGCACATCAGAAGGCCCTGGTGAGCGGCACAGTCACTGTGTTCCAGGGACTATCGAGATCAAGCTCTGTGTTGGAGAGTTCGGAGAATGGAAGAGGCTGCATTTGAGCTGGGCCTCTAGGATTTTTTCCCTGTTTTACAACATTTGTCTAATTATTACTAAAGCCCATGCTCAGTGATAAGCATTTGGAAAATGCAGATGAATATACAAATAGGAAACAAAAATTATCATAAACTCACTGGTCTGAGATAGCCATTGTTTTTCTGTGTCCTCATCATATGTAGCATTTTCTCATGTGTCAAATATTTTTCAAAGATATGATTTTAATATCAGCAGGTGCTCATTATACAGACATATCATTTTAAATTTGAGCAGAGATCCTAATGATTAACTCATTTATTCACCCAAAGACCATTTATATGTGACCATTATGTGTCCTATAGTGTTCTAGAGACTGGAGATATAACAGCAAACAAGATAAAGTCACAATCTGTGCAGAACTCATATCCTCTTGAAACAGGGAAACCCTTCAAGGCCCCCCTAAGTACAAAGGTGCTTACATGTCCTCTGCCTCTTATTTGTAGAAAAGCTGAAATCTCGGGACTTCCCTGGTGGTCCAGTGGCTAAACACTCCATGCTCCCAATGCCGGGTTGCCTGAGCTCAATTCTTGGTCAGGGAACTAGGTCCCACATGCCACAAGTAAAGATGCCACATGTCGCAACTGAGACCTGAGGCCGCCAAATAAATAAATAAATACTAAAAAAAGAAAAGCTGAAATCTCCCGGGCCTCCCTGAGTCCCCAAAGTGGGCTCAATCATTCATGATTAGGATAATAGAGTCACAGAACCTTTCAATGTCTGATGCAATATTCCTTTTGTTGCAGGTTGGAATTGAATTGTACAAGGAGACACACCTTATGATTAAGCAAAAGACTTTGTTTGAAAGGGGTGACCCAGCAGAGAGCAGGAGGGTCCAGAACCCAGGAGAACTGCTCTGACTTGCGGTCTCAGGTTTTATGGTGATGGGATTAGTTTCCAGCTTGTCTCCCGCCAGTCATCCTGACTTAGGGTCCTTGCTGGTGGCCCACACATTGCTCAGCCAAGAGGGATTCCAGTGAGGAGGATTCTGGGAGGTTGGGAGGACATGTGGTGTCTCCTTTTGACCTTTCCCAAATTCTTTCAGTTGGTGATGGCTTGTTAGTTCCATGTTCCTTACCAGGACCTCCTGTCGTAAAATAACCCATACACATGGTTACGTGGTGCCTGGCCAAGGTGGGTGGTTTCAGTCAGTATTTCCCCAAACAGTTTTGCAAATACTGTAACTGCTATCAGAGGGGGAAAACTAACTGCATGATGATCAGACCGTGGCTGTGACGTAAGCTGCTCCATCTTGAGCAGTACTGAATGCGTGGCTTGCACAATCCCAGGAACTGGCCTTAAGAGAGTAAGATGAATACTGTGTTCCTAATAATCTCTATATTAGTGGGCATCAAAATAACTGTAGCTTGTTCTGCCCATATATGTTAAGTGAGCAACTGCAATTGTCAGCAAACAGAGGATTCAAACCCATGTTGACCTCTTTCAGTCTGAGAATACAGTACCTTAGGTCATCATGAAGAAGTTACAGAAGATGGACCTTGGCTCATAATCCCATAGACATGGAATGGTTGAAATTTTGTAAGCAGCTTTTTACTGTAAAGAGCTCTCCTGAAGGAGACTGCTTTTGTTTTGTTGCTTTCGCAAAGCGGTGTTTTAATTAATCTCCGGCCCAAGCACACCTTTCAGATCTTTTGTTCACACGATGCCTTGGGTAACCGTTGGTTCTTTCCTTAGGTCAAAGAAATAGAAATGAAGAATAAGTAATTAACAGACAACCAGACCTTTTCCCCAGTTTCCCCTTCAGTAATCTTGTGGATAAACTGTGTGAATAAGATACCATCTAAAGAAGTATCACAGAAGTCAAAAGCTTGCACGCAATGGGAGATGGCAATGAATCTGACCCCCTATCTCAGTGATAGGGGGCCCCCCTTTCCCTTTAAAATTTCCTGGATGCGAACAATCTTTTGGGGTTTGTTTTGGGACATAAATCCTCTTTCTCCCAAGGATGCCAGTTTTCTGATTAAAATAACCTTTCTGTTTCTACCAGCATGTGGCTCTTGAGTATTGGTTTACAAGCAGTGAGCAGTCAGACCCAAGTTCAGTAACACTCCAGGAAAGAAAATAGTAAGGAAGCAAAAGATATGTGTGTGTGTGTGGATGAGGTAGTGATATTAATAAATGTATAGAAAAAAGTAAAGCAAAATGGAGATTAGAGACTGATGGGAGATAGAATATTTACAATTTTTCAATATTTCAGGAATTTAAAAATGCTGCAGCCTCTGTTTTTACGCAATTTTATGTACCTCTCTTACTTATTGCCATAAAATAAATATTTGGAGTTAGAATATTGACTCCTTCCAACAGTAAATGAAAATACCTGCATTATGCCTTCCTGAACAACACTGTATGTATCTTTTTCATCTTTGCCAGTTTTTTAGGTCTGAAGTAAAATTTCTTTGTTTTACTCTTTTATTATTTATTAGATTGAGCACTTTTAAAATTGATTTGTATTTCTTACTTTTAATTCATCTGCAGCAGTGGAAGCTTGACAACACATCTTTGTACTGACTTTCTCCTTTTCCTGTTTCTCCTTCCCTGACCTTTATTCCCCTTCCCTGGAATCACTTCTAGTATAAAATCCCTGCATGGAAATCTCCGTCTCAGGCACAGGCTTTTGTGAACTCGAGAAGGAACCTCAGAAGGCATCCAACCTTCTTCTTTGATCTCTTGTGCCCCTCTTTGCACAACTACAGACTTTTCTTGGTAATCAGAGAAACTGAACCCCAAACAAGAGCATACAGCGTCAGGCTCTTGGCAATACGGTAATTCACAAGAACACTGTATTCACCTATTCCTCACCTCTGATGTGGTTTGTGAAGGAAGGAAATAGAGAGCAGACAAACTAGAGCTGTCCTTGACTTTGTTAACCTAAAGAATACAGAAAACATTCTTCTTCCAAGAGTTGGGAAATGGTTGGCCGAAAAATACTTACCAAATTGATGTCAAGACAGATGGAACTAGTCACCACAAAAAGCATTATTCTTTAAAAGGGTCTGTGTTTGCTCTTTGAAAAGGCAGCATTTCTGCTCTGCCAGAGTAAATGGCATATGCAAATCCTGTTTAATACCCTTCCTTGAGGAAGGCTGCTTATTTGCTTTTATGTGTGTTTCTATAAATTGATTAGCCAGGAACTTGCTTGTTTATACCCCAAATAAAACAATAGAGAATTGTAATTATATTTCACTGCTGGCCCACAGTTGCTGCCCTGGAGAATATAACAAAAGGACAGAAACACCCCTCCCTCCTTTGGAACTGAGAGCTGTGCTTTAGGCTGTTGGCAAGATGTCTGTTATGCATGCCCCAGCAACCATCAAATGGGCCCTAGGATTAAGATTCCTGTCTCCAGGCTGAGAGCCAAAAGTTGCACAGTAATTGCAGCATGTTGCTTGGAGTTGAATTTGATAAGGAATTAACGACATGTGAAACATTCTAATTTTGAATATCTCCTGTTTCATTGTGATTAAAAGAATCAAAATGCAATCTGACTTGGGGTTGCAGGTAGCCTAAATTGGGCAACCTCCATCATCATCGAAAGCACAGTGAGGTAAGGGATTGTAGTTTCTGTCTGAGAAAATGGGGTAAGTGACTCTCAAAGAAGAAATCATCTTTCCAAGGTCACGTTCTATACAGATGGTAGAACTTGCCTTTGTGCTCGTCACTGCCTGATTCTTCAACACGGCGCTACCTGCAGATGCGTGCATATGCGTGCTACCTCATACGCATAAGATTCATACTCATATGAGTATTGGTGGGGTGCTTACCGTGGGCTGGGTGTTCTATTATATGTTCCATGAGTACCCACTGTTTTAGGTCAGAATGCCCACAGCTCCTGAATTTGTACAGGCACCTGGTCACCCAGAGATTCATTACTAAGCTTCCCACTAGGTGTGGCCCAATGACCCAGTTCTCACTGAGGGACTATGAGCACTGGTCATAAAACGTGCCACAGCTGATCAAGTGCCCAGTAGCAAAATGTGCAAACTTTGCATCTTTTTTCTTAAAGTGCCGTGCTCTCTACTCTCTCTTTCCCTTTCCCCTAAACCAGAAGCCTGAAACAGTGTCATGAGCCTAGTCAACCCCATCCCAGGAGAGAGCAGAGAGTCAAAACAGATGGATCCTAGTAGATGACCTCATGGAACAAAACCACCAGTTCACTCTGGACCACCTTCCTGCCTCTGGGCTACTATGCAGAAATAAAGAATCTCTTGTACAAACCACAGTTTCGGGGAGTCTCTTCATTAATATGGGGCTTCCCTGGTGGCTCAGATGGTAAAGATGGCAATGCAGAAGAATCAGGTTCAGTCTCTGGATTGGGAAGATCCGTTGGAGTCCATGGGGTCAGAAAAAGTAGGACACAACTGAGCAACTAACACTCACTCCCCGCCCCCCACCAATTTCATTAATATAGCCTGTGGCGCTAGTGGTAAAGAATGCACCTGCCAATGCAGGTAGATCTAAAACACCCGGGTTCAATCCCTGGGTTGGGAAGATCCCCTGGAGAAGGAAATGGCAACCCACTCCAGTATTCTTGCCTGGAGAATCCCCATGGACAGAGGAGCCTAGCAGGCTGCTGTCCATGGGGTCACACAGAGTCAGACACAACTGAAGCGACTTAGCAGGCATGCACTAACCTGAATAATAAAGCTCCAAGGGACACTTAGAAACACTGGAGTCAAGGAGATTAAATAATTTGTCAAAGTTCACTTAGCTAGTTAAAAGGCAGATCCAGGATTTAAACCAAAATGTTGTCTCCATTTTCAGAGTTTTTCACCAAACTGTATAATTGACTTAGAAAAGTGCTTCTCAAAGTTTTGCAGGCACTGAAACCTCTTGGAAAACTTGTAACTATATAGAGTCCTTCCCCAGACATTTGGATCAAGAGGTTTTGGCCCAGCTTAAGAAGGTGCAATTCTAACAAGCTCCCATGATGCTGACATTGCTTGTCTAGGGACCATGTTTCTGTAGCACTGAACAGCCCACTCCTTAAACAGGGGTGGTAGACCAAAGAATTAGAGAAATTGGATTTTAATTAGGATATTAAGGAATTTAAGTTCAAAAGGCAGAAGCCTTGGGCAACATGACTGAAGGCAGAGAGCTGGATAATGGTGACAGTAATAACAAGCATGCCAGCATTTATTGTGTTCTGCACACTGTTTTAAGTACTACGTGCATATCAGATTCAATCCTCACATATATTCTCTGGGGTAATTTGAAAATCACCTTGCATATACGAGGAAACTGGGAAGTAAGGATGAGGCCCTGTGGTTACAGTCGTTGTGTGTGCAGAGTGGAAACGTGAATACTTGTTTGTCTGACTTCTGCACTGGGATTCCACTTAACCTCTGAATTTTACTACTCCTGTATTTGTCATGGTACCCAGTTTCATAATCACAGCTCTTTAATGCTTATTATAAAGTAAACATTATTCCTAAAGGGGCACCTGAGGAATTTGCACTAACTCATTTATTTCTCTGGAGAGGCTAAAGTCTATAATACTTGTATTGATCCAGACCAGCCAAATACATCTGGATTTCTCCAGGCTTGAGTTTTGTCCATTTGTGACATGGTCCATTTGTAGATATGCTATAAGAACTACAGTTCCTGTGCGGAGATGAACTCTGTCAATGGGAGAATTAACAATGTTAAGCAGCAAAGTTCCAAGAAGGTGAACAAAGACATATATACTCCTAAACAGAAGTAAAAATCACTGTATACTGAGAGGAGATAGAAGACAATCTTAAACTCAGTCCTCCAGCTCTTCAAGGTCAGTGTCTCTTTCTGTGCTGTGGCCTGTCAGAATAAACTCGCATTCCCAGGGAATCCCCTAACAGTCTGTTAGTTGGGACTCTGCCTTTCCAATGTAGCAGCCATGGGTTCTGTCTCTGGTCGGGGAACTAAGACCCCCACATGCTACACAAGGTAACCAAAAATAAAAATAGACATTTCCAGATGCTGGAATTCAAAAATCCAGAAACATTAAAATATTTTTTAAAATTACATTTCCAAGCATATCTGACCCCCTTTGGCCTCCTCCAAAACCTCAGGGCACTTGTGGTCCTGGTCTCCCTCTCAGGCAGAACAGCTGAAGCGACCATGTGGAGAGCACGCTAATCCCAGCCAGAGTCAGGGCTGTGGAGGCTTAGTGGAGATTTGTCCAATAATTTGAAGTTTCCTGAGGACTGACTTCAGCTCCTCAGGACCCCAGTGAATGCTCCTTAAAAACAAGTTTAAGGAGACATGTGTAATCCCACAGAATTGAAGTGAAGTGGTGTTCACTTCACTTAACAGAGGTGTTCTGAGCTGCTGATGGCTGGAAGACACGTGGATGTGTAAGAGTATTTCCTAAGAAGCGTCACCGCTGCTCACGTGGCCAGCCGTGCATGCGGCATGTCGAAACCAACCCCAGAGGCCAATGGCATTTATCTGTCAGCATCAGGACCCAGGGGACCTTTCTGAGGCCCAAATCTGGAACCAAAAAAAAAGTCCAAATTGATATAATTTTTCCTCCTAGACATCCAATCCTTCCATTTTATGCTAAATCCAACTGCGGCACGTTCTTAAAAGAATGAGGATTCTGTGATCTAAGGAACACTGGGAATCAGACCTCAGGACTAAAAAGAGCTAGAGCATTGCTGCCAAGGGGTGGAGACACCACTGGGTGAAAACAGACCAAGTACTATTAGGGGTTGTCTTTACCTGTGTAAGAGAAAACATGGCATTTTCCGTCTAAACTATAAGGTTGCAAATGTTCGCAGGGATGTAGAGAAAGGGAACCTTCATTTACTGTTGATGGGAATGTAAATTGGTGCAGCCACCATTGAAACCTGCAGTATGGAGGTTTCTCAGAATAACCAAAAATACAACTACCGTATGGTCCAGTTCCACTCCTGGGTACATATCTGAAAAAGACCAAAAACACTAATTCGAAGAGAGAAGCGCATCCCAGTGTTGTTTACAATTGCCAATATGTGCAATGAACCAAAGTGTCCATCAGCAGATGAATGGATAAAGCAGGTGTGCTATATAAAGACAATGGAATATTACTCATCCATAAAAAGAATGAAATTTTGCCATTTGCAACAAAATGGATGAACTTAGACAGTATTATGCTAAGTGAAATAAGTCAGACATAGATACTATATGATATCACTTATACGTGGAATCTAAAAAATACAAAAACTAGTGACTATAACAAAAATGAAGAGACTCACAGATATAGAGGACAAAATAGTTGTTGCCAGTATGGAGAGAGTAGGGGGAAGGGGCAATTAGGGGTAAGAGAGTAAGAGATACAAACTATTAGGTATAAAACAATGTATAAGAATGTATCATACAATGCAAGGAATATAGCCAGAATTTTAGAACTCTAAATGGAGCACATGAAGTGAGGTTAGAGTTGCTCAGTTGTGCCCAACTCTTTCTGACCCCATGAACTATACAATCCATGGAATTCTCCAGGCCAGAATACTGAAGTGGGTCACTGTTCCTTTCCCCAGTGGATCTTCTCAACCCAGGAGTCGAACCAGGGCCTCCTCCATTGTAGGTGGATTCTTTACCAACTGAACTACCAGGGAAGCCCATAAATGGAGCAAGACAATTTTTAAATGTTATGTGTTATAAATGGAGCATAACATTTAAAAATTGTGAATCACTGTATGTACACTTATATAATTTGGAAAGCAACTATACTTCAATAAAAATAAATCATAGGCTTGCATTATTTCAGATTCAAACCTTGATTTTTTTCCAAGAAGACATGAGTTTAGTAAAAAAAAAAAAAAAAAATATATATATATATATATATATATATACGGTGCTTAGTAAAAAAAAAAAAAAAGAAAGAAAGAAAGGTATGGTGCAAAAAGAGGCACTGAGAATATAAGGAGACCAAGACATGGAGAAAGAAGAATTTGAGTTCAGAAAACTTTCATATTAGTCCTGGATGTTTGATCTTAGCCAAGAATGTTATCTGTCTGAGTGTCCATATCCTTAATCTGTAAAAAGGAGTTAAACAAGTACCCATTTTATAAAATTATTAGTAGGATTAAATTGCAAAGTGATGATGAAAATCTCTGTTTGCTGTGGGTTTTTTTAGTATTTATTTATTTGTCTGCACGGGGTCTTAGTTGTGGCATGCGGGATTTTTGTTGTGGCAGGCAGGCACGTTGGTTTAGTTGCCCTTCAGCATGTGGGATCTTAGTTCCCCAGTCAGGGGTAGAACCCAAGTCCCCTGCATTGGAAGACAGATTCTTAACCACTATACTACCAGGGAGGTCTCTGAAATTCTTTGTAAATTGATTTATTTCTCCCTATCCTCTTCTCTCTAAACCAAGAGTACACAAAGAAAGCCTTAAGATGCCAACCAATATCCTTTCCTCTGAAAGTGAAAGTCGCTCAGTTGTGTCCAGTTCTTTGAGACCGCATGGACTATACAGTCCATGGAATTCTCCAGGCCAGGATACTGGAGTGGGTTGCCGTTCTCTTCTCAAGGGGATCTTCCCAACCCAGGGATCTAAGCCAGGTCTCCTGCATTGCAGGTGGATTCTTTACCAGCTGAGCCACTGAGTCTGATGAAACCTCAGCTCAAGAATTCTATTTAAGTGTGAACTTTTGCAGGGACTAATACCATGTATCTTCCTACTTTTCCCATTTCAACTTTGTGTTTATGGTGGTGTCCTAAGACCACTCCTTGGGATGAGCTCTCTGCATCCACTTTATTTCTCTGAAAGGACCTCTCTATCCTAGACTCAGCTGAGCTTATCTCTCTGCTGTCCCATTGAAATGTTGCTCAGTGTACATATACCTCTCACAAAGTGTGTTAGCTTTATCTAGCTGCTGTAACAAATTACCCTAAATTCAGTGGCTTGAAACAAAGCCCATTTACCATCTCACAGTTTTGTAGGTCAAAAGTCTGGATGAACTCAGCTGCTTTCTCTGAGCCAACAGAGCCAACATTAAGTTGTGTTACTTAATGGAAACTCTAGAGGAGAATCTATTTTCAAACTCATTCAGGTTATTAGAACAACTCAGTCTCATGTGGTTGTAGGACTATGGTCCCTATTTCCTTGCTGACTGCTGCCCAAAGGTTATGCTTAGCATTCTTAGCTTCAAGAGATCATCTGCTTGGCGTGTGGCTTCCTTCAAAGCCAGCAACGCTGGGTTGAATCCTTCTCACTCTTCCAATCTCTCTGCCTCATCTCCTCTTTGCTTTCCTTTTCTGACACACCTCTCTGATTCCAGCCAAAGTTTCTATAATTTTAAGGACTCAAATGATTAGGTTGGGCCCACCCAATAAACCAGAATCATCTCCTTATTTTAAGGCCTTTAGTTTTAATCATATCTTCAAAACTCCTTTCCATCGACGACTAGATTAGTGTTTGACTGAACAACCAGAGGAATGAAATTTGGGAGGAGAGTATCTTTTGGAAGTAACACAGAGAAACCACACAGAGATTTCCATGATCATCCTCATCCAAGTTTTGCAGAACTGAGCAGTTTCTCACTGGTCATTGGCTTTCTGTTTCCTGAAACAGAAGACCTACAAACAACCTGTTCTGCCATTTTCTTAACCAATGCAAACCAGGAAGATGCCTCTTTCATCTTGGAAGAAGAGATAGTAAAAAGGTAACCTGTTTTTTAAACCCTTGCTTTGTCATATACTACCTGGAGTTCCAAACCCATCCACAGATCCTTTGCTTCATCTGAAAAATGGGACTCAACAAAACTAGTTATCTCTCAGGGCTTCCATGAAGATTAAGGTGAAGCTAGTGATATAAAAGCACTTGATATGATGTTGAGCTATTTGTAAATGACAATGTTTATCATTATACCTCTTTAGAATAACTTGATACAAATAGCACACAGTACATGGAAACACATTAGTGTGATAATAACTGCACATAATATTAATCATTTAAATTTCTACCCACTCATAAACATACATACACACATGCTTACAAAAATGTATGGACACAACAGCTCCTAACCTGAAATCTTTTTAAATGTTTACTATAATTTTATTATTTTTAAAATATTTTATCTATTTATTTATTTATTTATTTGGCTCGCTCAGTCTTAGTTGCATCATGAGGGATCTTCAGTTGCAGTGCAAACTTTTAGTTGGGTCCTATGAGATCTATTTCCTCACCAGGGGTTGAATCAAGGATCCCTGCCTTGGGAGCATGGCATCTGAGCCAGTGGACCACCAGGGAAGTCCCCTATCCTGAAATCTTGACACTTGCGTTATTTGTGATCAGTTGTGGAACAGGACAAAAGTAATTTGACATTCAGAATATATGTTCAGATTCTTGACATTCAAATATATGTTGCCTATAATATAACATATACAGCACTGGGAAACCTTACATTCTGCAAAATTATGTACTAAAATAGTAAGAGAGTGAAACACACAAGAGTGAAGTAAGCCACTTAGCCTCTATGTAACATTTTAACTAGAGCACTGACAGAAGAATGAAGAAAGCTTTTAACCAAAATATAAGCCAAACCAGCATGCTAAATTCCTAATGCATAAGGAAATATTACTGTTAAATATAAGATCCAAAAAATGAGGATAATGATAGAAAAAAGTTTTTTAAGTGATGGTAGAGGCTGCTAGGTTTGGAGACAAGAACCAACATGTAACTGTATAATAAGAGGTAACTATATAATAAGATGTAACTATATAATAAGACATAACTATATATAAGGCATAGATATATAATAAGAACTTCTAAGATAGAGTATGTGGCCAGTACAAGATGATGCTCAAGTTTATATATCCATTATCTATTGTAAAACAAACCCCAAATGTAGTGGCTCAACAACAGTTTATTATTTGCAGGAAATCTGCAGGTCCACTGAGTGGTTTTACAGATCTGAGCCAGGCTTGGTTGATCTCAGCTGGACTCACTGGTGCGTCTTAATCAGTTAGCAGGTCATCAACAGTCTGGCTGATTTAAGGAGACCTCAAATGAGATAACTCTTCTCTGCTTCAAGTGATTTTTCGTCCTTCAGTAGGTTAGTCTAGGCTCACTCACATATTAGTCACATTGTTTTAAGAGAACAAATGGAATTATGCAAGATCCCTTGAGGCCTAGCCTTGGAAATGGCTACGGTTACTTCTGCTACCACTGACTGGCTAAAGCAAGCCAAAAAGCCATTCCAGGTTCAAGGGGCGTGGAAACAGACTTCTGCTCATGCTAGAGGGAGCGCCGAAATATAAAACTGACATTGCAAAGATATGGAGACAGCATGAGGGGTGATGCAGAATTGGGTTCAGTTTTTAAAAATATTTATTTGTGTGGCTGCATGGGGTCTTAGGTGCAGCGCGGGGTCTTAGGTGCAGCGCGGGGTCTTAGGTGCAGCGCGGGGAATCTTTCCCTGTGGTGCCTGGACTGTCGTGCTGTAGGGGCTCAGGAGCTGCAGCCGCACAGGCTTACTTGCTCCACAGCATGTGGGACCCCAGTTCCGCGACCAGTGACCGAACCCATGTCCCCTCCACTGCAAGGTGGATTCTTAACCACTGGACTACCAAGGAAGTCCCTGGGTTCATTTCTTGCAACCCATAAATCAACAGGTCGACAGGCCTGGGATATATAATATAACAATATTATATTGCTTTATCTGGATTCTTCTGTGGCCGCTAGGTGGTATGAAACACTAATGAACTAGAATATATATATATATATATATATATGTGTGTGTGTCCTCAGGTAAATATCATCCATTAATATGTTATAGTAATGAAAAATTGAGGATTACCTGCTTGAGAAAAGCGTGACTGTTTTTAGAGGAGAATAATAGTTCTCTCTGGATATTACTTTACATAGGGAGGGAGCAGTAGTCACACCCCTGGCCTTTCCAAGCTCTCTTATTTTTTTTTAGGGTTTTTAAAAGAGATTAATTAATTTATTTATTTTTGGCAGCATTGGGTCTTAGCTGTGGCACACGGGCTCTTTCATTGCTCTTCATTTCAGGATGCTGGCTTCTCTCTAATTGTGGTCCTTTAGAGCTTGAGTTGGACTGTGAAGAAAGCTGAGCACTGAAGAATGGATGCTTTTGAACTGTGGTGTTGGAGAAGACTCTTGAGAGTCCCTTGGACTGCAAGGAGATCCAACCAGTCCATTCTGAAGGAGATCAGCCCTGGGATTTCTTTGGAGGGAATAATGCTGAAGCTGAAACTCCAGTACTTTGGCCACCTCATGGAAAGAGTTGACTTATTGGAGAAGACTCTGATGCTGGGAGGGATTGGGGGCAGGAGGAGAAGGGGACGACAGAGGATGAGATGGCTGGATGGCATCACTGACTCAATGGACGCAAGCCTGAGTGAACTCCGGGAATTGATGATGGACAGGGAGGCCTGGCGTGCTGCAATTCATGGGGTTGCAAAGAGTCGGACATGACTGAGTGACTGAACTGAACTGAACTGATAGCTTTGGAGCAGGCAGGCTCAATAGCTGCAGGGTGCCAGCTTTGTTGCCCCACCACCTGTGGGATCTGAGCTCCCTGACCAGGGATCGAACCCATGTCCCCTGCATTGGAGGTTGGATTCTTAACCACTGCACCACCAGGGAGGTCCCTCCTCTCACTCTTAAGTGATTACTGAGTTTGGAAGAGGAATCCCTCACGTGTTCCCAGTTCCTATCCATCGTCTTTACTCTTGAGAGCAAACTGCTCACTCTGCTGCTCTGCTCCTGCAGGAGTTAGGGGTTTGAGCAGCAGGCTTTATAGCCTCCAGGCAATAGAATAGATAGAGGATGAATGTTAATACAAGAAGGGCTGTAATCTAGTGCATTGGTCAAGATAATTGGTAAATAGTGAAATTTGGTTCAGGGTAAAATACTTATAAGGTGACTGAGCATTTCAGTTCAGTCAAGACACATGACTTTAGTGGCCTCAAGCAAACAAGGCAGCTGGCTTTTACAGTTGTTTGGTTAACTTTTACCAGTTTTAACCAGGAAAGATGGCATTAGGCCTTAAGCAATTGCATGTAGGATTTTGTCCATTATGGGATGTTACAGCTTAAGGCATCTTTGTCCCTGGGCAAGTGGCTTTTTTTTTTTTTTTTAATAGAAACAACTGAATGTGCTACATCTGAAGGAAAAAGCATTGACCTGCTTATTTTAAGCAAAAGTAAATGGTCAGCACAAATGAGAGTTGCAGGCTTCAGCAAAGAATTATGCCTCTTCTCTTAGGAAGTGTATAGACTTCAGTCCCAGAAAAGGTACAGGGAAGGGTCCTCAAGGAAGATTTGGGGCCTCAGGTCCAGCAAAGATGGAGGTGGTCCTGAGTCCACCAGAGAGACAGCAGTTATAGCACCAGGATTAGCAGAGATATAGGCTACAGGGACCACTATAGGTCAGAGCTGGTCAATTTCATATGAAAGCAAATCCTTTCTTCTCGAGAAGGAGGTTCCTTTAGGCCTGAGCAGTTTCATACCACAATGGGCCAAGCATGAAAATATTTGCATATAGCAGCATATTGATTCTTTGTCATTAGAATCATACTCTGATGATTCTAATACTCATACTCATCTCAGAACCTGAGAGACAACCCATACTCATCTCAGAACCACAGAGACAGAAACACCGGGCTTAAATGGGAAATAGCAAGGAACAATTTCCCAGTGTATCAGATAGAAAAGAGAGGTACCTTCTAAGTGACAGGGGCTGCCAGGAATATATTTTTCTAAATATGCAAAAGAGCAACAATGCCTCAAAGGCCACATGTAAGAGTGCTTTTTGCCCCTATCATCTAGTAAATTAAAAATACCAAAAGTAACCTCCTGGGACTTCCCTGGTGGGCTAGTGGTTAAGAATCCATCTTCCAATGCAGGGGACGAAGGTTCAATCCCTAGTCAGGGAACCAAGATCCCAGATGTCATGGGGCAGCTAAGCCAGCACACTGCAAATAGAGAACAGCCCATGTATTGCAATAAAGACCCAGTGCAGCCAAAAAAATTTTTAATAAAAAAAAAATAAAAAGAGTAACCTCCCAGTTAAGTTTTTAAGACATGGGTCATAGATTTTGGACAAGATACCAGAGCCTGGTGTTGTCTCTAGAGTGAAAGAAAAATTTTTTTGCACCATCTTTCCTCTCCCATATAGATCCTACAAAGTCCATGCTGTCACCCTTGGCAACATTACATTCATAATTCTGTCTGGGATGACTCCTCTAGAGGCTGGAATTGGATCATTTTCAAAATTTCTTGGATTTGGATCAGGGCTGTGATGATCGTATGTCTTACTAACTCTGAATTTCTGAAAAGGGATGTTCTTAAGACATTGTATTGAGCAGGTGATGATGGGCCCACAGCTATTCCAATGGAAGGCCGTTTGGGCTTCACTCCTGAAGGCATCTTAACTCCAACAGGCACGGATCAGTCCCTGAATATGATATTAATTTAGGCAATGATTAAGGCCAGAGAATTTTATTTCCGAATTTAATCCTTTAGAATGTTAACATCTTTGAACTTTCACCTGCTAAGAGGCTGGAGCTTCAACATTTATTTTCTACTCTGAATCGAGAAACATTTTTATCCAAATTTGTGGCACTTCATTTTTGGCATTTTATTGTTAGAGTATTATAATATGGCTACGTGAACTCTTTGAAGAATCAATTGACTATGCTGAACAAAATAGCTGGATAATTTGCAGTGGGAAATAATGACCTTGACATGAAGTTAATATGTTGTTTGGATCAATTTCAGAACCTTCTAGGGTCAAATATGCACTGTTTACTGTGGTTTTAAAGCTACATTCAAAGATTTAGTGGTTGATAATTTGAAAATATCCTCATAATATTGGGAAGGAGACTGTCATAAGAGATGGCAGATGTGCATGCGTTAGGGAGATAGTTATACCACAGGTTGGTCAGCAGTTAATTATAAAGTCTGATGTGTTAAAAGAAAAAAAGTTGGGGAGTGTGAGGGTGGAGAGGAATGCATCTTCTCTGGTTCCGATGTTTCCCACCAAGAGGAGGAAGCTTTGTCACAGGAACACCACTGCCTCCTTCCTCCTTCTCAGGCAACCCTCCCCAGAGAGGAGGAGGAGGATCCACTTTATTGGAAAACTTGGGAAGAGTGAAATGAGTGAGCTTGGCTCGGTGTCTGCCTTTCTTTTGAGGGAATATCTTGTCTGCAGATATCATGCACTCACGATTGCTCTTAGTCTCTATACAAGCCAACAGGAAAAGCCTCGCTAGTGTTGGTGGGGAGGAAAGTGGATGGGACGCCACCCTTAGGGGTCCAGCAGTACTTCTCACAGGATGGGCACCGCTGCTGACTCTGAGGTTCTTTACTGGAAACCTATTTGCTTGTAAATATAAGCCATATTTCCCCGTGTATTCTTCTTCAGTAATAACGATGATGTTTTGGTCACTCACTTAGGGGTTTCCTGGTGGCTCAGTGGTAAAGAATCTGCCTGCCAGTGCAGGAGAGGCAAGAGATGCGGGTTCAATCCCTGGGCCGGGAAGATCCCCTGGAGAAGGAAATGGCAGCCCACTCCAGGACTCTTGCCTGGAGAATCCCATGGACAGAGGGGCCTGGTGGGCTACAGTTCATGGGGTCACAAAGAGTCGTTCATGACTGAGCAGCTTAAACAACAATAGCATTTACCTTAATTAGCATTATTTTGGAACAGTTCAGAACTCAGAAAAATAAAGAGAGGTGCAATTTATTGTACCTTCTCAATTTCCCAAAAACTGATAATGGTTTTTTTCTTGTTATGCTTTATGGCTTGTCTTTTTTTATGTTATTAATTTGGCTCCCAGATCCTTACCATTTTAGCTTCCACAGTAAACTGTGGTGTCCCCAGTATCCATATCCCTTTCTTCCTTTCAGTCACTCACTGGTAAAGTTTGGCTGGGTGCATGGTATCTAGATAACAGCTACACTTCCCAGTCTCCTGTCCTTTGAGGTGTTGACTGTGACTGAGATATGGTAATATGATCAAAAGGATGTGAGCAGAGGTAACATGGACACTTATGAGGTATATGTCATAGGAAAGAAGCTTTTTGTACTAAACATCTTTTTCATAGACTCAGACATTGAAATAGTGGTGGTGGGCCACCTTCAACTGTGATGCAGAGACCATAACACATCCCAGCCAGCAGTGTGGCTCAAAGCTGCAGTACACAAAGAGATAAGAAGTTTGCATCATAACACAATCCAAAGCGCTGCTTTCTTCACTAAGAAAATCTGGCTAAGAAAAGAAAAATTATCTGGACAAAGCCATGTGTTTAGTCATATCGTTGTTTGGCATAATGGTACAAGCTTCTTATCCCATTGTAGACCAAAGAGTTGATGGACCGTATTTGAGTAGAATTTCCCAAGAGGATGGCATAGCAATGTAGCTGAAGAGATCTGGTTCCTAGAAGAGCATGCGTAGTGGAGGCATCCTATTCTCCTATTCCCAGGGAATACAGCTGGGACCTTTTCATGGGAGAGTTAAAAAAAAAAAATCCCTTTTATTTAAGCTTACTTTGTTTTGTGTGTTAGCCACTCAGTCATGTCCGACTCTTTGTGACCCCATGGTTGGTCTCCATTAAAACAGCTGAACTAATCCTAATGCCTCGTCAGCTACCCTCCTCCCATTAGTCTTGTGCTTTGCACTTCATCTCTAGGCAGATCCTTAAACCTAGCCCTGTTTCATCAATGTCCTACGGAAATATATGGAACACATCTTTTGACTCCCTCTTTACTTTTCTTCCTATCAACTTTGACATGAGTATTTGGGTAAAGAGGAGAAGAACAAAAGTTGACTCAGATCACAATAACAATACAAAAATTATGGGGACTTCCCTGGTGGTCCAGTGGATAGGAATTCAGCTTGCAATGCAGGGGATGGTGGTTCGATTTCTGTTCCAGGAACTAAGATCCCATGTGCCACGGAGCAGCTAAGGCTGTGTGCCGCAGCTAATGAAACCCGCGCACTCTCAAGCCTCCACACCACAACTAGAGGGTCGGGGTCTGCAACAAAAGATCACATATGACACGGCGAATATCCTTTGTATCTCAACTAAGACCCAAGTAAACGAATACATATTTTTTAAAAATACAGAAATTATGACGCAGAGGACTTTTCTGACTTGCTGTTACTCAATTGCAACAGAAAGTCCTCATCTCACATAACCATCATTATTCTTTGGGGTAATTGGTCACTCCTTCTCTAAGACAAATACATACACAAAGATACACACATGTTCTATCATATACAAAAGGTATCTTAAATATCTAAGGTAAGGATTTGTTAAAATAGAAATTATCACTATGAAATCAGCAGTACAAAATCGATTGTTTAAATGCTGCATGGTACTCAGCTCTGATATTATCTAAGCAAGGCCTGGAGAAAGATGTCTAGGGCCTTGAGAACAAATGATTTCATATGGTCCTTGATTTATGAATTTATTATTATTATTAAATCATAAAAATTTTAGACAGCCAAAGTGTTAGTCACTCAGTGTCCAACTCTTTGCAACCCCATGGACTGTAGCCCTCCAGACTCCTCTGTCCATGGATTCTGCAGGCAAGAGCATTGGAATGGATTGCCATGCTCTCCTCCAGGGGATATTCCTGACCCAGGGATCCAACCTGGGTATCCTGCATTAGCAGGCAGATTCTTTACCATCTGAGCCACCAGGGAAACCCCAAAAAGGCAAGTCAAAATAATTTAACCTACAGAGCAAGTAGCTTTAGAGTCTCAGAGAAACATATCTGTGATGGAAAATTTTCTTTATCCAAAGTACGCCAAAACTATAGTGCAGAGCAGATGAATTTCTCACACATTTGACATTCCATGTTTAGTTTTCTATTTCTTTACCTTACCATAAGTTAGTATAGTCCAGCATAAAGGAGTCTGCCTTTAGTTCTGGCAATTTCATTTTGTTCCTGTAATGACACTACAGTGGAGTCTGGAGTCTCCAAGCTCAGGAGCAGCCATGACCAGAGAATCACCCACACACCCCCAGCCGTAGCTGGCTCCCTAAGTGCCCTCCTAGCGGTGGGGAGAGCAAGCTTCGGCAAATGCATAGTGAGTGTGCTCAGAATCTGTGCCTGGGAAAGACCACAAGAAGCATTTAGCAACATCCTTAGGAAAGTCAGCTGGAGGCTGTGGGCACCCAGCCTGATGTGTCCCAGGATCAAGAGAAGATACGCAATGGTATGTGAAAAGGTGCACACTATCACTAACCATCAGGGAGATGCAAATCAAAGCCACAATGCAGTGTCACTCACACTGGGTAGAACGGCTGTTATGGAAAAGACAAGAGACAGCAAGTGTCGGTAAGGATGTGGAGAAAAGGGAGCCTTCTATATTGTTGGTGGGAATGTAGATTGGTGCAGCCACTATTGAAAACAGAAAGGCAGTTCCTCAAAAAGTTAAAACGAGAACTGCCATGTCGTCCAGTAGTCTCACTTCTGGGTGTATATTTAAGGGAAATAAAATCAAGATCTCAAAGAGATATCTGTACTCAGGTTCACTGCAGCATCAATTCACAATAGCCCAGATACAGAAATAACCTAAGTGCCCAAGAACCAGGGGATAGGGAGGGTGTGGTGTATATAGGCAATGGAGTACTTGGCCATAAGAAGAAGGAAATCCATGTTTCATGACAGCATGGACGAAACTAGATTGCTATGGGAAAGAAGTCAGGCAGAGAAAGAAAAATACCGTGTGGTATCCGTTATAGGTGGAATCTAAGAAAAGCCAGACTTGCAGAGAGAGAGCAGAATAATGGTTGCCAGAGGCTGAGGAAGAGAGAAATGGGGAGATATGGGTCAAAGTGTCCAAACTCCCAGTTAAAAGATAAGTCCTGGGGATCTGAAGCACACATGGTAACCATGGTTACCAGTACTGTATTATATAACTGACATTTGCTAAGGGAGTAGATCTTAGCCGTTCTTACCACACACACACAAGGGTAATTACGTGAGGTGCTGGAGGTGTTAACTCCTTGGTGGTAGTCATTTCGCAATAGATAAGCGTATCATATCATCACAATGTACACCTTAAATGTATGCAACCTTCCTGTCAATTATATCTCAGTAAAGCTGGAACAAAAAAAGAAATTCAACATGAGAAGACGAGGAGGAAGTGGCAGCGGAAATCGGCTCTCAGAGACAACAGCTGAACAGAGCTGAACTGGAATAAAGCCAGTATGGCATTCCACTTGGAAGCATGGCTTAAGGGGACACCAAAAAGCACAATAATCTTGAGGAGTAACATTTCAATAGAATACTTTACAAATTAAAATGCAAATATAAAAAATCCACAGTGAACAAAATATCAAACCATTTTTTAATTTTTTAAAGATTTTTCTTGATAAGCATTAAACAAATCTTTATTGAATTTGTTACATTACTTGTTTTATGTTTTGGTTTTTTGGTTGATCTTAACCTCCCAATCTAGGATCAAACGTGCACCCCTGCATTGGAAGGCAAGTTCTTAATCACTGGACTGCCAGGGAAGTCCCAACATCAAAATTTTAAATAAAACAGGTTCCAACCCTGTACTTGTACTGCCATACCTCATTTGCCGCATCCTAGCCCTCATTCTACTGGATTTTATCTTTATTCAAAATTCTGACAGTTTTGTTCACAATAGAATTTTTTGTATTAACTTTGATTCTTAAAAATATTGTGTTGAAATATTAGTTATCCTGATTACTGAATTTATTGGTGCCCTCTCACATTTTACACCCATAGGTAAGGTCTCGTTTACTCCACCTAGGTCCCAGCCCGGAACTAAATTCCTTCCGTAGTCAGAACATAAACTTGCCCTGTTATTTTAGAAAAGTCGTTTCTTGTTATGTATTTAATTCCATAAAACAGAAGATTCCGACTTGATGATTTCCAACGGAGCATCTAGCTCTGACATTCTCCAGGTGGTCTGGGCTAGCACTCGGCGAAGGAGCCTTAGAGAGCTGGAGAATTACATGTAGACGCATGTATCATCAAGCTGAGCCTTGCAGGGGAAGTGGAGCTGATGGGTGAAGAGGGCGAGAGAGTTGAAAGCTGACAGCTGATTCCAGGTGCCACCACTGAGCTCCATACATTTAGGCCTTTGATTTTCCTCTGCTTGCTAGAAACTTGAGACAAACATTTAAGCAACACTGGCGTGAGATGGCAAAGGACAGGATGAGTCCCTGAGCAGCCGTTAAATGTCACTCTCGAGCCCTGGTATTTGAAAGACAAATGGAGCACCCAAGTGTAGGAAGCAGCAACGACTCTCCGGAGGATGCTAAAAAGGCTCGTTTTACATCTAGGCCCACCTTCCAAGGGGGCAGTCCTCAGCACTGCACAAATTCCTTCCATCATTTCTCACTCCAGTGATGACTCCTGCCTGGTTATTGGTTTGGTTTTTCAGTTGACTAGATTTCAAGCTATTGAAAAGCAATCAGGGTGCGAGGACTAGGTCTCAGAGCTGAGCTGGAGTGAATTTAATTGGCTGTGAGATGCTCCAGCTGAGAATGGGGGCAGGCGGGGTAGTTCCAGAATGCTGACCCGCTGATGGAGCTGTAATGAGGCAGGAAGAACATGGCTTCAAGGGTGCTTCCAAATGGGATTCTTTTGTCGAAATGAAGTCAGGAAAAGCAGGAGAGAGCCCTTCAAATTGTGTTTTCACGCTTGAAAATGACAACGGCTACCACTAATACGTGTCTGTGAATTGGAGGGAACCTGGACGAATGTGAAGCTCAGAATATGTGGGAAAGTGACCCCCGTGCCCAACACACCTTTTCATTTTTTCTATCTTGCCGCTTCCACTCTCACCTGTAGGATGAGGTAACATGAAAAAAATGTGTTTTTGTCAGTAAGGGAATTGAAAGCTAGTGGCTTCTTCTTGTTTCAGATCTATAGACATGGAATGAAAGGCAAGCGATATTTGAGCAAAGCAAAGGCATAACCATGTTCAAGTGTGTGGAAGGGCTGCTTCCCAGGTGGCGCTACTGGTAAAGAACCTGCTGGCCAATGCAGGGTTCATAAGAGATACGGGTTCAATCCCTGGGCCGGGAAGATCCCCTGGAGAAGGAAATGGCGACCCACTCCAGTATTCTTGCCTGGAGAATCCCATGGACAGAGGAGCTTGGTGGGCCACAGACCATGGGACTGGAAAGAGTCAGACACTACTGAGCGACTGACATGTTCACTTTTCACTTCTAAATTGAGTCAGAGGTCAAAATAAACCTGATAATAAAAAGGACAAAGAAATACCAAGGAAAGAAAATGTAGGGAGCATTCAGTATCCCTATCATGTATTATCAACAATCACAAACAATACAGAAATGAGCTTAGATAGTCAGAGAAACAGGAAAATTAATCCATAATCAAGCAAGAAAATAAGTCAATAGACACAGGTACCAAGATAATTCAGTTATCAGAATTAGCATAAAAAACCTTTAAAAGAAGCTAATGCGAAATATGCTCATTGACCTAAAGATGATTATATTGAGAGAACATGTGGAGAAGCTAAACAGCAAAAATAGAAATAAACCCTAAAGAAATAATCAAACAGAAATTTTAGAACTGAAAAACCATAATCTGGATGTAGAAATTTATGGTGGTTTAGTTGCTAAGCCATGTCTGACTCTTTGTGACCGCATGGACTGCAGCCCACCAGTCTCCTCTGTCCAGGGGATTTTCCAGGCAAGAATACTGGAGTGGGTTGCCATTTCCTTCTCCAGGGGATCTTCCCAATCCAGGGATTGAATCTGAGTGTCCTGCTTGGCAGGGGGATTCTTTACCACTGAGCCCATAGAAATTCATAGATTGGGGCTTAACAGCAGGCTTGATATTGCAAAATCAGGGGTCAGGAACAAATTAGTAGAAATTCTTCAACCTTAAGAATAAAAGGGGAAGAAAGACCAAACAATGAACAAAACCTTTGTAGAGAAAGCAAGTTCTATCTTCAAGGGATAGCTCTCTCTCTCTCTTTTTTTTTTTTTCTTTCCTTTTGGCAGCACTCCACGGCATGTGGGATTTTAGTTCCCTGACCTGGGGTTGAACCCATACCCCCTGCATCCTTAGCCCAGAGTCTACTGGACCACCAGGAAAGTCCCAAGGGATGACTCCTTGTATTGGTTCAGTGTTTCACTTTTATAAGCACCGTCCCATTTAATTCTCACAATAACTCTGTAAGTACCATTCTTATTCTGTAAATGGGAAAATTGAGACCCAAAAGTGTGACTTGCCCAAGTTCCAAGGCAGGATTTAAGTCCAGATGTTCAGAACCTCATCCACTTTACTTTCCTTATGGGTTCCTCTTTGGTGCCAGATCCTCACTCTTTAGTATTTTTTATTCCCTGTCTGCGTATTTAACGTTCCCGAACCTCAGAACCTCCACTTCCATCTGGAGAGCTCCACAGGAGAGCCCACAGTCAACCATTACCTCCACCTTCCCCGAAATTTATCTACCTGGTACTGACTTATTAAGAATAAAGTTGTCAGAGCCAGTGAAGGAGACATCTTGGTAACCGGACAGCCTGTTCCAGACTGATCTCTATTGTGAGAAGTTATTAAATGGTCTTGCAGCACGGTTTCACCTTCACATAATTTAACTGGGATAAGACAGATGTGGCTCCCACCTCATAAGACACTGTATTAAAAGCTTATATTGCAGACATTATTAATTTTTCATTTGAGCATTCGTTATATTTATGGTAGGCACATTGCCAGATGCAGGGAATAATACCAGAGTGTATAAGACTCCTGCTTTCATTAAAATGTATAGTTATAGTCAATCTAATTTAATCTTCAAATTTAGTCTATCTCTGTCAGGGAGGAATCATTATTCTCACTTTACAGATTCAAAAACTGAGCCTTGCAGAAGCTTGACCTGCTTAAATATAGAGAGTAAATAAATGTAGCCCAAATTCAAACCCAGCTGTATCTGATTCAAAATCAGGCGCTCTTAAGAACTCTCCTTGTTAATGATCTCAAAAAGATGATGAAAATGGCAAAATAGAAAAATTTAAAGTATAAATCAGGATGGGAATGTAGCCAGGCTAATCTTGATAATAATTATCACCTAGGTCAGCATCTACGGGGTGCTTTTCTACACCTTTCATATACATTGTCTCTCTCATAGCCCTTCAAAATAACATCACGGTGTAATCCCAAAGGCACGAGTGGTAAAGACCATGCCTGCCAATGCAAGAGACATAGGAGACACGAGTTTGATCCCGGATTGGGAAGATCCCCTGGAGGAAGGCATGGCAATCCACTCCAGTATTCTTGCCTGGAGAATCCCATGGACAGAGGAGCCTGATGGGCTTTAGGCCACGGGGTCGCCAAGAGTCAGACACGGCTGAGCAACTTAGAGGGCACACACGCAGATATTACAGTTCTCATCTATACATTGGAAAACCACAGTTCAGAAGGATCCAGGAATTTTTCTCAAAGTCAGATAGTAAATAACTAGAACACCTGGGATTCAAGCATAGGCCTGCCTAACTCCAAGTCTTGATCTTTACTAAGACACACTGTCATGCTTGGTCCTGCTTATTCTAGTCACAAGCACTAGGGCCACACTCCCTCCCTCCACTTCCTTTCCAGACTCCACACTCCCTGTCCCTAAAGTATGTCAGACTGCGAGATTCACTCGAGACAGATGACACAGCACTGGATGTGGAATCAGAGAGTCCCACCCTGATCCTAGTCCTGCCACTGCCCTTGGCCGAGGGCCTTTCCCTCCCTGGGTCTCACCAGTTTTCTGGTCTGGATATCGGGGCACCAGGGCTGCCCTGGTGGCTCAGAAGGTGAAGAATCTGCCTGTGACGAAGGAGACCTGGGTTCAATCCCTGGGTAGGGATGATCCCCCTGGAGAAGGGAAAATCTACCCACTCCAATGTTTTTGCCTGGGAAATCCCATGGACAGGGGAACGTGGAGGGCTACAGTCCCTGGGGTTGCAAAGAGTTGACATAACTAAGCAAGTGAGTGAGTGAGTGAGTGAGTGAAAGTCGCTCAGTCGTGTCCGACTCTCTGCGACCCTGTAGACTATACAGTCCGTGGAATTCTCCAGGCCAGAATACTGGAGTGGGTAGCCTTTCCCTTCTCCAGGGGATCTTCCCAACCCAGAGATCGAACCCAGGTCTCCCGCATTGCGGGCAGATTCTTTACCAGCTGAGCTTTCACATTCGATCTAGTCGCCAAGAGGTATGGAGCAGGTATAGAGAAACCTC
Organism: Oryx dammah; assembly: GCF_014754425.2. NCBI lineage: Eukaryota > Metazoa > Chordata > Mammalia > Artiodactyla > Bovidae > Oryx > Oryx dammah. Next base: position 6,971,120 of record NW_024070199.1, on the reverse strand, counting down.
TAGACTGTGACCTACTGATTTATGAAGTTGATGATCAGCCAGGAGCCGATCAACTCCTCAGCTGAGGCAGGATCAGAGAGAGTTACCACGTTGTTCACACCCTTGGAAGGACGCCAAGGGAGGCACCTTTCAGTGTCCGTGTCAAGAGAGGGGACCAGCAGCGAGAGAAGCCACCGCATCTGTCGGGAAGGGGCCAGAACCAGGACTGCGTATAACTAACAGGGAGGACAGTGGTTGGGGACCAAGCGTGGTAAGGAGCCTTGCATCTTATTGGGCTTATCCTGCTAAAGCTTCTGTTAAAAATGTTTTGCTAAATAGACATTTCTCCAAAGAAGACATACAGGTGGCCAAGAAGCACATGGAAACATGCTCAGCATTGCCATTATTAGAGGTATGCGAATGAAAACTGTAATGAGATATCACCTCACACCAGTCAGAATGGCCATCATCAAAATGTCTACAAACAGTATGCTCTGAAGAGGGTGTGGAGAAAAGGGAACCCTCATACACTGTTGGTGGGAATATAAATTGGTGCAGCCACCAGGGAAAACAGTGTGGAGGTTCCTTAAAAAACTAAAAATAGAGCTACCATACCATCCTGCAATCCTATTCCTGGGTGTATATCCAGAGAAAACCACGGTTTGCAAGGATACATGCACCCCAGTGTTCATTGCAACACTGTTTACAATAACAGAGACATAGAAGCAACCTAAATGTCCATCGGCAGAGGAATGGATAAAGACGTGGTATATATACACAATGGAGTATTACTCAGCTGTTTAAAAGAATGAAATAATGCCATTTGCAGCAACATGGATGAACCTGGAGATTATCAGACTAAGGGAAGTAAGTCAGAAAGAGAAAGACAAATGCCATATGATATGATTTATATGCAGAATCTAAAAAGAAATGATACAAATGAACTTATTTACAAAACAGAAACAGACTCACAGACTTAGAGAATGAACTGTAATTACCAGGGTGGGGGGTGGGGAGACAGGCTGGGTGTTTGAGATTGACATGTACAATGTCAATGCTATATTAAAAATAGATAACCAACAAAGGTGCACTGTAGAGCACAGGAAACTGCTCAATATCCTGTAATGACCTAAATGGGAAAAGAATTTGAAAAAGAATAGCTACATATATACACATAACTGAACTGCTTTGTTGTACACCTGAAACTAACCCAACATTATTAATCTTAAAAAACTAAAACCATAAATATAATACTAAAAAATAAATGGTTTGAAGCCTAGACTGCTGCATCTCCGGCAGAGAACTTGAGGGAAGAAAAATTAGCAGGTCCCCCAAAGTAACCTGAGTTCTTTGTCACGTGGACCCAGGCTCTAACACAAGAATGACATGCACAGCAAATTCCAACCACCTAGGCAAGAAGCAATAAGGTTCTGAAAGCTCCGTTTGTGTGAAAGAAAGAAGATTACTTACTTTTTTATTTAGTATAGTTCTCCCACTCTACTTTCCACCCTTCTTCTGTGTCTAGTGGGTGTTGGAAGAAGCACTTTGAATCTGATCAAAGCAGTATTTCTCCCCACTAAGCCATTGGAAGCATCTGACTTGTTGAAACTCAGAGGGAAACACTTTTTCAATACCTACAATTTTTGAAGAATTGATGCTTTTGAACTGTGGTGTTGGAGAAGACTCTTGAGAGTCCCTTGGACAGCAAGGAGACCCAACCAGTCCATCCTAAAGAAAATCAGCCCTGAATATTCATTGGAAGGACATATGCTGAAGTTCCAATACTTTGGCCACATGATGTGAAGAATTGACTTATTGGAAAAGACCCTGATGCTGAGAAAGACTGAAGGTGGGAGGAGAAGAGGGTGAAAGAGGATGAGATGGTTGGATGGCATCACCGACTCGATGGACATGAGTTTGAGCAAGCTTTAGGAGTTGGTGATGGACAGGGAAGCCTGGCATGCTGCAGTCCATGGGGTCACGAAGAGTCCAACATGACTGAGTGAATGAACTGACTGACAATTTTAAAATAATTATTTCAAACGACCAGATACACAAAGAGGTGAATTTGTAGTCTGAGGAAGATCCCCTCTGAACTCCCAAAGCACACACACCACAAAGTTCTCAGGATCTCACTTTCCTTACTTGTAAAGTGAGGTGCTCCAGACAAATCTTATATCTAAGATTCTTTCTAGTTCTGAATTCTGTAGGTCTATTAATGCATTGGAGTTCAATTACCCCCAGAATGCCTGTAGGTAATTAACTTTCTCAGAGTACCGAACATAATCCAGCAGGAAATCTTAAATAGTTATCTAATCTCAGATTCCTTTGAGAATGCCAGCTAGGAACAGGGGTAGAAAATTGGAACCAAGAAACAACAGCCGTGATAGTAATTGTCTTTGCTTATCAGTCTAAAGCAGGGCTGAGGAGAGCACCTTTATTTGCTTTAGTTCATCAGTTTTTTTTGTTTAGAGCAAGTGCATGTTCAACAGCATAAAAATGGATGTTGTTTTATTTTCTGCTAATAACATCCAAGGATGTGGCTTCACGATTGCTTTTTTTTTTGTTTCTGTTGTTTTCCAGCATTTGGAATAACTGGAACAAAAGGAAGGTTCAGAACTGTTGGAGAATGACTAATAGTGTGGAAGGCAATGCCGAGATTTTATTCTGCCTGACTCAAAGCCAAAGGATCTGAAGATTGATGCCTGCGTGTGTGCTGTTGCTTCAGTTGTGTCTGACTCTTTGCAGACTGTAAAGAGTCCACCCCCTATGGACTGTAGCCCGCCAGGCTCCTCTGTCCATGCAGGTTCTCCAGGCATGAATACTGGAGTGGGTTGCCATGCCCTCCTTCCCAACCCAGGGATCAAATTCGGATCTCTTATGTTTCCTGCATTGGCAGGTGGGTTCTCTACCACTAGGGCACCCTTGGAGACTGATGCCTGCCTACAGAATGCTGAGTGAAACACTGAGAAAGGAGCCCAGAACACTTAGGATGGTGAGCTGTGAAATCAGTCAAAGAGGGACTCATCCAAGGTGCTGGTGCTGAGACGGTAGAAAGAAGCAAAGCATGGCCACGTCCTAGTCGCCAAGATCTCTGGAGCGTATGGTTTTCTAATGAGGGCCTTCAGTGTTTGCCCTGCCCTGCTAACACCCTGTGCTGGAATAGAAGAGCTATTTTTCAAGACCATGCAAAAAAGCCTTGCCAGATACTTTGAGGTCAAAATCAATTACATGAGTAAAGTGCATAGCTCAGTTCCTTATTCATATGCCACATAGCCGTGCACAATAAATAACACCAGAATCACAGCAGCAGCAGTGGTAAAAGCGGTCGCATTAGGAGTGGTGATTGGAGTGGTCATTGCTGCTGTTACCCTTTTATTAAGTAATAGGTGGAAGGTGAGTGCCCTGCTGGGGGCACTCTCCCATCCCGTCTTGGTCTTTGGTATCAACCGTCAAGGACGGTGGGCGCTCCCCTAGAAGAAATGAAGGGGGTCAGAGTAAAGGTGCCAGGGGTCACAGTAACTACTTACATACGCTGTTTAATTTCTATACTTCTGTGGTAGGTCATTCCAACTCTGTTACGGATGAGCAAACTGAGGGTCAGGAAGTTGAAATGAGCATTCTACAAATTCATACAGTTGCTAGGGGCTTCCGTGATGGCTCAGACAGTAAAGAACCCACCTGCAATGCAGGGGACACAGGAGACGCGGGTTTAATCCCCTGGTCGGGAAGGTCCGCTGGAGGAGGAAATGGCCACCCACTCCAGTATTCTTGCCTGGAGAATCCCACGGACAGAGGAGCCTGGTGGGCTACAGTCCGTGGGGTCACAAAGAGTTGGACACGACTGAGCATACATGCAGCCTCCGTTGACTAAGAGGTGTCACAATAGCTGCTTACATACATTGTCTAATTTCTATACTTCTGTGATAGGCAGTTTCAACTCTGTTTTACAGATGAGGAAGCTGAGAGTCAGAAAGTTGATATTAACATTCTGCATATTCATGCAGTTGTTCAGCAGCACAGGTAGAATGAAAACCCAGAACTGCCTGGCCTGCCCACCTGCTTCATAATGCACCCTCATCTATATATATCCTCAGATTACAGAAGTGGGAATGACCTGTCTGTTTCTCACTTTACCACCCAGCATTGCTATTAGGTAGGTATTGTTGGGCCTCCCAGGTGGCTCAGGGGTAAATAATCCTCGTGCCAACGCAGGAGATACAAGAGAGGTGGGTTCAATCCCCAGGTTGGGAAGATTCCCTGGAGAAGGAAACGGCAACCCATTTCAGTATTCTTGCCTGGAAAATTGCATGGATAGAGGAGCTGAGCAGGCTGCAGAGCACGCGTTGCAAAGAGTCAGATAGGATTGAGCACGTGCCCGCGCGCACACACGCACACACACACATGCACGCAGGTGTTGTTATCCCTGTTTGAGATCCACAATTAAACTTTTAACTCCAGCTGTCCTCGCGTATCCTCCCAGCATTCCCACTCCGGTTGTGTGAGTCCTGTGGGAGGTGGCGGTCATCCCACATCTGCCCTCCCCAGCCCCCTTACCTACCCTGCAGACAAAACTGGCTCTGTGTACCAAGTCACTTCAGTCGTGTCCGACTCTTTGCAACCCCATGGACTGTAACCTGCCAGGCTCCTCTGTCCATGGGATTCTCCAGGCAAGTATACTGGAGTGTGTTGCCCTCCTCCAGGAGATCTTCCCAACCCCGGGATCGAACCCCTGTCTCTCGCGGCTCCTGCATTGGCAGGTGGGTTCTTTACCACTAGTTCCGGGAGGATTGTTCCTCACTTCTGCGGCTTCCTGCTGGGCTTTATCACATTCCTAGTGGCTGGAGTGAGGGTGGAAAGGGATAGTCTGGAGCTTCTGATGCTCAGCAATGAGTGAGGTGCCAGTGACCAAGGTAACAGGCAGGATCCAGGGTTTCTGTGGGGAAGAAGAGAGACAGATACGGCAACCTCTAGCAAGTTGTAAAGAGTCAGCATCCAGGGACTGCTGAAAGTAAAAATGGCTATCGAAGCAAACTAGCAATTAGTAATGCGTGCGTGCTCAGTTGCTCAGTCATGTCCAACTCTTTGTGACCCTGTGGACTGTAGCCTCCCTGTCTCCTCTGTCCATGGGATTCTCCATGCAAGAATACTGGAGTGGGTTGCCGTGTCCTATTCCAGGGGATCTTCCCAACCCAGAGATCAAATACACATCTCTTGTATTTCCTGCGTTGGCAGGCGGTTTTTTTTTTTTTTTTTTAACCACTGAGCCACCTGGGAAGCCCCAAGCAATAATAGGTCAACCTTATAATATAAGTGCCAAGTTGCACCCAGTTGCCTACATTTCTTTACACATTTTGTTAGTTACAAATTCTCCTTGTCATGTTAATTCTTGGTAAGAATTTTAATTGCTTTCTGGTTTTTCTTTTTTTTTTTTAAGAAACATATGGCTGGCTAAATCGTGAGTGAGTCCTCAGTCATCTGCCCAGGTATACAGAGCGGGAAAGAGGAAGTTTCAGCCATTTGCTGAATGCTGAGTAAACTAAAGGGGCAACCCTACAGGGGCAGACTCATTTCCCCAGACACTCAGGGGGTCATCATGTTTGTTAGTCCTTCCGGTGATGTACTGCAGAGTCAGGCTGATTGCTTTCAATCTCATTGCTACCAAGTACTCACTGTGACCTTGGGGAGGTCAATTAACGCTGCCACCGACCCCCCACCCCCCCAGCCTCTCTTGATCAATGTAATATGGTTTTCTGTGGGGATAAAATGAGATAATCATGCTGGTAAAGCACTTAGCATGTAACAAGTGATCAATAAGTATTAACGATTATTCTGATCATTGCCCTGCAGGGGTTCAGGATATGAAAATGTGTTCATCTTGCCATTGTGGTGATCTGGGTGTTTATTAGATCTACTAATGGGGGGATAGTCTCAAGAAGGAGGGGAGAGCAGGTTATGAAAACATCTATCAAATCAAAGCTAATATTGCTTCTTCCAGTAAAGATGGCATCCAGTCCTTCTAAAAGGTCCCTTGTGGGCCATTGCTTGTCCCCAAGCTGTTGTTTTGCTTAAAAGAATGTCTTGAGTCTTAAAAAAGAAAAATCTTTCTGGTTGGAAACCCTGGGGCCTCGGTCTTAGGCAGTCTGAAGATCTATTCCTTCTGTCACCCACCTCTGTTGCAGATAAGGTGTTGGGTTGACCAAAAAGTTCATTCAGGATTTTTCATAGCCTCTTTATGGGAAAAACCCCAAGCGAACTTTTTGGCTAACCCAGTATTCGCCCCACTGCTGGCTACTTGTGGGTTCTGAGCTGGTGGGTTAGAGAGAGAAAGCAAGCTACCTCTCAGCCATCTCCCTTCCACCCCAACAGTAGCCCCGTCTTCACCTAATATTTTGACAACTTGGAGTCCTCGCGTAGGAAAAAGAAGCTTTGATGTGTATACTTGAACTGCCCGCCACGATCAGCTTCTTCTGTCTGTTCAGTGGCTGATAGTCTTCTGGTACCAAGGAAGGCTGACTCACACACTTTCCCTGCCCCAATGGGCAGCAGACTGTGGTGGAGAGAATGCCACATGGAGGAGCTCAAAGACCAGCGCTCCGGGCTGTGCACTCCTGGGAGAACTGCTTTAACTTCCTGAAACTCAGCTTTCTCATCTGCAGTCAGAATGAGAAAACCTGCTTCAGCGGGGCAGTGAGGACTTCGGTGAAAATGGAGATGAGAGGACCTGCCTCAAGAGCCTACTCAGCTGCCTGTGAAATCCAATGTGAAGAGTAGGGATTGTTGATACGAAGCTATTTTCGCCTATAGCGAAAGGAGACATCTTCTCATTAACTCCCTTCTGGATGAGGGATACAGTTTTTCCCTCCCGGCTAAAGACACATCCTCCTTCCTAACAGGGCTTCCTGAGCCCACGGTCATTTTCATCTTCACCTCCCAGAGATGCCACAAGGGGGAGGACTTGCCCTTCTGGATATGCCTCTGCGCCATCGCCACTCGAACACCATTTCCTGGTGTGAAATGTTTTCTTCCCTGAAAACGGATGCAGGAAAGATAAAGAGAGACCTAAACTAGGCAAGAAAAACACGGTGGTCTTGCCTGGTACAGCCACTGACTAGCTTGGCTAAGTCACTTAACACTCCTCTAGATCGCATTTTTCCTTATTTATAAAATTCATGGAAAACTTGCAAAGCCTAGGCAATGATGACTCACAAGTGAAACGATTTTGAGTCCTTGCCTTCAAGAATCCACAGCATCAGTAGTTAAACAGTCCTGCAAACCTACAGTTACCAAGTGATAAATGCTACTAGGGAATAAGCTTGAAGGAAGAAACCCCTAGGGTTTGTTAAGCGTCAGAAAAAGCGGCTTCACAGACAAGGCAAAGCTTAACTTTAAATTTGAAGGAGAAGTAGCAGTTTGGTAGGTGAGAAAAGATGGGTACTGCAGGCAGAGAATAAAATGCAGAAGCACGGACGTGACGGAGAGAAGGCCAGTTAGCTCAGGACGCACTTGGGATGGAGTCCGGATTCCTGCCCTTTGGTCCGTGAATATTTGTTTATATATGATATTGTGCATATATGCTTCTTTCCATTTTCTGTGAAGGAAATCCATTCATTGATCTCATCATATTCCTGAATTGGTTGGCAATAAGGAGACTGTATAATATATATGTGGCCTTCCATGATGGCAGTGGCAAAGAATCTGCCTGCCAACGCAGGGGACACAGAAGACCCAGGTTGGATCCTGGAGTTGGAAAGATCCTCTGGAGGAAGACATGGCAACCCACTCCAGTATTCTTGCCTGGAAAATTCTATGGACAAGGAGCCTGGCGGGCTACAGTCCATGGGTCACAAAGAGCTGGACACGACTGAGAGACTGAGCACTCATAAACAAGTGTATATGAAAATATATACATAATTATATAAAAAACAGAGGAGTTATATAATCTCTCCATTTGTATAACCAACTCTGTCATTCTGTGGTATTTATTTACAGTAAAGAAATTATGCATATAAAACTGTACCTATGTACCTGTGTCTCAAGGGTGTCTATATCTAATTACTTAGTTATAGTACAACAATTTTTCATCTATTAAAATTATGAGAATCCCATGGACAGAGGAGCATGGCGTGCTGCAGTCCATGGTGTTGCAAAGAGTCAGACATGACCTAGCAACTAAACAACAGCATATCTGGGTCTTATATTGAGTCCTTTCCAGCCTTCCTTGAAATCTGCATTTGTTCCAGGACCCCTGCGTTCAACAGTCTTGGACAATTTCAACTCTCTCTCTCTGTGTTACCCAGACCTTTTCTTCTTTCATTTTTTTCTACATTAAAACAAAATTGGCCAAAGAGTTTTAAATATATGGCTAAACAGTGGAGGTCAAGGGAACAACAATCCCATACGATTTCCTCTTTTGTCAAATCTTCATACCTTCTATCACCTCCTTTCTGTCAGCCAGTAGCCCTGCTCCTTATTTCAGGGAGAAAAACAGAAGCACAAAGAGGACTTTTCCATCTGCCTCCAAGTCCATGCTGCCACCTGCCTCTGTACACATTCACCTGCCGACCTTCCTGTTAGTATCCAAAGTTAGCCTCTTCACTTAGCACCAAATCCCCTCCTCATAAAAAGATATTTCTCTAGCATTGTTTGTCCATTCTTCTTCTTGTTTCATCACTTTTTTTCTCCCTTTACTGGATTTCTTCCACTACCGTTCAAACAGTGAAATATCTCTGTGAATATTTAACAGTGAAATCCTCTGTGAATATATAACAGTGAAATCCTCCCTTTAAGCTCACATCCATCTTTGATGGTCACCCCATTTCTGTTTTCCTTTAGAGCAAAATTCCTGAAAAGAGTTGTCTGTCTATGTAAACCGTCTCCAATGCCTCACCTCTCTGCTGCTCATCTGAAGCTACTCCAGACAGATCTCCGTCCTTCGCAGAAACCAGACACAGTCCCGGATTCTCAGCCTTCATATAGTTTCACTCAACAGCAACACTGTCATACTCAATCATTCCTGTTTATTGAAGCACTTTCTTCATTTTAAGTGGACAGTACATTGTCTCATTTTCCTTCCCACCTGACCGGCCGCTCTTTTTCTATTTCCTTTGCTGGATTTTTTTTTTTTTTTACTTTCTCCATCTCTAGATGATGGAGTGCTCTACAAATCACGCATTCTTCCTCTTCTGCCTTCTGTAACCACATTATACTCACTCCCTGGATGGTGTCCATAAATCATTTGGAAATTTATATGAGTGGATTAGACTTTTGCCTTGAATTTCAGAATCATCTGTCCAACTGCTTCCTGACACCTTTGCTTGAATGACTAACAGTTATTTTTAGTTCCTCACCTACAGCACCACCCACAAACCTGCTCCGTGTCCGGCTTTTTCCATCTCTGTGAATGGTACCACTGTTCCCCAAGTTGCACGATCAAAAACCTTAGCGTCATCTACAACTTCTCTCTCTCTCTCTCTTTTTTTTTTAATGTAGATACACCTCTCAGCTTCCCATTTGAAATGTACCCGGAATCCAACCTCCTTTCTCCATCCCTACTAACACTACCCTACTATATGTCAGGAGATCTCTCACCTGGTCCCAGGCATAATCTTCTAAGGATCCTCTTTTCATTCTTTCCTCCCTAATCCACAGCAGCCAGGGTAAAGCATTTAAAATGTAAATTATGTCCTCCAGGCTCCTCTGCCCATGGAATTCTTCAGGCAGGAATACTGGAATGGGTTGCCATTCCCTTCCCCAGGGGGTCTTCCTGACCCAGGGATCGAACCCAGGTCTCCCACTTGCAGGCAGATTGTTTACTGTCTGTGCCACCAGGGAAGCCCCATTCCCTGCTCATAACACTCAAAAGACTTCCCATCTAAACTCTAAAATATCTGCAAAGAAAAAGCTAGCCCCTACACCCTCCTCTGAACTCAATTTCTACCATATCCTCAGCTACCACTCCTGTTCCCTGAATGCTTCCAAATGTGCTGCTGTCTCAGTTTCTTTATGTTACAGCTTTCTCTGTTAAAATGTTTTCACTATAAAGTTAGAATTCTCTCCTTCACTTCATTGAGTCTCTACCTAACGTAACTCTGAGCATCTTCTGTGATCTCTTCTGTGATCATCTTCTGTGATCATCTTCTGTGATTATCTTCTGTGCTCTCTTAAAATAGTACCCCGATTTTCTCTTTGTTCTTCCTAGATTTATCCATACCTGATATTAACATAAATGTATTTCTCTGTGTGTGATCTGTCCCCTTCACACACAGAGCTATTTAGAACAGAGACTTTTCTCTGACTTACCACTGTATACATGCTCTCAGAACAGTGTCCAGTATCTGATTATCATTTATATATGGCTCTGTTACCTCATGGCAAATGGAAGGGGAAAAGATGGAAGTAGTGTCGGATTCCCTCTTCTTGGGCTCCAAAATCACTGGGGACAGTGACTGCAGTCGTGAAATCAGAAGACGATTGCTTCTTGGCAGGAAAGCTATGACAAACCTAGACAGTGTATTGAAAAGCAAAGACATTACTCTGCCGACGAAGTCTGTGTAGTCAAGGGTATGGTCTTCCCAGTGGTCACGTACGGTTATGAGAGCTGGACTGTAAAGAAGGCAGAACACCAAAGAATTGATGCCTTTGAACTGTGGTGCTGGAGAAGACTCCTGAAGGTCCTTGGGCAGCAAGGAGATCAAACCAGTCAATCTTAAGGGAGATCAACCCTGAATATTCACTGGAAGGTCTAATGCTGAAGCTGAAACTCCAGTATTTTGGTCATCTGATGCAAACAGATGACTCATTGGAAAAATCCCTGATGTTGGGAAAGATCAAGGGCAGAAGGAGAAGAAGGCATCAGAGGATGAGATGGTTGGACGGCCTCACCAATACAATGATGTTGGGCAAACTCCAGGAGATGGTGAGGGACAGGGAGGCCTGGCGTGCTGCAGTCCATCGGGTTGCAAAGAGTTGGACATGACTGGGCAACTAAACAGCAACAACAGTGCAATAAGTATGAGAGGGCAGAGGTAAATAAGTCTTTGGTCTTTGTGACCGCCTTCACACAAGTCTTATCCAAAAAGGGACTCTTAACGAAAGCTGCTGACAAGGACCGGCTGATTTGTCTTTGGCCATTTGTACCTAGAGTATATGAAGTTTTCATAGGGTAAGCAAAATTTACATAGATGAAATCATCTGTTAGGCAGAAAATTAACCTTTAAACTTGGAGAAAACAATAATTTTCAATAAAAGTAGACACCTTGATATGAGTCTCTAATAATAGTATTAATAATGGTAACATTGATTTCTACCAAGTATTTATCATATGCTTTGTGCTGTTCTCCCTGGAGAAGGGCATGGCAACCCACTCCAGTATTCTTGTGTACAGAATCCCATGGTCCGAGGAGCCTGGCAGGCTACAATCCATGGGGTTGCTCAGAGTCGGACACCGCTGAGCAACTAACACAAAGAGACAGACGTGTGCTAGTCTAAGTGATTTGTATGTACTAACTTAGGTAATCTTTACATTACCGTGAGCAAGGTACTGTTAATATGTTCTCCATTTGACAGGTGAAGATTAGAAGAGCAATAGATATCACAGAACAAGTAAGTGGCAAAAACAGGTTTTTGAACTGGGGAGTCTCCCAATTACTCTGTGACTCTTTTTCTTCTAAATAAGGCACACACAACCAATAATCTCAGAATAAGGCTTCTTATTCTAAGCTGTTTTATCCGTCATTATGAATCTGTCACCATCTGCTTGTATCTTTTAAATTAATAAAAAATTTTCTATTTACAGAGAGTTCAAGTATTTATATATGCATGTTCATTCATATAAGATTCATATAAGATAGAGAGAGATTTTGCTTTGTGAAAGACCTTGTAAAGAGAAGGAAAGAAAAGCTACAGACTTGGAAAAAATATTTGCAAATTACACATATATTAAGAACGAACTTATATCTAGAATATACGTAAAAAATTCTCAAAACTCAACAGTAAAAAAAAAAATCATTTAAGTAGAAAATGGGCAAAAGATAGGAACAGAGACATTCCATCAAAGAAGATATACAGATAGCAAAATGGCACATGAAAATAAGTACATCATCAGCTATTGGTGAAATGCAAATTGAAACCACTGGAAGATACCACTACTTGCCTATGCTAAGGGCTAAATTTTTTTCAAAGCACCAAATACTTAAAAGGATGAAGGAAAAATGCATCACACAAACATTCCTTTTAGAAGTGTAAAAATGATACGGCCACTCTTGAAAACAAGTTAGTAGTTGCTTATAAAATTAAATGTGCCACTAACATGAGCTAGCAGTTTTGCCCTTGGGCATTTATCCCCGAAAAGGAAAACATGTTCACATGAAAACCTATATGTAAATAACAGAACTTTTTGTGAAATTTTCAGCCAAAAGCTGGAAACAACCCAATAATCTTCAATGACAAATATCTAAGCAAGCAGAGGCGCATTGTGATGATGGACAATAACTCAGCAAGAAAAAAAAATCGATTATTGTTGACCCTCAAGGGGAATATGCTGAGGAACAGGCCAGTTGAGGAAGGTTGCATGCTGCTGGAAAACCGTATGGAGGTTCCTCAAAAAGCTAAAAAATGTAGTTGCTATGTGATCTAGCAATTCCACTCCTGGGCGTGTATCAGACAAAACACTAATTCAAAAGGATACATCCACCCTTATGTTCATAGCAACACTGTTTACAGTAGGCAAGACATGGAAACAACCAAAACGTCCATCAGCAGATGAGTGGACAAAGAAGACGTGGTGAGCGTATACAGAGGAATGCTGCTGCTGCTGCTGCTAAGTCGCTTCAGTCGTGTCTGACTCTGTGCGCCCCATAGACGGCAGCCCACCAGGCTCCCCCATCCCTGGGATTCTCCAGGCAAGAACACCGGAGTGGGTTGCCATTTCCTTCTCCAATGCATGAAAGTGAAAAGTGAAAGTGAAGTTGCTCAGTCGTGCCCGACTCTTAGCGACCCCATGGACTGCAGCCTACCAGGCTCCTCCATCCATGGGATTTTCCAGGCAAGAGCACTGGAGTGGGGTGCCATCACCTTCTCCGACAGAGGAATGCTACTCAGTCGTAAGAAACAACGAAGCAATGCCATTTGCAGCATCATGAATGAAACTAGAGATTATCATCCTAAGAGAAGTCAGTCAGGAAGACAAAGACAAAACACCATACGGTGTCACACTTATACGTAGAATCTAAAATACTATACAGATTAGCTTATTTATGAAACAGAAGCAAACTCACAGACATGGAGAACAAACGTGTAGCTGCCAAAGGAAGGGGTGATGGGAAAGGGATAAATGGGGAGTTTGGGGTTAGCGGATGCAAACTATTACACGCAGAAAGGGTAACAGCAAACTCGTATTGTACAGCACATGGAACTATATTTAATATCTTGTTATGAACCACAGTGGAAGATTATATAAGTGTGTGTGTATAACTAGATCATTTCACTGTCTAATAGACATTAACACAACATTGTAAATCAACTATACTTCAATTTTAAAAAAGTGTGTATATTCAAAATAATGCAATCCAGTTATTTGCATTAATTTTTTTCAAAGTGGATATGTTATCAGTTGATATACAGATAAGCTCATTTGTTTCTCTTTTGTGTTGGATTTTGAAAATATATCAGTAGAGACACATATACAATTATTTGCCTTAAAACTGTCAACAGAATCTTTATATTAATAGATTTCCTAAATACTGGGTCATTCTTTGATTCCCCAGAGTAATTATCATTTGTCTATGGTGACATTTTCTTAATATGTTATTGGAGAGGTCCAGTCTTGCCTTTGTGTATTGTATTGCTTGTCTTCTTATTAAAGAAAATTGTAAGAATATTCACAAAGATACTTTAAAATAACCATTACATAAAATGTATGGTGAAATGACATACAAATTGAATTATAACCATAAGATGAATATTGTGTGTGTTTGTATAGAGAATATAAAATATTTTCTGTCAGTTATGGCTTGCTCTTTCATTTTAATAATGGTGCTTTTTGAAGAGCCTTGTCTGAAATGCTCTCTCTCTATTTCTGCTCTTTTCTGTTATGTAACCCAAGAAATTTCCCTCCATGTAAAGTCAATGTAAGCTGGCTTTCTGCCAAGCAGAGAGAATCCTCAGGAATGCCTAGTGAGCTCTAGGCAATCTATCAACAGCTTTCTTTGTGTCAAGGTGTTAAATCAACAAAAATATTTATTGCCATTTGGGAACTCAACTCAGCATATTGAAGTAGCTGGTTCCAGATCATACAGCAATTGCAATATCGACTTTTTATTCTTCTCTGAGAAGCAGATGGTATCCTTCCCCCATAATGTTCATTTCCCATAAATTTGATATCTTTGCTAAGCCATTTCGATTTTCTCTATTAATTAGATGTACGTCTCAACTTCCAGCAAGATTGTGAATTCATTAATAGCACAATATATTTCACAATACTTATAAATACTGAAAAAAAATTCTGAGCACCCCAAACTTGTTCCTGGTCTAGTGTTCTATCCAAAAAAAAGAAAGAAAGTCACCAATTTTTACTCAATTTTCCATGTCAGCAACTTCGGAATCATTTCCTTCCCCCTTTTTACATTTTACTCAATTGAATATCATGCATTCTACTTAGTTAAACATCAAGCCTTGCCAACTGTTTACCTCTAAAATCTGTTTTTCTCTATCCCCACGATTGTGTATTTAGTTCAGACACATCATTTTTTGGCTCACATGATTAATCATTTTCACTCTGTTTTCTAGATCTCACTGGGTGATACATTAAAGTCACATCCAAGACATCCTCTGTGTTGCAACCAGCAGTACTTTCCACAAATCTATTTCATTCTTTTATTTATTTACTATATGCAGGCACTCTGCTATGCTTTCTGATAGTTAAGATGAAAAAGGAAGAGCCCCAGGTTTTACTTTTACAAACAGGGTAGACAAATTTTAAAAAGTAATAAATGATTAAAAACTAAAAACATGAATCAATTTATTTGGAAGTATATAAATATGAGTGAATTTTTGAGCTGAACCTTAAAGGAAGAGAAGAATTTTATTTTTTCTGTACTCCTCCTTTGCTTTTTCAGTTGTAACCAACTATATGCTCCAGAGCACCTGTGCCCCATGTGCCTTCATGGGTCCTCCTCCGGTGGCAGGACCGACTACTGTTGCTATGTGGGATGCCCCATCTCTGCCCGGCTGGCTTCGAGGTTCTAGGGCAGAGGCTGCTGGCCCACCGGTGGGCATGGCTGTGTGGAGATAACAGCTGGTAGCTTGATGGGTGGGGTCCAAGAGCTGGAGCCAGCCTGATAGTGGGCAGGTAAGCCCCTGGCCCTAGTAAGCTAGAAGGAAGAGTCCAAAATGGTGCTTGCTAGAGCCAGTGACCTCATGAAAAACAAGTCCCCAAAATTGGCTGTCTCCAGCATCTGCATCCCCAGGCAGAATCTCAATCTCCTTCTGCCTCTCCAGGAGGTTTTCCAAGTTCAGCAGGTGGGTCTGACCCAGGCTCCTTTCAAATTACTGCCTCTGCACCGGGGCCCAGAGAGTGTGAGACTTGGTGTGTGCCCTTGAAGAGCAGAGTCTCTATTTCCTACTGTCCTCCAGGTCTCCTATACTATGCAAGCCCTGAGAGCCTTCAAAGCTGAAAGTCCTGGGGGCTCCTGGTGCAAGATCCCCAGGCTGGACAACCTGATGTGGGACCCAGACCCCTCCGTCCTTGGGAGACTCTCTGCAGCTGTGATTATTCTGTTTAGGTTTACCTGCCTGTGGAGGTAGGTCTCAACCCCATCACATCTCCAGCCCTCCTGTTTGTACTCCTGTGGTTCTTTCTTTATATCTTTCATTGCGGACAATCTCTCCTGCTCATCTTCAGGCTGTTCTCATAGACAGTTGCTGTGTACCTAGCTGTAATTCTGGTGCGTCCCTGGGAGGAAGTTACCTCAGAGTCTTTCTCCTCCACCATTTTGGCCACGCCCTTCAGGCCTCCCTGATGGCTCATCAGATAAAGAGTCCACCTGCAACGTAGGAGATATAGGTTGGATCCCTGGGTCAGGAAGATCCCCTGGAGGAGGAAATTAGCTTAGAAGCAGGACTGGCCACTCAAGGCTGAAAAGCTCCCCAGAGGGTTCTTAGACAATTAATGAGTATTGAGAGTTCCCTCAAAGAGATACTCTAAAATCCTTGTTGTTTTGGTTTGTTAGAGCGTTGTAACAAGGCATCACAGACTAGATGGCTTGAACAAGTCATTTTCTTGGCGTTCTGAAGTCTGATAAGTGCAAGATTGGAATGGCAGCAGAGCTGCTCTCCAGTCTCCACGGAGGCTGCTTTTCTCTCTCCGCGGCTTGTGCATGGTCATCTTCTCCCTGAGTCTTCACGTGGTCTTCCTTCTGTGTGTGTCTGTGCTCCAGTTTCCTCTTCCTATAAGGACACCGGGCATATTGGATTATGAACCATGCATAGGACCTCACTTTAACTTGATCATCTGTCTAAAGACATGAGCTCCAAACATAGTAATATTCTGAGTGCTAGGGATTGGGGCTTCGACGTGTAAACTTTGTGGGAACACAGTTCAGTCTATAGCATTTGCCAAGTTGAGCAGATGGAGACTTGAGTGAATTGGAATGCTAGAAAGATGTAACTTTTAGCATTTTTAAAGGTATTTTATTATTAAATCAATATCCATCATCAATTTCATCATATCCAATGCTATGCCAACTTGCTTCAGAACTCTTTGTTAAAAAGATGGAGAAGAGGTGATTGGGGGTCCTTGCGAGTCCTTCTTTACTTCTGTCCCTCCACAGAAATAATCAATATTTATCCCCAAAACATGTCTGTGGATGTTTTTATTCCTTACATTATAAATTCACTTGTATTCTAAGCTGGTGAAAATACAGCTTAGAATACTTCACCAGCTTAGGATACAAGCAAGTTTAATATTCTTATGTAAATATCACCTTCAGACTAAAGTCCATACTCCCTAGCACGGTGCGGTCCTTAAAGACTGTCCTTACCTGCCCTTGAGTTCACCCACTGCCCCTCCCTTATATGCCGGGGAGCTGAACAAGTCATTTGCACCCATATTTTCTCCCCTTGGATGTGTTCTTGACTTTGCCTAGATTGACCTTACCTCCTGCTGTCCAGTTTCCTGTCCTCTTATACTCTTGTATTATTGAATAATGCCTCTGCCACAGTCAATACACATTACATTGGATTAAAATTGTAAGTGATTTACCCAGAGGATTCGGAACGCCTTGGATACAAGGAGTGCAGCTTTCGTAATTTAATGTTTAGAGCTTAGCATGTGGAATATTGTCAGCCCAACTAAGATTTGTTAACTGAATGATGAATGAATTGATTAGTGGCTGATGATTTTGATTGTAAAATCACTTTGAGGGGCTTCCCAGGTGGCGCTAGTGGTGAAGAACCTGCCTTCCAATGCAAGAGGGATGCGGGTTCGATCCCTGGATCAGAGGATCCTCTGGAGAGCATGGCACCCCACTCCAGTATTCTTGCCTGGAGAATTGCACGGACAGAGGAGCCTGGCGGGCCACAGTCCATGGGGTCACAGAGTCAGACACGACTGAGCGATTTAGCACACGTGACCCGTGCTTGTTCCATGAAACTGAGAAAATGTTTCATTTGTAAATAAGTCTTAAAATAATATGTTTCTGATTCCCCATTCCAACAACAGAGGCAGGACCTTGATAAAGAGAAAAGACAAACATACTTTCCAAAAATTGTTTTTCTTCTGCTGAGATTTTCATGATACCACTGCCTTCCTTCTGTGGCTGTGGCCTGTGTGGGTGACAGGGTCCAGGAACCCTGAGTACAGCCTTCACTGGACGCCTGACAGCTCAGTAACAACCCCTCTCCCCAACCCAGTTCTACTGGGAGCTGTTACAAGCGAGCAGGTGGCAGGGACTTTCATTCCCGACTTATTAAGATGGAGAACCCTATCCTGGAAACAAAATCCACCTCGTAACTCAGGGAAGGGAGTGGGGGTTTAGGGAGACATATAATAGAGCCTCCAAACAAATTGAAAAGCTAGTCCAGGTTCTAACATTTTAAAGCCCTTTTCATCACATCCATATTCGAGATCTATCTCTCCTCAAGGAGAAAAAAAAAATTATTTCTACTCAATCCTAGGTCATCAGCTTCCCAGGAGAAGGCAAAAGTCAGCTTCTTCCCAGGTAACAAAGTCTCCAAGCTATAGCTCTCTCTGCATAGCAGACAGCTCCTCACCTGCTTCCTGCTAAATGGAGCAGTCACTTTCTGCACGCAGCCTTGCTCACCACCAGAGGTAATTGCTTCCTTGGGGTGTTTGAGAAGCCCGGCAGCCTCCACTGGAGATTCCTGAGGGCTCCCCTCCTGCTCTCATTACCCCTTTCTGACACCAGCAGCTTCCAGGCTTCCTGGGAGCACCTCACCTGGGTCGGCCAGAGGAAGGCACCGTGGGCGACCCTCCCTCCTAAATGACAGAACCGGAGGTTAATTCCCAGGCACAGTGCCCGGGCCAGCCAGGGAGTGTGCCCCGGAGACAGGCCAGTCCCTGTCTGCTCCCCACCCTGATTAGTGGGAGCAGACAGAAGCCATCTAGGCTGGAAGACCTCAGGGCACCCTGGCTGCCTGTGGCATCATCGCTGGACAGCAATTCAGAGGACAGAGCCAAGACCTCACGGGCAGCGCGAGCTCAGGGAAATAAGACCCCCAGGTGGTCTTCTTTAGGGGCCCTCAGGATGCCTAACCCAGGACTCATTATATGACGGGTCATTATCACCTACCTTGGCCCAGAGGCTGAACAGAAATGATCCTACAAAAGTCAATAGAATAAAATTCCACTTAATAATGCCATAGCTTTATATATAATAAGGTTGGGATAGCAGCAAGCACCGGAGAAGGCAATGGTAACCCACTCCAGTACTCTTGCCTGGAGAACCCCAGGGACGGGGGAGCCTGGTGGGTTGCCGTATATGGGGCCGCACAGAGTCAGACACGACTGAAGTGACTTAGCAGCAGCAGCAGCAGCAACAAGTACTTGAAACACAAATAGTATGTATTTTAAAATAAAAGCTCTCCCATCACACACACACAAGCACACACAGTGAGCAAAAAGAGAATTTCTTCTTTATTTGGAAAAGAAGTGTTGCTCTCAACAAACAACTGTGTTGTTGTTGTTTGCTCCCTTAGCTGTATCCGACTTTTTACAACCTGATGGACTACAGCAACAGCACCCCAGGATTCACTGTCCTTCACTATCTCTTTGAGTTTGATGAAACTCATGTCCACTGAGTTGGTGATGCCATCCAACCACCTCATCCTCTGGCGTCCCCTTCTCCTCCTGCCCTCAATCTTTCTCAGAGTCAGGGTTCTTCCAGTGAGTCAGTTCTTTGCAGCAGGTGGCCAAAGTATTGGAGTTTCAGCTGTAGCATCAGTCCTTCCAATTAATATTCAGGACTGATTTTCTTTAGGATGGACTGGTTGGATCTCCTTGCAATCCAAGGGACTCTCAAGAATCTTCTCCAACACCACAGTTCAAAAGCATCAATTCTTCAGTGCTCAGTCTTCTTTATGGTCCAATTCTCACATCCATACATGACTCCTGGGAAAAAACATAGCCTTGACTAGATGGATATTTGTTTACCAACTGATGTCTCTGCTTTTTAATAAGCTGTCTAGGTTTGTCATAGTTTTTCTTCCAAGGAGCAAGAGTCTTTAATTTCATGGCTGCAGTCACTATCTGCAGTGATTTTGGAGCCCAGAAAAATAAAGTCTGTCACTGTTTCCATTTTTTTTCCCTGTTTGCCATGAGGTGATGGGACCAGATACCATGATCTTAGAAGCCTGTGAAAAAGTGACAAATTTGAGAAATGCTGACTGACTCTAAACAGATCAGAAATATCATCTAGAAGGACCATTTCTCTGAGACATTCCTACACTGTTGTTCAAGATTGTTTCAATTCTTTCATGCAATCCTGCCTGTTTCCTCAAATAGACGATGTTCCTAGCTAGATCAGTGTTTATCTCATCTACTTTTGTATAGTTTTATGGTGTCTAGGAAAGTGACAGGCATAAAGAAGGTACTAAGCCAGTGTTTCCGAAAAGGAAGGAAAGATGGGGAGAAGACAGCCTGGCAGGATGGAGGCAGGAAAGGAGACAAGGGGGAAAATAGATGAGAGATGTCTCAGGGTTTTCCAAGAGAATAGAAAAATCCACTCTCTGGGCCAAAATATGGGTTAAAACCATTATTCTTTCATTGCAAGGGATGCAAGATGTCCTGAGGCCTTGAAGTTAAAAAGCATTCAGCAGTTTTTGAACATAGCTCTTATGCTCCAATCAAATTCAATGATCAAACAACATTTGGATACACTCTGCAATGCTTTTTAACTTTCTTTCACCTACAGCTGCCCATATTCAATAAATAAAACTCCTGGGCCCAGGAGCAAATAAGCAGAAATCCTAAACAAAGGACTTCAAACAGGGCACTTGAATATTTTTTAAACTTTTTTCAAGGTAGGTGTGCAAATAGCAAAAGACAGCTCTGAACTTGATCCACCTGCTTCAAACCAACCATCTACCTTTAAGTGTTCTTTTTTCTTATAAATAGAACAGATTGCAGTGTGCTTAATGCTAGCAAATACTGTATTCATGAAAGAGGTTTATCCCCTGATAATTCCCCCAAAACAGAAAGGAAAGAGGAAGCCAAGGTAGGGACTCAAAAGTTCAAAATTCTAATATTTTTCTCTTTCATTAATTTTGAGGAAAACATTGGGAATCTTTTTATATCTAAATCTATAGCTTCCTTATCTGTTTCCTCCACCCCATCTTTCTGCTTCTCTCTCCCTCTCTCTGGAACATGAATGCCTACATGCCTGCTCATGTGCACACACTCATGTACACATGAACATGTGTGTACTTTCCCCTGGAGGATGAAAGGAAAGGAACACATTGAATCATTCCTGGAAAGTCTGAATGTTAATTTTATTTTTAATCATTCCAAGATTTACTAGGAAGAATAATGTGACAGAATTAAAAAAACAAAAACCTTTTCCTATTTGTTTTCCTAGAATTTTCTTCCTTTGTCCTGCCTTGCCTCTGGCCTCGATCGTTACAACACTTTGAGAGGAGTCATCTCTGGTTCTGGTTCTAGTTAAGGTGAAGTAGGAACCCTCCGCCTTGTCTCTGTCACTAAGTACAGCTATGAAATGTGGACAAAATGCATAGAGTGGGTGCTTTAGGACTTTGAAAAACCAATGATAGCAAAAAGGCTAAGGAAGAAGACTGGAATTCAAAGTGCCACCAAACTGTGGTATTTACCATTTTTTTCCCCACCATTTCATGCCAGAGGGAGACACAGGTGTGGAAACACACACACAAAAGCAAGGCTGGAATTCTGGTGAGATGAGTGATGCAGAGTTATAAAGTGCAGAGCTGGATCTGGTCTTTACTTAAAATTGTAATATTTTGTTCACTAGGAGTTTTTCATTAATTTTGATTTTTAAGTGATACATTAAATCTTTGTTTATCTTCATTATTGACTTTTGTGCCCCCTTAAATTTTGCACTTGCGGCAAGTGCCTCACTTGTTTCACCCTTGTCCTGGCCCTATAGGAAGGTGGGGTAACTAAAACCCCAGCTTTTTGGCTGGAGGACCAGAAAAGTGAGCCCCAAGGAAATTGGAAACTGCCAAGGAAATGAAAAGAGAGGAGCTCAGGAAAGTGACTCCCTGAAAATTGTATATGAGGACTTCCCTGGTGGTCCCGTGGCTAAGACTCCATGCAATGCAAAGGGCTTGAGTTCAGTCCCTGGTCAGGGTACTAGATCCTGCTGCTGCTGCTGAGTCACTTCAGTTGTGTCCAACTCTTTGCGACCTCATGGACTTTAGCCCTCGTCTGTCCATGGAAATTCTCCAGGCAAGAATACTGGAGTGGGTTGCCATGCCCTCCTCGAGGGGATCTTCCAGACCCAGGGGTCAAACCTGCATCTCTTACGTCTCCTGCACTGGCAGGCAGGTTCTTTACCACTAGCGCCACCTGGGAAGCTCTGGTCAGGGAACTAGATCCTACATGCCCCAACTAAGACCTGGTGCAGCCAAACAAATATCAATCAATCGATCAATATTTTCTTTAAAAAATGTATGTGAACTCCTGGGCTAAACCCCAAGCTGTCCAGGCATAACTCTGATGCTAATCAGCAAACCTTTAGTACTGAACCATGATACATCACTCCCAAGGACACAGACTGGCCCCTAGATATAGGACAGGACAGACACGAGCAAATGCTTTGAAAACTCAGCTGACATTGGAACCACAGACGAACAATCCCACAGAAGGCAGGGTTGACTTGCAATCTGAACTTACCTGAAGCCAAATATCAACATTCTTCATAGTATTTCAATAGGATAGAATCCTATTTTAAAATTAGGCAGCGGATGAAGCATGAGGAAAATCTTAATTACACTGGAAAAGACGAGCAATGGATACCAAGGCCAAAATGATAGAGATGTTGGAATTATCCAACTCTCAATAGCTCTCAGGTAGCGATTATAAAATGACCCAACAAACAATTGTAAATACTCTGTATATATTTATTTAGGTGAAAATGTAGAAAGTCTCAACGAAGAATTAAAATGTATAAAGAGGAAACAAGTAGACATCTTACAGCTAAAAGATACAATAGCAGAAATAAAGAATTCACCATGCCTTAAATTTACACGATGTTATGTGTCAATTGTATTTTAATAAAGCTTGGAAAAAAAGAATACAAATTCAGTAGTTGGATGCAACAGTGAAATGGAACTGAATTGAAAAAAATTGAGAAAAGAACCAGAAAACTTGAAGATAGAGAGACAGAAATAACCCAGTTTGAGCAACAAATATTGAACAACAAAAAAAAGAAAGAGTTACAGTTTTAGAGAACTGTAGGACAGTGTAAAAAAAGGTCAAATATTTGTGTCATCAGAGTCCCAGAATGGAGTAGGAAATGGCAACCCACTCCAATATTCTTGTGGGGAAAATCCCATGGACAGAGGAGCCTGGTGTGCTACAATCCATAGGGTCACAAAGAGTCAGACACGACTGAGCATGCACACACACACACTACATTACACACACAGAGTCCCAGAAAGTGATGAGAACAATTTGGTGCTGAAAAAATAGTTGCTGAAATAATATTAGCTAAAACTTCAAATTTTCTATTGAACAGTTCCGTAAATTTTAATGCTTCTGTTGAATCATATAATGACTACTGCAAACCAGATTTCAATCCTAGGTCTTTTTTACTCAAAAACGTATTCAGGTCCTGTTTATGTGCTTTACTAGGTCTGCACTTGAACTTTCCAAACAGACACTCTCCTTTTTAAAATGTCAAGGGAAGGTATTATTTGGCTCTCGTAATTTCCTCCGTTCTCAAAAGTTCCTGACACCAATCTATCATTGCTGCATTAACAACTGTGTTCCAGGCAGTGTCCCTCAAATCCAGTTTCTTTAGTAGATGAAAATATCCAGTGGCCTAAAAGAAATTGAGGCCACCCCTCTGAAAATCAGCATGGCATGTTTTCAGTATGTGGGGTCTCTTTACTTGCTGGGCCTTTAGCTGAGGATGAAGGGGAAGGTTAATGTGAAAATTATATACCTCCTACCTTTACCTCTGAGAAAGCCATCACACAAACATGAAAGTCACCAGACAGCGGTGTCCAGGGGGAAAATTGGAGCTTCACTCACAATAGTAAAGTTAAAGCCAAATGAAATCAGGAGATTGGGGCCATGAGACCAAGCCTGAGAATTTAAATGAGTTTTATCAAAAGCTTTAATTACACAGAGGTTTGCCAAGGACAAATAGCCAATTTAGTTTTCAATCAGGTACACTGTTAGAATGCTTAAGCATTTTCATTCTACAGCAAAGCCACTGGTCAGGGAAAAAAAATCTGAATGACTGAGATGAAAAAAGCATTCTTATTTATACCATTGTTGCTCATAGAGCAAATGTCCTATACCAGGTAGTATAGCAGTACAAAGTACCATTTTAAAATCAGAACTTGTCATAAATCTCACATCTCCAGTTGTACATGAGCAGGTCTTTATATTAGGGTGGAAAAAAGTTCATTCGGTAAGATGGTCCAGAAAAACCTGAATGAACTTTCTAGCCAACTCAGTCCCTCTGACCTGACCTCACTTTCATAAACTGTGGAGAATGAAGATATGATATGGCTTCTCATGACTGTTGGAAGAATTAACGCACATGAAAGGCTTTGCACAAACCAGGCCTCACCTCTGAGGGCTTGGGTATTCAGGAGGAGGCACTTTGCTTGCATGTGGAATGACAATTAACATTCGTTTGAAAGGCCTTCCAACTTCATCCTTTTCTGTAAGGCTTGAAGAATCAGGCTAGAATAAAACCAGGTCTCTTTGAGTTGACTATACCGCTGGGTAGTGTTCTGCAGCTTTCTGGCTTTGAAACAACTCAGTGAAGCAAGTAGGTCACCTAGAATATCAGTATGAATTTTGGAAAAAAGCAAAAGGGTAATAAAGATCATCTAAGAATGCCTCAAACACAGTTTGAAGGCAGAAAACCCGATTGATAGTTCAACTCAAATAGGGTTCGCTGAGCACCTACCGGATATGATCCGTTCTCTGCCCTCTAGTTGCCCAAAGCATAGCTGGGCAGACAGAAATCTCACTGGACTTCCTCATGCAATAAGGCTGGTAATGGAAAGATATGTAAGGAACAGAAAGAATGTAAAAGAGGCCACTAACGTTGCTCAGGAGGACAGGTATGTTTCACAGAGAACATGGTGCCTGAACAATAAGATAGGGTGTTTTTTTATTGACGTATAGTTAATTTAAAATGTTGTGTTATTTTAAATCCAACTTGAACATCTGGAAGTTTATGGTTCACGGACTATTGAAACCTGGCTTGGAGAATTTTGAGCATTACTTGTTAGCCTGTGAGATGAGTGCAATTGTGCGGTAGTTTGAACATTCTTTGGTATTGCCATTCTTTGGGATTGGAATGAAAACTGACCTTTTCCAGGCCTGTGGCCACTGCTGAGTTTTCCAAATTTGCTGGCATATTGAGTGTAGCACTTTCACAGCATCATCTCTTAGGATTTGAAATAGCTCAACTGGAATTCCATCACCTCCACTAGCTTTGTCCATAGTGATGCTTCCTAAGGCCCACTTCACATTCCAGGATGTCTGGCTCTGGGTGAGTGATCACATCATCATGGTTATCTGGGCCGTGAAGATCTTTTTGTATAGTTCTTCTGTGTATTACTGCCACCTCTTCTTAATATCTTCTGCTTCTGTTAGGTCCATACCATATCTGTCCTTTACTGGGCTCATCTTTGCATGAAGCATTCCCTTGGTAATCTCTAATTTTCTTGAAGAGATCTCTAGTCTTTCCCATTCTATTGTTCTCCTCTATTTCTTTGCATTGATCACTGAGGGAGGCTTTCTTATCTCTCCTTGCTATTCTTTGGAACTCTGCATTCAAATGGGTATATCTTTCCTTTTCTCCTTTGTGTTTAGCTTCTCTTCTTTTCTCAGCTATTTGTAAGGCCTCATCAGACAACCATTTTGCCTTTTTGCATTTCTTTTTCTTGGGGATGGTCTCGATCACTACCTCCTGTACAATGTCATGAACCTCAGTCCGTAGTTCTTCAGGCACTCTGTGTATCAGATCTAATTCCTTGAATCTGCTTATCACTTCCACTGTATAATTGTAAGGGATTTGATTTATGTCATACCTGAATGGTCTAGTGGTTTTCCCTACTTTCTTCAATTTAAGTCTGAATTTTGCAACAAGGAGTTCATGATCCAAGCTACAGTGAGCTCAGTCTTGTTTTTGCTGACTGTATAGAGCTTCTCCATCTTTGGCTGCAAAGAATATAATCAATCTGATTTTGGTATTGACCATCTGGTGATGTCCATGTGTAGAGTCTTCTCTTGTGTTGTTGTAAGAGGGTGTTTGCTATGACCAGTGCATTTTCTTGGCAAAACTGTTAGCCTTTGCCCTGCTTCATTTTGTACTCCAAGGTCAAATTTGCTTGTTACTCCAGGTATCTCTTGACTTCCTACTTTTGCATTCCATATCCCTATAATGAAAAGGTCATCTTTTGGGGGTGTTAGTTCTAGAAGGTCTTGTAGGTCTTCTTAGAACCATTCAACTTTAGCTTCTTCAGCATTACTGTTTGGGTCATAGACTTGGATTACTGTGATATTGAATGGTTTGCCTTGGAAATGAACAGAGACCATTCTGGTGTTTTTGAAATTGCATCCAAGTACTGCATATTGGACTCTTTTGTTGACTATGAGGGCTACTCCATTTCTTCTAAGGGATTTATACCCACAGTAGCAGATGTAATGGTCATCTGAGTTAAATTCACCCATTTCAGTCCATTTTAGTTCACTGATTCCTAAAATTTCAGTGTTCACTCTTGCCATCTCCTGTCTGACCACTTCTAATTTGCCTTGATTCATGCACCTACCATTCCAGGTTCCTATGCAATATTGTTCTTTACAGCATCGGACTTTACTTCCATCACCAGTCACATCCATATCTGGGTGTTGTTTTTTGCTTCAGCTCCGTCTCTTCATTCTTTCTGGAATTATTTCAAGAGACTGACCCAGACTTGCCCATGAGTGTCCAAGAGTCTCCGGTGGAGGTATGGGTCGGTGGTGGCTTGCTGCAGGTTCAGGGACGCTGAGTGCAGCAGTGCCTGTATGGAACCTTTTGAAGGAGGAGGTCATTATCTTCATTACCTCTACCATAGTTTGGCCTCAGGTCAAACAAAAGGGAGGGAACATGGCCCAGTCCCCTGAGTAATATAACAGCAGTGTTTAATCCAGAAAATTGGATTAAAGATATACAGAGCATGGCCTGGCCCATCAGAACAAGACCCAATTTCCCCCTCAGTCAATCTCTTCCATCAGGAAGCTTCCATAAGCCTCTTATCTTTATCCTTCAGAGGGTGGACAGAATGAAAGCCACAATCACAGAAAATTAACCAATCTGATCACATGGACCACAGCCTTGTCTAACTCAATGAAACTATGAGCCATGCCATGTAGGGACACCTAAGACAGATGGGTCATGGTGGAGAGTCCACCCTCGGCTATGACTCGTCCCATAAACAGGAGGTGGAAATAACAGGAGGTCAGGGAATTCCTTGGAGCATCCTCTCAAACAGAAAATCTTGCTCAGCAAATTTCTGCCTCAGTCAGAGGTTTTTACCTGCAGTGCAAGGTCCTATAAATTTCCAGGTGAGTGACCATACATTTTGGCAGCCAAAACAAAGGCGGAAATATGAATGTTTCTATGATTTGGTGTGTAAGAAAGGAAGGCAAACCAAAAGCATGAGAAAAAACACACTTATCAGTGGTATTAAAACCAGAGAATCACTTCTCTGGGGCCTCTCACAGAGGACACTGTTTAATTTAAATAACAATGCCCACAAGAACACCCTGGTTGAAAATACAGCACTCAACAGAAAGACCATAACCGTGAACTCTCCGGACGTTCCCACTGGTGATTTGCAAACTAGAAACAGATTTTACAGTACCTAGAGGAGCAAACGGACAGTATAACCCTCAGACAGTCCTGCATAAGCATCATTTTCTCAGAGCCGGTTTGATAAGCACGGAGAATCTGTGATTTTGAGAACCAGCCCCCTGAGTAGTATAGCAGCAGTATTACATAGTGGCTAAAAATCTAGGCTCTAGACTCATACTTACCCAACTGCTCACTGTCAATTCTATGAACTTGGGAAAGTCAATTACCCTCCCTGGGCCTCAGTTTTCTTGTCGGTAAGAATGGGGATAACGATAGGATCTATATCATAGAGTTGTTGTGAACAAAAAAGAAAATGTGTGGAAAGCACTTAACTCAATATGGGAGACATGGCAGGCATTTAATAAATGTTAGTTATTAACACATGCTATGAAGGGGAAAACATCAACTCTCCTAACACGTCACTTCCTTTAGTTGAGTTTGGCTCTATTTCATTCTGGCTTCTAATTTCTGTTCATTTCTTTTTAAAATTAGTTTTCATTGGAATATAGTTGCTTTACAGTGTTGCATTAGTTTCTCCTGTGCAGCAAAATGAATCGGTCAGCCATACATATACATATACCCCTTCCTTTTGGACTTCCTCCCGATTCAGGTCACACAGTGCATTGAGCCGAGTTCCCTGTGCTGTACAATAGGTTCTCATTGGTTGGTTACTTTCCAGTGCCTCTGCTAATGTGAGGGAAGGAATCCACTTGATTAGGCAGTTATTCCTTTTATGTGAAAACATAAGCCTCACTTCTTGAAAGAAGTATCATCTTTCAGGAATGTTCCTAAACTAACCATGAATCATGCAGCTCAAAGGCCTCCACACAAGCCATACACCTCTTGTGGGAGGAATCTCCCTTGGTTTCTGCCCAGACTGTTCCTCTAGGGATTCAGAGTCAAACTTTACTAGCCTCAGGAATGTTCTGTTTCAGGGTTTCCACGGGGCCATTCAGTAAGGTTTATTAAGCACCTACTATGTGCCAGGTACTGTGCTTGCTCCTGAGCCTCTTATAGTGAACTGATTGCATGCATCCTTGCTCACAGGGCCCCCAGACAGGCTCCTCGGCTCCTACTCCCCACGTGCTTCAACATTTTGTAAAACATAGTTTATTTTAAAAGAGCTTTTTGATCTTCCCTTAAAAATAGAACTCCTCTGTCCTACTTGAATCCCCAAATGGATGATAAGCATTTGATCCAGTGGTCTGTCCATCTGCCTGTGTTGGTCTCATTCCACTCCAGACCTCTCAGCAGGGCTCCTCTGTGTAGAAAATGTGTTCCACCTACAGAACCACCCCATGGCTGATCCAAGTACCACAGGCGTCAATGCATCCCTGACGTTGCATCATTTTGTCAGCAAGTCTGGACACACAGACTGGACACGTGGTTGATGTCTCTCCAAGAACCTGGCCTGCTCACTGCCAGCCAGCACCGAAGCTTGAGCTTGAAGACTAGCCAGAGAATTGCAGTGGTGCACACGTGCTGCCTTCTCCCACCCCAAGGCTGCACCCTGACTCTGGATGCTCTCAGTCTCCTTGGAGGGTCTAGCTGCACTATAATAATCTTGGTAAAAGTAAGCCTTTGTGATTCTATGCAATCAATTAGGTCAACACTGAATTGTGTGGATACTCACTGAGCTCAGCAAATGAACGGAATCAACATCTTCACTTTTAGCTCCTTGGCATGCTCCAGCTTCTCTTAAAGTGGCCTATCTTTGACAGGCAAAGGCAAAATTTATCCCGAGTGGCCACAAAAGGGAGAAGGCACAGTATCCATTTTCCTACTCTTTATGCAAACATACTTTTGATCAGGTCCACCCTACTGTGTCCAAAGAATAGACAGATCCTGAGTCTTATTAAGAACCACAGATCTCTGGGTATCACATTTGTTGTTGTTGTTCAGTCATTCAATCCTGTCCTACTTTTTGTGACCCCATGTGTTACAGCATGCCAGGCTCCCCTGTCCTTCTTTATCTCCCAGAGTCTGCTCAAATTCATGTCTATTGAGTCAATGATTCGCTATCTAATGTCTCATCTTCTGTCATCCCCTTTTCCTTGTGCCTTGAATCTTTCCCAGCATCAGGGTTTTTTCAATCAGTCAGCTCTTCCTATAAGGTGGCCAAAGTATTGGAGCTTCAGCATCAGTCTTTCCAATGACTATTCAGGATTGATTTCCTTTATGGTTGACTGGTTTGATTTCCTTGCAGTCCAAGAACTCTCAAGAATATTCTCCAGCAATACAATTCAAAAGCATCAGTTCTTCAGTGCTCAGCCCTCTTTCTGGTCCAGCTCTCACGCCGATGTGTGACTACTGGAAAAATCACACCTTTGACTATATGGACCTTTGTTGGCAAAATGATGTCTCTGGTTTTTAATATGATATCTACTTTAGTTCCTCTTCATTTTCTACCATAAAAGTGATATCTGAGGTTGTTGATATTTCTCTTGACAATCTTGATTCCAGCATGTGATTCATCTAGCCCAGCATTTCATATATTGTGCTCTGCATAGAAGTTAAATAAGCCAGGTGACAATATACAGTCTTGATGTACTCCTTTCCCAATTTTCAACCAGTTATTTTTTCCTTCTCCAGTTCTAACTGCTGCTTCTTGACTTGCATACAAGAGCTGGTAAGGTGTTCTGGTATTTCCATATTGTTAAAAATTTTCCACAGTTTGTTGTGATCCACACAATCAAAGGCTTTAGCATAGTCAGTGAAGCAGAAGTAGATGTTTTTCTGGAACTGTCTTGCTTTCTCTATGATCCAACAAATGTTGGCAATTGATCTCTTCTTGCTCTGCCTTTTCTAAACCTGTTTGGAAATGTGTACTGCTGAAGCTTAGCTTGAAGGATTTTGAGCATAATCTTGCCAGTGTGTGAAATGAGCACAGTTGTACAATAGTTTGAACATTCTTTGGCATTGTCCTTCTTTGGGATTAGGATGAAAACTCATATTTTCCAGTCTTGTGGCTACTGTTGAGTTTTCTAAATTCACTGAAATATAGAGTGTAGCACTTTAACAGCATCATCTTTTAGGATTTTGAAAAGCTCTGCTGGAATTCCATCACCTCCACTAGCTTTGTTCATAGTAATGCTTCCTAAGGCTCACTAACTTCACACTCCAGAATGTCCGGCTCGCAGTGAGTGACCACACCATCGTGCTTACCCAGGTCATTAAGACCTTTTTTGTATAGTTCTTCTATGCATGGTATGACATAGAAGACTAGTATAATATAGTGTCACTTGTATGTGGAATCTAAAAAAAAAAAAGACATAAATGGAACTCACCTACAAAATGGAAATAGAGTTAACAGATGCAGAAAACAAACATGGTTACCAAGGGGTAAGAGGGGGAAGGGAGGGATAAATTGAGAGACTGGAACTGATACATATGCACAGTATGAGGCTTCACTGGTGGCTCAGAGAGTAAAGAATCTGCCTGCATTGCTGGAGACTCAGGTTCAATCCCTGTATTGGGAAGATCCCCTGGAGAAGGGAATGGCAACCTGTTCTAATATTCTTGCCTGGAGAATTCCATGGACAGAGAAGCCTGGCAGGCTATATAGTCCATGGGGTCTCAAGATCTTGGACATGACTGAGTGACTAACACTTAACACTACTATATATAAAATAGAAAACTAATAAGGGCATACTGTATAACACAGGGAACTGTACTTAGTATGCTGTAATGAAAGAGTACTTATAGAAAAGAATTTTTTAAATGGATATATGTATATGTACCACTGATTCATTTTGCTATACACTTGACATGATTGTAACATTGTAAATCAACTATAATCTAATTAAATTTTTTTTAAAAAAATCTCTGGGTCTTGTTAAGATTATTCAGGTTTCTACTTCCATCTACCTTATGGACAGAGGTTAGTGACATTGTACAGGAAGCAGTGATCAAGACCATCCCCAAGAAAAAGAATTTCAAAAAGGGAAATGGTTGCCTGACGAGGCCTTAAAAATAGCTGAGAAAAGAAGAGAAGCTAAACACAAAGGAGAAAAAGAAAGATATACCCATTTGAATGCAGAGTTCCAAAGAATAGCAAGGAGAGATAAGAAAGCCTTCCTCAGTGATCAATGCAAAGAAATAGAGGAGAACAACAGAATGGGAAAGACTAGAGATCTCTTCAAGAAAATTAGAGATACCAAGGGAACATTTCATGCAAAGATGGGCTCAATAAAGGACAGAAATGGTATGGACCTAACAGAAGCAGAAGATATTAAGGAGAGGTGGCAACAATACACAGAAGAGCTATACAAAAAAGATCTTCATGACCCAGATAATCACGAAGGTGTGATCACTCACCTAGAGCCACACATCCTGGAATGTGAAGTCAAGTGGGCCTTAGAAAGCATCACAAAGCTAGTGGAGGTGATGGAATTCCAGTGGAGCTATTTCAAATCCTGAAAGATGATGCTGTGAAAGTGCTGCACTCAATATGCCAGCAAATCTGGAAAACTCAGCAGTGGCCACAGGCCTGGAAAAGGTCAGTTTTCATTCCAATCCCAAAGAAAGGCAATGCCAAAGAATGTTCAAACTACTGCACAATTACACTCATCTCACACACTAGCAAAGTAATGCTCAAAATTCTCCAAGCTAGGCTTCAACAGTACATGAACAGTGAACTTCCAGATGTTCAAGCTAGATTTAGAAAATTCAGAGGAACCAGAGATCAAATTGCCAACCTCCACTGGATCATCAAAAAAACAAGAGAGTTACCAAAAAACATCTACTTATGCTTGATTGACTATGCCAAAGCCTTTGACTATGTGACTCACAAAAAACTGTGGAAAATTCTTCAAGAGTTGGGAATACCATTCCACCTGACCTGCCTCCTGAGAAATATGTATGCAGGTCAAGAAGCAACAGAACCAGACATGGAACAACAGACTGGTTCCAAATCGGGAAAGGAGTACGTCAAGGCTATATATTATCAACCTGCTTATTTAACTTATATGCAGAGTACACCATGCGAAATGCTGGCCTGGATGAAGCACAAGCTGGAATCAAGATTGCTGGGAGAAATATCAATAACCTCAGATATGCAGATGACACCACCCTTACTGCAGAAAGTGAAGAAGAACTAAAGAGCCTCTTGATGAAAGTGAAAGAGGAGAGTGAAAAACTTAAAACTTAAAGCTTAAAACTCAACATTCAGACAACCAAGATCATGGCATCCAGTCCCATCACTTCGTGGCAAGTAGATGGAGAAACAATGCAAACAGTGATAGACTTTACATTGGGGCCTCCAAAATCACTGCAGATGATGACAACAGCCATGAAATTAAAGGATGCTTGCTCTTTGGAAGAAAAGCTATGACCAACCTAGATAACATATTAAAAAGCAGAGACATTACTTTGCCAATAAAGGTCCATCTAGTCAAGGCTATGGTTTTTCCAGTAGTCATGTATGAATGTGAGAGCTGGACTATAAAGAAAGCTGAGTGTCAAAGATGCTTTTGAACTGTGGTGTTGGAGAAGACTCTTGAGAGTCCCTTGGACTGCAAGGAGATCTAACCTGTCCATCCTAAATGAAATCAGTCCTGAATATTCATTGGAAGGACTGATGCTGAAGCTGAAACTCCAATCCTCTGGCCACCTGATGTGAACAACCAACTCATTGCAAATGACCCTGATGCTGGGAAAGATTGAAGGTGGGAAGAGAAAGGGATGACAGAGGACGAGATGGTTGGATGGTATCATTGACACGATGGACATGGTTTTGAGTAAGCTCTGGGAGTTGGTGATGGACAAGGAAACCTGGCAGGCTGCAGTCCACGGGATCACCAGGAGTCAGACACAACTGAGCAACTGAGCTGAACGGAACTACCTTTCTGCATCTAGATTCTTGTAACACTATATCAGACAGAACAAGGGAGTACAAAGAAGTCAAGCATCTTGTTCAAAACCACAAAGCAGGAGAACAACTGAGTTGGGACTGGAACTTAGCTCTGACTCCAAAGCCATATTTTCTGTTATATCAGGGTTTCTCAACCTTGACTCTCTCAACACTTGGCAGCCAGATAATCCTTTGCTGTCTGTGTGTCCTACATCGTATATTTTAGAATGTTTAGCAGCAACCTGGGCCTATACCAACCAGCTGCCTGTAGCAATCTCCACTTGTGGCAGCCAAAATTTTCTGTAGACATGGCCAAATGTCCCTGCATTAAAAACTGCTGCTTATGATAGAGAGAAATTATTTATCCAACCTAAGTGGTCCTTCCTCCTGAAAAATCATTGAAAGAAGAAATTACATAAGGCACTATAATAGGGACTGTACCACTGCAAAGATACATGAAGCATTTACCTTTTAGGAGCTTAAGAAAAAGGCTCTAGAATCAGGGAAAGGAAGTTGGGATTACTTGTGGGGATAGTAAGTCATTTTATCAAGGGAGGGAGCTATTAAAGAATTGTTGTTTATTCATTGATCTGTCCAACATGACGGTAACATGGATTGTAATAATCACAGTTACAACAACACACTTGCTAACACTGCAAATGAGGAAACTGAAACTGAGGGAAATGAAGTGGCCTGCTTCAGTTCAGGCAGCTGTGCAGAGGAAAGGCCAGCACAGACATTCATTTCTATCTGGTTCAGACCAGCATTTATGGGATCACCAAGGTTGGACAGTCACAGATGCTGCAAAAGACCCAAATGCAAGCAGTTGGCAGAAGCTTCAGAAGGGAAGTGAAAATAGCAAATTAAGCATGAGTTGCAGTGCTGAGTAAAATAAGAATATTAATCATACATATTTGGATAAAGCATCCCAGATGTCTAGCGACATTAGCCTGTTTGTGTATTGTAAATGCAGACATCGCTTTATTTAATAATCATTTAAGAATCAAATTGCAATATGTGTTTGCCTTAAAAAGAGGACTGCTTTTAGCTGGTAACATATTTAACTAAGGCAAATTAGAAACATTGGGGCAATGGAAAGACTTTTTCTTTACATAAACTTAATTGAAAAAAGAAACTCAAATGATATCACATTTTTTATCCTAGCTTGTTCACAGACTGAAGCCACACTGGTGATGTTTCTGTCCTTTGTGCCTCTGAGACACTTCTGCAGGCTCCAGAGAACTGCTCTGAATGGTTCAGCACAGGCGTGAGGCCTGCCTTCCTCTCCTGTGATGGCTGGCAGCATAAAGAAGACCTGCCAAGCCTCTCCACTGGCGCCCAGCTGGCACGGCCTGGAGCTGTCACGGTGACAGGAAGTGAGTGGGTTTCCTCTGCTTTCACTTCCTGTGACTGCAAGGCTTCATCTCAGTGACTATAGGTTTACTCCATGCAGTCCACTCTGAAATGGTCTTCTTGTGGGGGGGTGGGGTGGGGTGGGGTTTATAGTACAGGGAAAAATCTTTTTTAATCTTTCAAGAGATGTCATAAAAAGTGCTTAATGTACTGGAAAAAAATAGCTTTTAATGTAACAAGGTTGGGAAATATTTATAATATGTATGACAGAAAAGGACTTATGGTTTTTAATATACAAAGAGCTTTCATAAATCAAGAAGACGAAGATGATTAACTCAATAGAAACACACAAAAAAGTATACAGGAAGACATTTCATGTGAAGAAATGCACTGGCCAATACATATAAGAAAACCATGTTCACCATCACAGATTTTAAAAATTAAAATGAGATGTGTTTTCTACTTATTATCTTGATATATATGACATATATATGATCCATATATTTCAAAACATATATATAATGTATACACATATATATGACAAAACAGAGTCAATCTTGCTATTCTAGAATTTTTTTTCATTTCAAATTCTCACCACCTTGGAATTGTCAGATAAATTTATATTCATATATCAACATTTTAAAGAGGGGAAAAGTTCAATAAATAATGTATAGTAACAAATATTTAATGAAACAGATTTGGCAATCAAATACTAAATTTGCAGTGCTTCAATCAAATCTGTTTTGTAATTACTTCTGTAAATCTCATCTCTCCAGAAGCATCTCTAAGCTCCTTATGGAAGGTGGTAGCACATGTTTTCCCTAAAAAGTAGCTCTTTAACATAACTGCTGTTAATTAACTTGAGTAGGACAAAAATGCAACATAGAACTGGACTAAGAATTCAGAGACTGTTTTCTAGTGCCAGATTTTACACTAAAAAGGCTGGTGATCTTCAGCAAGTCCCTGAAATCCTCTGGCTTGCATTTGCCTCACCTGTTAAATGAGTGTTAGACAAATTAAAGTTAAAATTTTACAACCTCATGAATAATTGATTTCCCCTAAGTCTACTTGGCCACCTGATGCTAACAGCTGACTCACTAGAAAAGACCCTGATGCTGGGAAAGATTGAAGGCAGGAGGAGAAGAGGATGACAGAGGATGAGATGGTTGGATGGACATGAGTTTGAGAAAGCTCCGGAAGATGTGAAGGAAAGGGAAGCCTGGCATGCTGCAGTCCATGGGGTCGCAAAAAGTCGGACACGACTGAGCTGAACTGAGATTTAACTAAAGTCTAACATGTAGGATTTGACCAGCTTCTGTGACTTCATTGTCCTTCTGCTACTGTAGACTTCAGTTTAGCTCAGTCGTGTCAGACTCTGTGACCTCACGGACGGCAGCATGCCAGCCTTCTCTGTCTAGGAGCTTGCTCAAACTCATGTCCATCGAGTTGGTAATGCCATCCAACCATCTCATCCTCTGTCAACCCCTTCTCCTCCCACCTTCAATCTTTCCCAGCATCAGGGTCTTCTCAAATGAGACAGTTCTTCACATCAGGTGGCCAAATTATTGGAGTTTCAGCTTCAGCATCAGGCCTTCGAATGAATATTCAGGACTGATTCCCTTTAGTATTGATTGGTTGGATCTCCTTGCAGTCCAAGGGACTCTCAAGAGTCTTCTCCAATGCCACAGTTCAAAAGCATCAATTCTTCAGCACTCAGATTTCTTTATGGTCTAGCTCTCACATCCATACATGACTACTGAAAAAACCATAGCTTTGACTAGATGGACTTTTGTCAGCAAAGTAATGTCTCTTATTTAACTCCCATTTTCCTCAGCAGTTTTCTGGTGAGAATAATAGTACCTAACTCACAGGGTTGCCATGTGACTTAAAGACTATCACCTACAATATGCTCAATAAATGTCAGCTAGTTGCAGCAGTAATAGTGATAGTGCTATTAAATAGCTTTTAATGTAAGTGACAACCTTGACCTTTATCATGTTTTAATATTTCCCTTCTTCCCTCATTATGGGATCATAAGAGGAAAGGTGATTTCAGTGCAAAAGCAAGAAGGAGGAATTACTACTTCCGTGTACATTATTCCTGAGAAATGTGGGAAAGTGCCCATATTGACTCTCCAGCAGGATCTTTGTATCAGATAAGTTTCTTATGAAGTGGACTCAAATATTTTTTTTTGCTTTCAGATATTTGAGTTCAGCAAGAAAATAAGCATGCATTTATGAAACACCTACTGTATATTTCAGCTTCCCAGGTGGTGCAGTGGTAAAGAGGCACAGGAGACATGGATTCAATTTGATCCCTGGTTAGAGGAGATCCCCTGGATTAAGAAATGGCAACCTGCTCCAGTATTCTTGCTTGGAAAATGCCATGGATAGAGGCGCCTGGTGGAGTACAGTTCATGGCATCACAAAGAGTGGGACACAACTGAGCAACTGAGCACACACACACACACACTGTATATTTAGCACTGTTCTAGACACTAACACATGATGGCTAAGAAAAGAAAGATGTGGTTTCTGACCTATGTTGTAAACATTGAAGAGATAGAGAACAAAAGTAAATAATGGAGGTATAGTCATTTTGCTATGAAGAGAAAAAAAGCTCTGAAATATAGAGTTTCCAGGAGGACTCACTGAAATAAATCCATTTGATGATAATCCAATATGTTCAAAAAACCATGCATTTTAAGCATTTAGAGCAGATGACTATGGGATTTTGACAGGTGTTGCCTGAAAAAGAAAAATTTGTATTCAAGTAACTTGAAGGAACTGTGGTTAAACCTTAAACAGATTATTTTATTGCAGTGCTTATCAGAGCTTTTATTTACTGAGGCACAATGTTAGTTTTCACAGGAAAACTATAGAGTGCACCGCCTTCCAATCTTACTTAACTACAGAACCATATTTTCACAAATCATCTTTAGTAGAACAAAGTTGACTTGTGCACATGTTCTGGGAATTGCAACTTTAGAAAGATCATACAAAATTGAAAAAAAAATTAAGTTATACTAAATGATTTTCTAAGAATATTTTTGAAAAATTCTGAAAATTTTATACTGTAATATAGATACACTTGCTGCAAAGAATATTGCAATCTAGTATTTTTATCTCATTAGTCTTGAATGTCCCATACTTTACGCCCCTAGAGAACCTGAACAGATTTATTTTCTCAGTCGTCTTAGTATGCAAACAAGTTGACCTTGACCTGGGTCAGTGCAGCCACCGAAACAAGTACAGACAGTAGATCAGCAAGTTTTTCCAATTTTAGTGGGGAAAGAATAGAATATTTGATAATGGGAGGAAGTGGGTAGCTAAAAAGACCTAAATGTGGGAGGTGGGTGGATAAATTAGGAGTTTGAGACTAGTAGACACAAACTTCTATATATATAAGAGATGAACAGCACAGCCCTACTGTCTTAACACGGAACTATATTTAATATCATTGAATAATAATAATGGAAAGGAATATGAAAATAACATATATATGTATAACTGAATCACTTTGTTGTATACCAGAAACTAAGGTAACATTGTAAATCAACTATACTTCAAATGAATAAATAGGACTGAGTCTTGACTCTCCACTCAACACTGTGTGATGTGTATCCTTGGGAAATTCAACACAGCCAGCTAACATATTTTGTTAATCCATGGGTGGGTATATTAATAGGGAATGGGTGGGGTAAGGAGGGGCGGGAAGGAGGATCAAGAGGAAGGGGATATATGTGTACACACAGCTGATTCCCTTTGTTGTACAACATTGTAAAGCAACTATATACCAATTTTTAAAAATAAATAAAATTTTTAAAAAAGAGTGAGGCCTCATAGGGTTGCCATGAGGATTGAATGGATGTATTAGTGCTCTCCATTAATACTTGGTTTCAGAGAGTGAACCACAAAGGTTATATAGCACAACAAGACGTTTCTCAGTTTATGTCCATCATGATACAAAGAGAAAAATATCCCTTTGACTTCATCACATGTCCTCATGAAAACTTATATTTCAGGTTTAGTTTTCTGTATCTTTTTCTGGGCATTTTAATGAGAAGCTTGGAGAAGTATCAAGTAAGGTGACTGTAAATTTAGAAACCGCTGCCTCATTTACAGAAGAAATAACCCTGAAGCGACCTCAGCCCTGCACAGTCATGGCAGACTGCTTTGTTCTATAATCACCGAAGCAGTCAGGGACTTCTGCTGACATTTCTGATTTGGAGATTTAAACAAACAGTTTCTAACTGATGGTGAGATAATAGGTTCACCTGTTTGCTAAAGCTCCGTCTTAGAGACACTCCCAACTCCTCGCTGGCTCTCTGCACACAGACGTGGCAACATCTTTCATATCAGAGGACTTACTGAGTTACCATTTGAATATGTTGCCTGAGACTATTGCAGCCAAAATATTACTCTCAAAATAGTTGGAAATGCATGCTGATGAGGGAGGGAACTGATTCTACCGGATGAATCCTGGGTCTCATCCTCCCACCTAAACATTTTGAAACAGGTATGTTTTCTTTCTACAGTTTTGTGTAACTCATATCCCCAGTAAGAAGTCAGGATCTTTGTATATAATATAAAAGCATGTAATATTAAAAAAAATAAATAAGCATGTTGCTCTGTCTTAGTCAATGTGACATGGTTACTAAGGATAAAATAATACAGTTTGAATTGCAAAACACGGCAGGATGCGCCAGTCTCCCTGCAGGAAGTGGGGCCTGGTGGTTAAGTGTATAGGCTGTGCACTTAAACACACCTGGATTTAGCTTTCTACAGTCACCAGTAAACGTGAACTGGAAGAAATTACCTGAACATTCAGGTTCTCAGTTTTCTCATTTGGAAAGTAGTTATAAAAATTTCTATTCTGTAGGATATTTTTAAGAAGCTTAATTTTTCCTCTCAATTGTTCATTACAGTATAAACTATCTTCTATGATCGAGCCATATTTAATGTGTACAATTTATGAGTTTTTCAAATGTGTACACACTTTCATCAAGATATAGCACATTTTTTGGAGAATCAGACGTGGAGAAGGTAATGGCAACCCACTCCAGTACTCTTGCCTGGAAAATCTCATTGATGGAGGAGGCTGGTAGGCTGCTGTCTATGGGGTCGCACAGGGTTGGACACGACTGAAGCGACTTAGCAGTAGCAGCAGACACAGAGAACAGATTTATGTGGGGTGGGGAAGGAAGGAGAGGGTGAGATGTATGGAGAGAGTAATGTGGAAACTACGTTACCATATGTAAAATTTATAGCCAATGAGAGTTTGCTGCGTGACTCAGGGAATTTAAACAGGCGCTCTGTATCAACCTAGAGGGGTGGGGTGGGGAGGGGGATAGGAGGGAGTTTCAGGACTGGGAATATGTATATCTATGGCTGATTCATGTTGATATTTGGCAGAAAACAACAAAATTCTATTAAGCAATTCTTCCTCAACTTAAAAACATTTTAATAAAGTAAATTAAAATTTAAAAATACATACAGCCCATTTTTATTACCTCAGAAAGTTCTTTTGGGTTCCTTTTCAGTTAATTCCTGTCTATCTCACACAGAAAGCAATGACTGTACTGATTTTTTTTATTATAAATTAATTTTTCCTTTAGGATTGAAGAAGGATTGACGAACTGTGAAATAATATATATAAAGTGCTTAAACTATTTGGGGGTATCTGATAAGCATTCAAAAAGTTGAGCCAATTATTATTATTAATATTTCTATACAAAGTGATGGTTAGGATGACACGCATAGAAAATGCTAGAAGAGAAAGTTCCAAATTGATAGGGGATGAAATGCATCTAAAAATCAAGAAAAGAGAAGGAGAAAATTTGGAATAAATATCTAAAAACAGGGTATCTTTTAACATTCGTTGAATGTCTTCTAGATACTATGCCAAGAGTTTGTCATTTTAATTTTCACAATAGACAGCACTTCTCCTTTCCACCCCCTTCATGGAGAAACAAACTCAAGGAAGTTAGGTAGCTTCCTAGCATCACAATACACTGCTAAGCGGAGTGCATTCCCCTTAGCTAAGATGGAATCACATCACATTCCACTGCTAAGAGGCTGGAATTCAAGCCTCTGTCTAACTCTAGAGCTCCTAGAACACCCGGGTTGCCATACTAAAGACATGTAAAGCAAAAGGAAAATAGCATTGAGACTTAAAATGGCAACATAGTAACCTTCATACTTTTCACATATTATCTTACCTAATCCCCACAGAGTTTATTTCTGCCCTCTTCCCCACTTTACTTTTGAGGAATCAGAGTTCAAATTTTAATCTAGCTTCAAATAACAGTATCTCTCCACTGTTTATCAAAAGAAAGAAGACTTTCTTTTAAATTAGGTCCCAAATCTCCCAAAACACTCAACAAAAGGGCCAAATTAAATCTCAGTATTTTAGATGGAAGGTTAAAGAATGTGATACAATCCTAAAGTTGGAAAACGCGGTGATGTCAGATCAAGATAGATAAACGCTTACTCACTGTATACACATTTTATGTCCTGGGTGAGTGTGCATAAAGTATCCAGGTGCTGCTGAGTCGTACTCACTTTGGACAACATATCATC
The DNA here is from genome assembly GCF_014754425.2 of Oryx dammah. Classification (NCBI taxonomy): domain Eukaryota; kingdom Metazoa; phylum Chordata; class Mammalia; order Artiodactyla; family Bovidae; genus Oryx; species Oryx dammah. Next base: position 6,929,781 of record NW_024070199.1, on the reverse strand, counting down.
TATACTTTGGACAACATATCATCTATACTTTGGGTGTTTTGTAATATTTTTTAAAATTCTGTTAACTTTTACATGTGGAGGCATTGTCTGATCTTGTGAACTAGAAATAAAGCAATCAATGTCTAAAGAACTGTTAGAACCTTCAGAAACCTCATATAAAAACAGTAAATTTGAAAGCTAGGATGTAAACTAGGATTGAAACAGAAAATTAGGGATTTCCAGATCCTCTGAAATGTCACTGTATTTAAGCCTTATGTTTTTTCCTTTTCATTTTTTAAAACAACTATTTAGTTTTGACTGTGCTGGATCTCTGTCGCTGCCAGAGCATTCCTTTAGTTGCAGATACGACTACTGCCTAGTGGAGGCGCACAGGCTTCTAACTGCGGTGGCGTCTCTCATCGCAGAGGACGGGCTCTAGGGCGCGTGGGCTTCGGTGCCTGCGGCCCCCGATTCAGAGCACAGGCTCAATCGCTGTGGGGCCAGGCACGCCGTCCGCGGCAGGCGGGAATCTAAGGACCAGAGACTGATCCTGTGTGTCCTGCCACCTCCGGCAGATGGATTCACTGAGCCACCAAGGAAGCCCTCTTCCTTTTTCATTTAACTAATATTTGAACAAAACCAAATACAGTGACACTTTTTATATTAAAAGTCAAGAATTTTGCTAAAGCTATTATAGAAATACATTTACCCAAATCAGTACTTTATATTATTATAGAGTGAAAGTGAAAGTTGCTCAGTGGTGTCTGACTCTTTGCGATGCCATGGGCTATACAGTCCATGGAATTCTCCAGGCCAGAATATTGGAATGGGTACCTGTTCCCTTCTCCAGGGGATGTTCCCAACCCAGGGATCAAACCCAGGTCTCCCACATTGCAGGCAGATTCTTTATCTCTGAGCCACAAGGGAAGCCCAAGAATACTGGAGTGGGTAGCCTATCCCTTCTCCAGTGGATCTTCCTGACCCAGGACTTATATTAGTATAAGTTTCCCCTAAAATGGCAAGTCAACCTTTTCAATCAGGCTGTGCTAAACAAAGTATTGCTGTCTGTATCAAGGAATTATAAAATCAATAAATTGAGGACACCGGTTGAAGTCAAAGCATCTTTTAACTCTGGCACCGATTCATTCTATTTTTGATGAAATAGTCTCTTGAGTAGAGCACTAGGAGGCAACATGGACCCAACCAATTTAAAAACAGCTTTTCCAGAAATTGAAAGTATGACTGTCCTCCTGATGACAGGTAATACTTTCTTAAGTAATATCACCTAAGAAAAAGAGAGAGAGGGAGAAAATTTAAAAAACAAAAATAAAAACACTGAAGACTATAATCAAGAATGACATACTAGTCATCTCCAGTTACCGGACTTCAGGATATCAAGATGAGTAAAATGGGCTTGCCAGGTGGCCCTAGTGGTAGAGAACTCGCCTGCCAATGCAGGAGACATAAGAGGTGCAGGTTCGATCCCTGGGTCAGGAAGATCCCCTGGAGGAGGGCATGCCAACCCACTCCAGTGTTCTTGCCTGGAGAATCCCAGGGACAGAGGGGCCTGGCGGGCTACAGTCCATGGAATCACAAAGAGTCAGACATGACTGAAGCAACTTAGCAAGCACACGCTAAGCACATTGGACAAAAATTCCACTTCCACTCTGAATGGAGAAAGCTGAAAAAGAATGTTCCTCTCACCACCACCACCCCTGCTCCACACACACACACACACACCAAAAAAAAAAAAAAAAAACCAACCGAGGGGGATAAAAAGCAATATACAAAATTACAGCTTCTCTTAAGCCCATCAGATAGCTGGGGTTTCAAGACAGTAAGACCTGGATTGAATTTCAAAGAGTGATAAGCTCCTTCAAGGAGAGAAAGGACATGTGAACTGTGTCAGTATTTCTAGAACACGGGAGGAAGAAGTGGATGCTGTAAAACTGGTAAGAAAATGTCAACTAAATTTTAAATGAATTTTTTTAAAGGCCAAATATGGACTAGCATGAAAAGTTTTAAACAACTGGGAGCCCAAAAGACTCAGAAGGAGTTCTCAAGGACACATTTAGAATTCTCACGGGCCTTGACTAGATACTTGAAAGAAAAAAGGAGCTTAGGGCAAGAGAGTGGAAAGAGTTGGTGACGGACAGGGAGGCCTGGCGTGCTGCAGTCCATGGGGTCGCAAAGAGTCGGACACGACTGAGCGACTGAACTGAGTGGAAACAGCCCTGCTCGGTGGTGCAGGCATGCAAGGCACGATTGATCCGGGCCACTGGAGGCTAAGCACAAGACCTTTCCTGTCCTCCAGGACACATATCCCATAGAAGGCAAAAACCTGACCTCATTGGGAGGGGGTAGAACGAACTTTTCATCCAGACACACGCACATATACACACAGCCCACCTGGACTCGGGCAGAGAGATATTATTCCTCGGAGAGGGATGGAAGCAAAATCCACCTGTCCATAGGAGAGGGATGGGAAATCCTCTTCTGCACAGAATCTGCCCAGACTTGCTGCTCCTGGGACAGTGGCAGAGAGAAAAACCATCTAACCTTGGGAAAGAGCAGGGAATTCTCTATGGCTGAGGATCCTGCACGGATAGAGAGCAGATCTTGGCTACCCCGGCAGGGGCTGCAGAAAACCCTCTGCACCTAAGACAAGCCACAAATGAACAAGTCCTAGGAAATGTACTGTATTATTAGGAAAGTAACTGTGAATGACACAACAGGCAGTTCATATTGTCAAACTGGTTCCCGTGGAAGGTAGATTGGCTTAGTGATTGAGAAAAAATTCAGTCTTGAATCTGTTTTCTGTTTCAATAGCTATATGAACTCTCAGTGTCTCAATTTGTAAAATGGGAATAATTGACCCACATCAAGGGGTATTGCTGAGGACATTAAAAGAGATTTTGTATGGAAAATTCTTAGAATGCTTCCAGGTGTGTATAAATGTCAACAAAAATAGTAACTCTTCCTGCAAATACAGATGAAAACAAAATGCTGATTTGTAAAAACAACTGAAAAGTCCTTATAGTAATCGTCCTAATCCTGAATCTCTGGCTCAGTTTTCTGCAAGTTTATTCTGAGAGCTTTAAATATAGGCATTTTACCTGTTGAATTTTACTTCAGTGGTTTAGACTTGCATTTTTTAAAATGATTTATTTATTTTAATTTTGGCTGTGCTGGGCGTTCACTGGCATGTGTGGGCTCAGCAGAGGCTACGCTCACTGCAGAGCACCGGCTCTAGGGTGCATGGGCTTCAGTGCTTGAGGCTCAAAGGCTCCAGAGCGCAAGTTCAGTAGTGAAGGCACACAGGCTTGGGTCGCCCTGCAGTGTGGAATCTTCCTGGACCAGGATCGAACCCATGTCCCTGCATTGGCATACAGATTCTTTACCACTGGACCACCAGGCAAGTCCTAAAGTTGCACTTTGAGGTGCAGTCGTCTAGCTAAGAGTGGGGCAGTCCTCTCGACAAAAGAAACTAGAAAGAAAAACAATAAAATATAGAAAACAGCTGTTAGAAAGTAGCAGAAAACTTCCAACGTGACTAGAACTGCAGGGATTGAATTTCTGGAAGGAAAAGGCCCAATCACCCGGACTCACCCTCTGTCACTTCCTTCACCCTGGGGGACACTGTTGGTTCTGGGCACGGACAGGAAGCTCACAATTCAGGCTTTCAGTCTGTGGAGGGCGCAGAAAAACTGGCAAAGTATTTTGAGGAGACTTGAGGGGCTTCAAACCAATTTCCTGCTTTCCCCTTGAGACTTGTGCTGAATCCCTGGCTACACGGGGCTGGAGCCAAGGCCCTCATAGAAAGATACTGAAGAGCTGAGCAGGGGATTTCTCTAGTCTCAAACACAGAGATGACATTTCTGTACTCACAAAGAGGGGGAGTAAGGAATATATCAGCTCCCAGTTGAAAATCGGAGGGGAGTAGGGAGGACCGGGGATAAATTATTCAACCTTATAGCAGCTGCAAAAACCCAGCCTTTCCTCAGAACGGGCCATGATCGGGTTAAGGCCCCCACCCTAACTGCCTAGAAAGAAAAGGGTGAAAGATAACATCATCTGAAGTCTCTGTATTTTTAATAAGCAATCAAAATTCTTTAAAAATTAATAAGACCAACAAAGGACAGTCTGCATAACTAAAAACAATGGAATAATTAAGTCAGCAGAAGCTGCTGGAGTGCAGTAATGAGGATTCACAATGATAAACATGACTAAGCAAGAGAAAATGAATGACAGAGAGATTAAAAATTTAGCTAAAAACTGATCTTATGGAAGATATTCAAATGAAAATTCTGTAATGGAAAAGTACAATATTAAAGTACAATACAATTTTGATATTGTACAAAAGTACAATATCAGTTGAAAGTGAAATCAAACTGATTGGATTAAACTGAAATGTTTTAAGAAGACCCTTCCTTCTCATTTGTATGCAGTGAGATCCTGACGCTGGGTGTAGAGGGAATGATGAAGCATGGACCTTTTCCTCTGTCACTGTCCTTCCTCCCAGCCTCTGCCACTCAGGTTCTGTTATTAATTCAAAAATAAATATGACAGTCTGTGCCGTATACAGAGGCCCAAGCTGGGTGACCGCAGGTGGAAAGAACAGCTGAGAGTTCAAGAGGAAAGATTGCTAAGGCCTGGTCTGCACCCTCAGAGGAGACCACCGTATAATGAAGAACATTAGAAATTCAGGAGAGTGGCTTCTAGTCTGAGCTTCTTATTCACTAGCTGTGAGGCCTTAGGAAAGACTGTTTTCTCTAGACTTCAGTTTTGTTCCATGTAAAATAGGAGAGTGACCCAAATATCCATGTCTAAGATTCCTTCCAGTTCTGAGATTTAAAGCACACTGAGCCAATCGGACAACATTCAGAAATCTCCAGATTAAGCACAGGAGAATCTATTCATGGTTTTCCTAAAGATGGTATCAAATCAGGTTTCTTGAGGTATAACTTATATAAAACACATTTCAGCCATTTTAAGTGTAATGTTTCATACTTCTTGACAAATATACATATAGTTATGTAACTGCTACTGCAATCAAGATATAGAACATCTCCAACAACCCCAGAAGTCCCCATGTCTCTTTGTAGGCAATGTCAGCCTCAGGTAACCACTGATCTGATTCATGTCAGTGTGGTTTCACATTTTCTTAAATATCACATAAATGGAATCATTACAGTGTGTACTCTTTTGTGCCTGGATCCCGTCCTTCAACATAATGATTTTCAAATGTACTCGTGTTGATGCATTTATCAACGGTCCACTCATTTTGGACATTGCTGAGTAGTGTTTCATTCTAAAGACTGAGGGCAGGAGGAGAAGCGGACGACAGAGGGTGAGATGGTTGGATGGCATCATTGATTCAGTGCACATGGGTTTGGGTGGACTCCGGGAGTTGGTGATGGACAGGGAGGCCTGGCATGCTGTGGTTCATGGGGTGGCAAAGAGTCGGACACGACTGATCGACTGAACTGAACTGAACTGAACTGTGCTTTGTTGATCAGTTTGTCAGTAGACAGATGACTGGGTTCCCAATTCTCAATGGAGTTATCATGCATAAAGTGACTATGGCCAGCAGTGCATGATTTTTTTACCTAGACATATTTTGAATTGGGGTAAATACCCTGATGTAAGATATCTGGTTCACATAACAGCTGTAATTTTTGCTTTATGAAAACTCTACTAACCTGCTTTCCAAAGTAGCTGTACCATTTTGCGTCTCAACCAACACCAAATGAGAATTACTGTTGCTCCATAGCCTCTCCAACACGTTCATGTGATTTTAATTAGCATTTTCTTAATACCTACTGATTATCACTATCTTTTCATGTCCTTACAGGCCATGTGTAACCTTTGGTGAGATGAATGACCTTTAAAATCCTTTAGTTCAGTTTTCTAATTTTTAATTGAAATTTGTACTGAGATCTTTATAGATTCACATAGAGTTGCAAGAAATAATGTAGAGTGATCCCTTGTAAAATTTGCTCAGTTTCAGATAAGAGTAGCAGCTTGCAAAGCTAAAGCGAATATTACAACCAGCATATTGACATTGATATATCTACCCATCTTTTTCAGATTTCCCATGTTTTAGTTTGTATGTGTGTGCGTTTGTGTGAAATTCTATACAGTTACATTACTGGTGTAGGTTTGTGTATCTGTCACTCATGTTAAGGTACTCAACAGCTCCAACACCACAAGGATCACTCCTGATGCCCTTTCAGAATCACACCTACCTCTCCCACCTCCTCCTCTCCCATGCCTATACTTGCCAATCCCTAATCTGTCCTCCATTTCTAAAATAACTTTCTAAAAGTTATATGATTGGAATCACATAGTGTATAAGCTTTTGTGATTGACTTTTTCACCTAGCATGTTCCCTGAAGATTCATGCAAGCTGTTGGGTGTTTCAATAGTCTGTTCTTTTTTATTGCTGAATAGTATTCCATAGATGGCTTACCCACAGATTGGTTAAATGCTCACCTAAATGACATCTGGCTTGGTTCTAGATTTTGACTATTGCAAATACAGTTGCTGTGAACATTCAAGTATATAGGAGTGCAGGTAGAGGAATTCCACTCCACTCTCCCATCAAGAGACACCAGGTGACCTTGCCTGATGAAACTCCTTCCACCTCCACAGGCAGCATCAGCAGGGTTTCTATCACTGTCTACAGCACTACATCTTATGGAATGGTTGCTTTTAATTGTCTGTTGTAGCAAAGACTTTTTTTAAAATCACAAACTCACCTTGCTTCCTCTTCATTCTTGCCTCACAGCCTTGGCAAAAATTACCTTGAAACAGAACATGGTCTAAAAGTAAAAGCTAAAACTCTAAGTAAACATAGAAAAGCATCTTTATGAACTTGGGTTATGCAAACATTACTTAGGCTACAAAACACATGAAACATAAAAGACAAAATTATAAATTGGTCTTCAAATAAAATGAAAACTTTTGCTCTTCCCCAAACACTGACAACAAGCTGAAAAGGCAAGCTCTGCATTAGGTGAAAATATTTGCAATTCATAAAAGTAATAAAGGACTTATGTTCAGAGTATTTCAAGCATTCTTATGACTCCAAAGTCAGAATACAATTAAATATAGGGCCAAGTTAGGGCTGGCAAGAGGAAGAAGTAAAATGAAACAGTTACAGCAAGGACCCAATCCAGGTGGTCTCTTTTACCCTTGGCCCCACACTGTACTTTCCTGCTTGGAGAAAACATCTCCATTTTGAAATGAATAGGCAACCGTTGGAACTTGAGCTTGTTCCATTAATCCCACTGATGTTTCCAAGTGGTATATGGGCACCTTGGGGTCCATTTTCTCCCATATTCAGCTATCTCCTGGGCTGGTTCTCTCTGCGACCCCCTAACCCATAGAGAGGTGGGAAATATGGAGAGTTACTTACAAAGTGCTCCCTTTTCTAATCCATTAACTCCTTTTTTTCTCTTCTTTCAACATTTCCCTGCAACAGCATCCCCTTAAGCCACAAAAGGGATGTAGCCTCTGACAGGATGGAGCCTGGTTATGCAATGAGTACCAGCCCTAGGGATTGTCCTCAGTAGGGGCTTAGGCTCTCAGGCGAAATTCAGGTGCTGGCATAGTCTTTTCAACAACTGATGCTTGAATGACTGGAATCCACATGCAAAAGAATGAAGCTGGATGGCATCCTCATATCATGCTCAAAAACTAACTAAAAATATGTGATAGATCTAGACATAAGAGCTAAAAGTATAAGCACTGTGGAAAAAATATAGGAATACATCATCAGGACCCTGCATTAGGCAAAGCCTTCTTAGCTATAAGATCAATCACACAGGAGAGAAAAGAAATGATGAACAAATCAGATGTCATGAAAACAAAAACCTTTTAGACTTCAAAGGATGCCATCAAGAAAGTAAACAGATAACCCATAGGAGAAAATGTTTATAAACTTGATATGAGATTTTATATAGAATTATATAAAGAACTCTTTTACAATTAAATATTAAAAGGACAGTGGCTCAGATGGTAAAGAATCTGCCTGCAAAGTGGGAGACCTGTGTTTGATCCCTGGGTGGGGAAGATCTCCTGGAGAAGGAAATGGCAACCCACTCCAGTATTCTTGCCTGGAGAATTCCATGGACAGAAGAGCCTGGTGGGCTAAAGTCCAAGGGCTCCAAAAGAATCAGACACGACTGAGCGACGAACACTTTCAATGGAAAGACAAGGGGCCAATTCAACATGGGCAGACCATCTGAATAGATATTTATTTAAGGAAGATATGCAATTGGCCAATAAAAATATGAAAAGATACTTTTTATCGTTAGAAATCAGTTAAATCCAAACCAAAACCACAGCGAGTTACCACTTCACGTCCACTGCTGCTGAGTCCGACTCTATGGGACTCCCTAGACGGCAGCCCACCGGGCTCCCCCGTCCCTGGGGTTCTCCAGGCAAGAACACTGGAGTGGGTCGCCATTGCCTTCTCCAATGCATGCAAGTGAAAAGTGAAAATCCCATGGACGAAGGAGCCTGGTAGGCTGCAGTCCATGGGGGTCGCTAAGAGTCAGCGACGACTGAGCAACTTCACTTCACATCCACTAGGGGAGCTATAGTAAAAAAACAGTGAGACAATAGTAATTGTTGATAAGGATGTTGAGAAATTGGAAGTCTTATATATTCCTGGTGGGAATGTAAAGTGATACAACCATGTTGGAAGAGAATTTGGCAGTACCTCAAAAAGTTAAATATAAAGTTACTGTATGAGCCAGAAAGTCTGCACCTAGGGTATATATCCAAGAGAACTGGAAACATATGTCCACAGAAAAACTTGTACATGAAATGAAGAAGCCAGTCATGAAAGACCACATATTCTATGATTTAGTTTATTTAAAAATGTCTAGAATAGGCAAATCCAAGAGATAGAAGGATTTTCCCAGTGGCTCCATAGTAAATTATTCCCTGAATCCCTCGGTCGGGAAGATTCCCTAGAGAAGGAAATGGCAACCCACTCCAGTGTTCTTGCCTGGGAAATCCCATGGAGCAGGAGCCTGGTAGGCTACAGTCCCTGAGATTGCAAAACAGTCGGATACAACCTGAGCAACTCAACAACAATGGAGATAGAATGTAGATTAGTGATTGCTAGGGAACCGGGGGCGGGGCAGGGCAGCAGTTACCAATTGAGAGTAACTGCTCATGCTAATGGCGTTTCTCTCAAGGGTAATGATAATGTTCTAAAGAGGATTGTAGTCTTCATCAAAAGACTTTGTGGATATACTGAAAAACATTTAAAGATACGGTTTAAAAAATACCAGCTGCAACCTTATACACTCACAGCCATTCTTCTTGCTGATTGAGACCCTTGCCAATTCTGACTTGGGTTATTATAACAACATCCTAATTTGTTTTCCACCTCCAGGGCTGATTTCAACCCATCTTCCATACAACTGCCAGAAGTTTTATAAAATCTAGACCTGGTGGTCACTCCTTGGTTTAAAACCAATGGTGACTCCAACTGTTTACAACATGAGGCATCTTTACCATGGCTTCAGCTTGTGTTTCAGACCCAACTCAACAGCTTCTGCTGCTGCTGCTGCTGCTAGGTCGCTTCAGTCGTGTCCGACTCTGCATGACCCCATAGACGGCAGCCCACCAGGCTCTGTCGCTGGGATTCTCCAGACAAGAACACTGGAGTGGGTTGCCATTTCCTTCTCCAATGCATGGAAATGGAAAAATTGAAGTTGCTCAGTCATGTCCGACTCTCAGTGACCCCATGGACTGCAGCCCAGCAAGCTCCTCCATCCATGGGATTTTCCAGGCAAGAGTACTGGAGTGGGGTGCCAGTGCGTTCTCCAACAACAGCTTCTACTAATATACTATTTACACAGTAAGTAAGTGTCCGGCCAGTTAACTCTCCCCTCACAATTCACTTCATTTTGGTACACTTTCTGTCTCTGCCAGGTGCCCTAACCTCTTTATCTGTCTTGAAAGACGTATTTGTCCTTCAAAGGACTCCCAGCCACCTTATCTTAGAAGGTTCCTCCAACTCCCTCCACTCTTTCGCTGTTGACTCCATGGCTGGTTGATCACATGGAACACAGTTTTAATTATCTGTTTTCCGACCCTTCCACTGGTCAGAAGCCTGGGTAAGCAGACTCTTTCTCTCACATCTGTTTGCATCTCCATCCCTGGCAAGGTGAAGACTGAGTGTGTGAGTGAATGAGTGAAGTCAGCTTGAGTGTTTATCCAACACGCCCCCATTCCTGGAGAGACACAAACTTCCAAAACTACGCTTCCTTTTTATTTAAAGATTTTATCCTGTGACCCGCCATGACTTTCTAATTCCACCTGTGTGATAATACTTTTTGTGATTTAAATAGACACACGGATAACTTTTTTAATAGCATGGACTTCATCTTCTTTAGGGGCTTCCCCGGGGACTCAGTGGTAAAGAATCTGCTTGTAATGCAGAAGATGCAGGTTCAATCGCTGGGTCAGGAAGATCCCCTGGAGAAGGAAATGTCAATCTGCTCCAGTATGCTTACCTGGAAAATCCTATGGACAGAGGAGCCTGGCGGGCTACCCTCCGTGGGATTGCAAAAAGCCGGACAGGACTGAACGTGTACACAGGCAGGCATACCTTTAATACCAGCTCCTTGCTGTGCCTCAACTCCTCGTGTCTTCACTTTCCCCCTTACCCACTGAAACGCCATTGCTATTTACTGTCTGAACTCTCACATGCACTCTGATTTCCATTTTACCTCTTTTCCTAAGTTGTACTTTCACATTAAATTACAACACAGGTTGAATCTAAATCTCTTCCTACTCTCACTGAACCTGCATGGCATATGCGCCCGGGAAAAAGAAGCACAACAATATTGGCTGACCTCACTTTAAATTCACAACCATCAACTTCAAATGAGTTCTTTGTGCTGGCAGGCTATTATATTTTTTTAATCAAGTCATCCTCCTCCTTTCTTTGACTATATCGCACCTTTTCATTTCTACTCAAACCTTCCTTCACTGCCACGATGACTGAAGCCAGCATCATCACTCCCTTGGGTTATCTTCACTGTGATCTCCTACCTGGTCTCTCTGCTGTTGCCTCTGATTCTATAACCTGTTCTCCATTCAGACCTCAGAGAGGTCTTCTTAAGATCTAACTAGAGCATGCCACTCTTCTTCTCGATATTGTCTAATCACTCCCTATCTTACTCCAGTTAAAAGTCAAGGTAAAAAACACTGTGTCATCTCCCTTCCCAGTTCTTTCTTATCTCCTATGCTGTTCTTCTCCTTTTGCTCAATATCCTCAAGTCACACTGGCCTTTTTGAGATTTTTTTTTTTTTCGACACTCCAAATACGTGCAAATCTCACTGCTTCTGCATTTCCTATTCTTTCCATCTGGAATTTTCTTCTCTCAGACATTTTCATGGCTTAGTTTTGCTTTGAAACCCTGCTTAAGCCTCTGCTCAATGGTTGCTACATCATAGAAGACTTCTTTGACTATTTTATGCAAACAGGACCCCAACAAAACATTCTCTCTCCCTCTTACATGTCCTTATTTTTCTCTGTGAAATTCATTAACATTGAACATCTTGTATATTTATTGGCACATCGTTCACTATTAACCATTAGGGTGCAACCTCTAGAAAACAAAAGAAAAAACATGATCCATAGCAACTCAAAACTGCTGGCAACTTGTTGAATAAATAAATTGTGCTTGAAGAAAGAATTCTATTACAATAACAATAATGAGGTAAAGAAAGAATGTGAGGATAAAGTGAAGGAAGGAAGCAAGATTTTCTTTTAAAACCTGTTGTTTTTTTTTAAGAGGTTCTGTACAGAGAAAAAATTATCTTATTTAGGGTAACATTCTGTAAATAACTTGATACCACATTTTAAAATTTTTTAAAAAGGAAAGAAAACATGTATACATAGAAAATAGTCTAGAAATATATGTATCTTAAAATATTTTTGGTAGTGTGAATGTGGTGAAAATGGTTTTTTATTTTGCTTGTTAGGGAGGGCATCTATTCTTTCGTCTGTTATTTTGTCTTTCTAAAAGGAAAAGCAGAATTTATACCTGTGAAAATTTTTAAACAGAAAAAATTCTTAAGAATAAAATACAAGAAAGAAAAAGGAAATCTGGATCCCCTTATTTTAGAAATTCATTGTCTACACAGAAACCTCAAATACAGGACATTCTAAGTCAAGATGGACTGGGTTTTACACATAAAGGAGACTTTTCTTTCCATTCCTTTTCCCATGGCCATGAAGTGACTGTCATTCTGGAGGGGTCAGAGTGTTCCAGTCCAGCTCCAGACGCACAGCTTGGGTAGACTCAGACAGTCAGCGCACCTTCAGCACCTCTCTGGTTATGAGCTGGGAACGGAAGAAACACACCACTGCGTCTGTGCCCCAGAGAGCTCATCAGCTTTGGAGGAATGACACCGAGTCTGAATTTGGAAAGAAAAGCAGTCTTTTACTGTGAGTAACGCAAGTGCCTTTTTCTGCAGGAGCACGGGGAAACGAGTGGCCAGCGGTGGGGACGGAGCCTCGGCAGGCACAGCCAGGCTGCGCTAGGGCTGCGGCGACCTCACGGTGCTGGGGGCCGCACGGTGGCCTCAGCTCTGTCTCTGGTGAAGGTGTAGCGGGGAGGTGATGAACGCCCCAGGACCAAATTTATTAAATCCTACACACAGCATTGGAGTTCCTTCATGCTTTCATCTCCCCATTGGCTCTACATTCTCATAGCCAACCTCCATGTCCAAACCGGAAAAAATTCTTACACTAAGAGAAGCTTGGATAATTAGAAAAGGACTGATGAGGTTTCTAAAGGTGGAGGGTAAGTTCTGATTATGTTTCTGAATAGCTGATATCTTAATTATGTTCAAATATCAGAGCCTCAGTTTTCTTATCAGTAAAATAAGTGGTTGTCATACAATTCAGCAATTCCACTTCCTAGCATATAGCCTAAGGAAATGAAACTCTAACTGCAAAAGATATCTGCACTTTCATTTCATAGCAACATTATTCATAACAGCCAAGACATGGAAACAATCTAAGTGTCTGCTGATGGATCAATGGATAAAGAAGTCGTCGTATATATATACAATATATATTATTACTATATAATAGTAATGATTACTGATGGAAAGAAGTCAAAAGTACAAACTTCCAGATATAAGATAAACAAGTACTATAGATATAATGTATAATATAGATGACTATAGTTAATACTATATGTGATATAAAGGAAAGTTCTTAAGAGGATAGATCCTAACTTTTCTCATTACAGAGAAAATTTTTTTCTCTTTTATTGTATCTATATAAGATGCTGGATGTTAATTAAACTCTTGTGGTCATCATATATATATACATTTAATGTAAATATATATATTCAGTTCAGTTCAGTCGCTCAGTCGTGTCCAGCTCTTTGTGACCCCATGAATCGCAGCACGCCAGGCCTCCTTGTCCAACACCAACTCCCGGAGTTCACTCAGACTCACATCCATCGAGTCAGTGATGCCATCCAGCCATCTCATCCTCTGTCGTCCCCTTCTCCTCCTGCCCCCAATCCCTCCCAGCATCAGAGTCTTTTCCAATGAGTCAACTCTTTGCATGAGGTGGCCAAAGTACTAGAGTTTCAGCTTTAGCATCATTCCTTCCAAAGAAATCCCAGGGCTGATCTCCTTCAAAATGGACTGGGTGGATCTCCTTGCAGTCCGAGGGACTCTCAAGAGTCTTCTCCAACACCACAGTTCAAAAGCATCAATTCTTCAGCACTCAGCCTTCTTCACAGTCCAACTCTCACATCCATACATGACTACTGGAAAAACTATAGCCTTGACTAGACGGACC